>NW_020172779.1:6086463-6216282 GCF_003031525.2 Neophocaena asiaeorientalis asiaeorientalis
AATTTTTAGATGAGCATTCACAAAACTGAACTTTGTAACCCACTGTTTCTCATAACTTATTAACGCTTCTTTATAAAAAGCATTCTGCAGTCATGTGGGTTTGAGAAGCAATGGATTTAAAGTTGATTTCTTTTAACCACAGGGTATTTAGATGCATTATTAATCTCTCAGAGGGAGTAGACTACAATTTCCAAAACTTATTTTCATAGACTGTGGTGTTCTGAAAAAGGCAATTTAGAAAATCCGCTCTACAACAAAAGGAAGATTCAAGGACAGGTCTGACTCTTAGCTCCTCGCCATGTGTGAGCCGATCTCCAGTGTAGCAAGAGGATCTGAAGGAAGAAGTGGCAGTTTGTTCCCCAGCTGAGATGCATTTGCTAGCTTTGGCCACTGTCCAGGACAAAGATGGATGTTTAAAAGTGATTTTTAAACTATAGAAAATTAGAATCAGTTCAGTAATTTGTTTAGCATCTTAATAAGATTTAAATACAGAGCCAGATATCTGTTCGCTTAAACCACAAGAACACGTTTGAGTGCTTGGAAGTATTCCCTGACTTTCTAAATGAAATTGTAGTAAAATGGGAAAAGGACATGTAATGACCAAAAGTTCAGGGAGAGAGTTTGATATTTGAAACTGTTAGATTTGCCAGTATTAATGACTATCAGTTGGTAATAAGAAATATGAATTTCGTTTTCCAAAGCAACCTTTCTCCAATTAAGTGATTAAGAATATGCCAAAAACATGTATTAATTTACTTGTGTATTTCCTTCAGACTAACCAGAACCAGATACAGAGAGCAGAAATATCAGTAGGAAGAACAGGACAAGAATCTGTTTATTCAACATTTGTGCTGGCTTTTATTTTAGATGCTGGGGATTCAGTGGTAACAAAATAAGACTATACCTCCAGTGGAGCTTACAGTATTGAATTTAAGAAATAAATATTGTATGTTTCCAAGTAATTTGTTTATTCATCAAACATTAAGAAAATGAATGAGCACCTCTTTTGTCTCAAACGCTGTACTAGGTATTGTGGACATGAAGAGAAAAAAAGACAAAACTCTTGTCATGGAGGAATCCACAAAATAGTGCAGGAAGCAGACAGAAAAACAGTTAATTACCAAGGGGTGTTTCCTCTTATCTAAACCTATTCCAGCCACATTTTTCTGCTACTCAGTAATCTCGCACTCCATTCAACCATCTGCCTAAACTAACTAGCTTGGGATCCATGACCACTTTCTTTTTCTTATAACGCACATCCAAACCATCAGCAGATCCCATTGTGCTTCTGTCAAGATATATTTTTTAAAAAGCCGACCACTTCTCACTATGTCCAATACTATAAACATGGTCTAAACCCTCATTATCTTTTGTAGTAATTTCCTAACTGGTCTATCAGCTTCCAGTATTTTCCCCTTAGCATCTGTTCTAAATAGGGTATCCAGAGTGGACATAGGATATTATTCCTCTGTTCCAAATCTTCCTTAAGTCTGCCTCAAAGCGTTTATAGCAACCTGCTATGTTTTATATGCTCATCTGTTCATTTGTGTATTGTCTGTCTCCCTCCTCTTGAATTTTAAGGGGAGTGAGTCTGTTTTTAATATGCAAATTACCATTTCATTTATTCTCTACAGTAATTTAGCATGATAAATATTTATACAGTGTAAGCAACAGTGGTGTCACAGATGACGGTTTGGTCAGTTTGCCTTGGGCTCATATGGTGGGAAGATCAGGGAGGGTTTTGCAAAGGAATTGAAGCTTGTTTAACACGTCATCATCTGACTTCTACATCTACCCACTCTGCACAAGATCAACAGTAACCTCTTATTTGATAAAATATTTCATCATCACTTACCCTAAATAGCTTCTTCCTTAAAACATCTTTCTTAGTTTGTTGTTCATGTATTTCATAAAAGTATCTTGAGGGCCCACTGTATCCAGGCCATGAAGAATGCAGTCATTCATGAGATAAATATGGAGGCTGTTAGAGTGCAGTAAGGTAAGGGCCATGAGGAGGCAAGTAAAGAGGACTATGCATCTTTGAGTCTTCTATTTTATTTCTCCCCTCTTTCTCATCTGCATTCTACTTTCTGCTTAAAGTTCTGTGTTTCCCCAGTATACTTGCAAGCCCCCATTATCTGTAAAGTCAATTATTATGTGGATAGATTTTGAGTTTTAAATGTAACCACACCATACATCCCTACTTGACTCGGTCCATTTCACCTGCCCTACTGAAGACCAAAAACCTGTAAGTTCTATTCTCTGATTCTTAGAGGTGAAGCTGGAACCATTTTGCTTCACTAACCCACTGTGTAGTATGATGACCACATTGACAACAATGCTTATGGTTGCAAACAAATACTAGAAGGGTAAGGCAGGTAATGTAAATGAGTGAAGCAAACTGGCTATGATAAGAGTAAGAAGTATGTAGTAGGGACTACAGTGACCTGGAGAACCTCTGCTCAATGACCACAGATCCAGGAGCTATCGTTGCCACATGAGCAATATAGATAGGTCCAGGGGTGAAGAGAAAACCTCGTTTCTCCCTCCTCTGAATGGAGGAACCTTCTGGCCTCTCTCCCTGCTCTCATGCACTGTTGCCTAGAGATAAGTGACTGATCAAGCTAGTTAAATCTGGAGGAGGACCTGGACTTCAAAGCTCAGCCTCTTTCTCGCTTTTCCTCTCTGGCATTTGCCTGTGTGAGGAGGTGCAGGCTTTAGTCTGCTCCTGCAGTAGTCCAGTGCTACCCGTGACTAGGTGCGTAAGCCTGGCTTTTTCTGGGGTTTGGCAGTAAGAAGCTCATTGTTTCTGCTCACCCAACTCACATCTTTCATCTTAGACATTGTGAGCATTAATGAGATATTTTGACCTTTGCCTTGCCTGCCTTAATCTTTTCTTCTCTCATTTTTCAATTTATTCATAAACTCAAGTGAGAAGAACAAGAGGTGAAATTTATTGGGTCCCCACAAATCACAAGGCTGTTGTTGTTTGACTGTATAATTTTTAAAGATAAATCAAAAGTTCAGATTTTTTTTTTTTGGTATGAAAAACTCCTGATTCTGAAATGTTGGCAAAGAACTCATATCTTTTTAAAATTTTGGGCGCCAATGAAATAGTATATCTAAGGGTCAATTTTCACCAGATGCCGCCAGCTTGCATTTATACTCTAAACCCTGTAGTTTGGGGTCAGTACAAGTATCTAGGTTTCTGTCCTGGTCCCTTCTGATAAATCCAGTTCTCATGTGGAGTGTGGAGTTTAGATATGTAAACTACCCAGCCATCCCTCTCTAGCACCTTCTCCTGGAGGCCAGCCCTTATTCTCCTCATCCTGCTTCTCTTCCCAGCTACAAACTCCAGCTCTTCTTCAATTCAGCCACAACACCCAGCAGCCTCCGGAATTATTTCTCCTTGGAGATGGCTATAGTCTTGCCTCATCTACCTGATCTGACCTCTTGAATCAATGATCATATATTATGAACCCTTAATCATAAAGATTTATATAATTTGCCATCACCACTCCTTTCCTGTAGGAGGGGAAAGTCCAGTTAACCCACATTCCTCTCCATTCCCAGATTACTCCTCTCTCCCGATCTACCTCTTATTGAGATCCCAAAATGCTGGTATTAACATGTACCCTGTAAAATTTGGGTAAATTCTATTTGTTGTTTTCTCTGTCTTTCCTACTTGGTATGTGGCCACTGATAGGATTTTTATTTCCTCTTTCTTTTACCAAAGAGGAATCACTGATGGAAGGTATTCTAGGTTCCTTGTTCCCATTTCTCTTGGCACATTCTTTATTCTTCTTGCTTTCTTTCAAGTCACTGGCTCCACCGACAGTCTCTTTCCCTGGATCCCCATTCAGCCAATCTGATAGCATTCCTTAGGAAGGGCAGTCTGAATTAATTTAGTTTAATTGTGGATTATTTTCCAAAGCTTAGTCGAATCAATAAGACAACATCTCAGCCTCTCCTGGGACCACACATTTAGTCTTCGACCCAGATTCTTTGACTTTTTTCCAGCCATCTGTTTTACTTGGGCAAAGTGAGTCAGTTTAATGTCTACATGTTTTATCTTTCATCTATACTTTTGGCACCTTTAGTTCATTCACCTTTAACCCCAGAAGGGAAATATTTACCATCCCTCAGCAGCTGTTCAGTCCTCGAGGAGGAAGAGGAGAGTCTTGTTTCTCTTCCTGTTGGCCTGTTCTCCCTTATTCTGGCCATAGCTATTCCATCGTCCTTGCATTCTAGCTTGCCTGACACCTGGATGCACTGATTTGTACCTTGGAATGAGAATAAGAGCTTCTGAGTTCAACTCTTGTCAATTCATTTCTCAATGTATAAGAGTTCTGAATCCCAGTACATGGCCCAAGGCTCAGAGTCCAGAGGCTGGGATTCCACCTTTGACTCCACCAGTCATCATATAAACTACATCAAGTTGGACCTCACTTTCCCCATCTGTAAAATGAGAGAACTGATCTGTAACAGAGATCCTGAATTCAAATGTCTTTAGATATACACAGGTAAAGGAAAGCAGAAACTGCTAAACAGAGAAACTGTCTACTCTAAGGCAGCTGGACATGACAGGGGTTTAAAACTAAAAAGACATGCCCTGCCTAAAGACATTTGCTGGCTCAGCTAAATCTATCTGAAAGCTCCTTGGCTGAAGACTAACTTTGGCTGACAGTTTGTGAATATGATACCTTGAGTCCCAACATTCTGTAAACCCTAAGACTCCCATGTTATAAGTGCTTTCTCCTGGATGATTTTCCCTTAAATAATATTTAAAATAGAATATTTGATATAATGTGATGGGAGATCAGATATAATTTTATAAATCATACTAGCCAGCCCTTTGCTCACAGATGGAGATAACACCTTAGCATGGAGCTGATTTATTAGTATGGAGCAATCACTAGAATAGGACCAGATATATAAACACATTGCAGAAAGGGTATAACAAAACTTTTGTGGCCTGAGAAAAGACACATTCTCAAAACACTGTTTGCTTATACAGAGTGGAATTTGGAGAAGGCTGGATAAAATGTGCAGTGATGACAGTGACTCCAAGGAAGATGAATATCAGCATCTCCTATACCTTAATCTTCCCCATTATTAGATGCTCCCTAATAGTTTGGAATGGACTTAGCTGGCCTGGCTAGGAAGACCAAAAGAAGCATAAGAAGTCTTACCCATACACTTTGTCCCAAACATGGGCCCAAAGGTTTTGAAGGAGGACCATATAACACAGTATGCTGAGGTTGTAGCCATATTGACATGGAGGTATGCTTGGTGGACAGTGGCTAAGGAGGTACGAATGAATAAAGATTAGTACTCGTAAAAGCCAAACCTCAAGGAATTATATGGTTAGTACAGGGATCTACACCAATGATATCACAAATATTTGTAGGATTGTGTTGAACAGTCTTCAATAGCAACACGTAATGGCAGCAAGCAGCGGTAGCAGTAGTGAACTGGTCTTACTCTCCAGTTCTCTCACTACCTTGCATTTGGAAGGACAGCTAATCAATCACCATTTAAAACACATAAGTGCAGATATTCTTGGAAAATTCAGAATGGAGAATGTCTCCAGAGAGGGGAAAAAGACTTTGTGATAGTTTAGGAGTGTTGGTTCATAAGCAAAAAATTTAAAACTGAAATATGATGTGCCAGTTATCTATTGCCACAATATTATTGTGTAACAAATAGTCATGGCATTTCAGTAGCATTCAGTAGTAAGCATTCTCACAGATTTATGAACTCACTAGAGTTCCACTGATCTAGGCTGAACTCAACTATGCCACCTTGCTTCTCACTGAAAATTTCTGGGTCACACCTCCTCGAGAAATGGAAATAAAAACCAAAATAAACAAATGGGACCTAATGACAATGCAAAACAATTTCTGGGTCAGCTGCAGCAGCTTTCTTCTACATGTCTCTCATCCTCCTTGGACTGTCAGGATAGCTGAGGCATGTTCTTCCAATGGTGTGGTAGAGGGGCCAGAGAGAATATTCAAATGCACAAGTACATTTTAAGCCCTTGTGTCATGTTTTCTAACATCCCATTAGCCAAAGAAGTTACATGGCTGAGCTCAAAGTGAAGGGGCATGAAAGTATATCTTTCCAATAGAGGAACGAAAAGTTATATGGCAAAGGCATGAAGAATCAAGGCCAATAATTGAATCTACAACAGATGTGAACATATTTTGTATCCTGAATTGAGGAAAAGGGTTTATCAGATAATTAAAGATTTGGATGAGCTTCAAGGATTTATATGTTGCTTGTAAAATAAAACACATTGCTTTTTGCTAGAGTGATATGAGGTTGACAAATGTATAAAAGATCCTATATGAGATGTGCGTTTATGTGCATACACACACACACATGCTTATATCAATTGTAAGTTGAATTCTATGGCAGATACTCTAACTGATCATCAAAGATCCATGCTTTTCCCTTTTTAAAAAAAATAAATTTGTTTATTTATTTATTTTTGGCTGCATTGGGTCTTCGTTGCTGTGTGTGGACTTTCTCTAGTTGCAGCGAGCGGGGGCTACTCTGCGTTGTGGCACGCGGGCTTCTCATTGCGGTGGCTTCTCCTGTTGCAGAGCACGGGCTCTAGGCGCACAGGCTTCAGTAGTTGTGTCACGCGGGCTCAGGAGTTGTGGCTGGCGGGCTCTAGAGCGCTGGCTCAGTAGTTGTGCCGCATGGGCTTAGGTGCTCTGCCACATGTGGGATCTTCCCAGACTAGGGCTCGAACTCGTGTTCCCTGCACTGGCAGGTGGATTCTTAACCACAGCGTCAGCAGGGAAGCCCCATGCTTTTCATTTAATTTAGAATTGTTCCTAAGAGGTGGATGCACACCCAGGAACTAGACTTTTTCTAGTCTTCCTTACTTCTAAGTGGTGCCAAGTGACTAGCTCTTGTCAATGAAAGGGAATAGAAGAGGGATAATCAAAAGCACAAGTACATTTGCTCAGGCCAGGTTAATTGAGAAGTGGAGGTCCCTTTTCCCCATCTTCCCAGTGAATGCAGAAGATTCTGAGCCTCTGTCTGACAACTTAGTCTCCAGATGAAACAACTGTAGGTCTTTGAATCTTGTGGAAGACTACCTGCCCACCAGGAACACTGACATACCATTAACAAGATGAGAAAAAGAGCCTCCACTTGTATTTGTGTTATAGCACTAAATTGGGGCAAGAATTTCTTACACCAACTAAAAAAGTCATATGGAGAAGATGTGGAAGAGCCTATTCTCACTGTAAAGAATTTATAGAGAAGGATAAAATAATCAAAGAAAACATTTACTGTGCAGCTACCATGTGCATGGCTCACAGCTAATATATTAAACAGTTAAATGTTTCAGACCTGTGGTATGGTCTAATGAGTTACAAGAGTGTAGTAGAAAGAGAAGCTGATTCTTTCATCATCTGCTACACTGAGCTGTGCAAATGGTAGATGAATGAGTAGTAGTAAAAATCTTCTATTTTGACATGGTGAGACATACATGAAACCTGTAGAGCCATGTTATACAAGTCAGTAACAGAATAAGTTTAGGACCCTTTACAACAGAATAGAATACAATAGACTAGAATGTGTGAATGAATTTAAACAAAGAAGGTGCCCAGTTATCTCAGAGGCAGTTCAAATGTAACATATATCAATATTATAAAAGTTAAGTAGTTAGGAGGGTTGGGCCACCAGAATCCTGAGACATTGTCTTAGGAAACTCACACTTATTTGAGATACCTCAACCCTAGACAACAGATAGGCATGACCATATTGAAGGGGGAAGGTTGTGGGTTATTGGGCTGTTGAGGAAAGTGTTAGGAGTGGAGCAGATATTTGCAAAAGAGGAGTGGTAGTGTAAAAAATTGGTATAAGTGGTGGTGTTGATAGTCAGATACGCTAGGAAGGAACTGTGCTAAAACTACATGTATAGCAAGATAAGAGCTAAAGTATTCTTTTTGTACTTATCTTTCTTTCCCACACTTTCCTGACTTGTCCAAAAGTATGCTTCAAGGAGAATTTGCATTTTTATAGGAGGAATGCAAAAAGAAAATGAGTAATCTTTTCTTATTTTTCGTACCCAAAATAGACAAAGGCAAGCACTAAGTGAAGTGGATGGACCCTACAAATATATGAATGATGTGTGTGTGTGTGTATATATATATATATATATATATATATATATATAATGTGTACACGGGCAGGATCAGGGAAGGTCTCTCTCAGGCTGAGACTTTGGACGCAAACAGGAGAGTACTCGGTGTGTTACTTCATATAAATATTTTTCCAAGAACACAGCGTAAGAAGTATCTGTTTATTCTGTTGGTAGCAACTTCAAGCTGAGACTGCCAGAGAGAGAGCTGGGGATTATCTTCTGTTTTCAGCCAAATAAACAGCTATTCCAGGCATTCTGATGTTAACCATTGCTTGTATGCTCTTTCTCTCTAGAAGAAAACCAGACAATTTGTAAATTAATGAAATGTGTCCCCACTAAAGCCAACCCAGAGGTTTGCTTGTCCTGAGTTCCCAGGACTCAGGTGGTTTTATCATTTTGCTCTACAAATAAGAAATCAGCCAGCTTCATAGAGAGGGATGACATCATTCTAAAAACAATGTAATGGAGGGCGTTCTCATTTCTCATGGTCATGCCTTTGGCGTTGGAAACTCTTTTGGACCCTTCAACAGAATGAGATTAACTGTGTCAGAGAGGTCCTCTTATCTAGTAGAAGTTTGAATTTTAAAGCAAATAGCCCAATCCATTTTGTAAGAATTCCGCGAGGTTTCCTTGGAAGATAAAGCAAGTTCACTAAAATAGAATATGTGATATCCCTTGCTAGGAGAATTTTCCCTTACGCATAATTGGCATAGACAATATAGTCCCTTAACACATATGTAACTTAGATAGAATAGGGAATAGCAGTAACCGGCTCCACTATTTTTCTTCATTCCTTCTATTAGTTTCCTATGGTCATTATAGCTTATTGACACTAACTTAGTGGCTTAAAACACATACATTTATTATTTTACATTCTGAAGGTCAGAAGTCCTAAATGGGTCTCAGTCCTATTTACAAAAGCAGCCTGGATTTGGCCTGTGGGCCATAGTTTGCTAATCTGATATACTGATAAACTGGTGACCATGTCATAATCATCCTTGTGTTCCTTGAGCAAAAAATAATGTGCACACATTGGAGACTCAATAAATGTTATTTTGTTTAAACGATTTAAGATCTCTCCTCTAGAATTTACCTGTAGTTTGGTACAGCATCTCTGGGCAGGCAGTTTTGCAATTGCTCTTAAAATTGGAACAAGCAGTTGACTTCTAGGAACTTGTGGTCCAGCTGTATCCTGTTGATTCTTCTAAGAAATGTGAACAAAGGTTTTCATTGCACTATTGTTGTAATAGCACAAAGTTGGAGATCACCTTCATTTCTTTCAAAAAAAGATTTCTTAAAACATTTCTTACTGCTTTAATCAAGATGTTAAGAGAGTGTATGTATTACATCTTTTGGGGGGGTTAAAAAGGATATGCATATATATTTCTATGAACATTAAAATTGTTGTAAAGCTGTCCAATAAATGGTTAATACTTATTCTTTTTGGGTTTTGACTGGTGATCAGGAGTAAGGAATACTTTTACTTTTCAGTTTATATATTTTTTACTTTCTCTACTATGTCCATGTATCATTTACAATGTAAAAAAAAAAAAAAAAAGATAAATTTCTTTATGGCAGACTTCCGTACCACAGACTTATCTCTACTGGTTCATATGACCTTAAAATATTCGTATTCTCAGTTTCAATAAGTCTATAACTAAGACTACTCTGAACTGTTAAAGACAATATGAAAATGCATACTAATATATTCATTACAAATTATGACAATTAAAAATTGATAAAAACTTTATTGTGTGGGAATACCAGAATGGTAAATAACTATAAACCCACCTAATGAGAACATTATAATATTTAAAATTACACAGTAAAAGAAAAAAAAAATTACACAGTGAAAAGCTTATAATATGGGAAATAGTTGTTGGTGAAAAAAATACACAAAATTATATATACAGTATCATGACAACCATATTAAGGTAAGATATACCCAGAAAATGGACTACAGAAATATATAACAATATATTTAATGTTTTTTTTGAGGCATAAAAGCAGAGATGCCTTTATTCAGAAATGTATAATGTTGTGATACGTTTCTTATTACCCCTTTCACTTTGCTCCTTGTTTCTCTAATGAATCGTCTATCTCTAGCACGAGTTACACAAATTGCCAGGTGCAGGTCAATGGCTATATTTATGATAAGTGAGAGAGAAAACATTACATTTTATCTCATTAATCCATGGTGATAACGAAACAGGGCATTTTAGGTTGAAAGAAAAAGAGTGTCATTGTGTTATACTAATGAGTAGCATGTTTAAAAAAAAAAAAAGAAGAAAATCTCACAGTCATTTCCTTTCATTTCCTACAACACCCACTCTTTCATGGAGTTTGTAAAACTGGGCCTGTTTCACTGTCTTCCTCCAAAGTGCATTTAAGACTTCCCAACTGCAAGGGAAGTAGTAACTTGTTTTTCAAGTATGAGATTCAAGAGGTAGATATCCTAGACCATTTGTAGCCCAAACCTGGCTCACTGTTTTTGTAAATAAAGTTTTATTGGGTCAGTGTCTGCTTATTTGTTTACATATTGTCCATGGCTTATTTTGTGCTATAATGGCAGAGGTTAGTAGCTATAAGATAGATTGCATGGAAAACAAAACCAAAAATATTTACCATTTGCCCTTTACAGAAAGGGCTTTTCCAACCCCTGTTCTAGAGATTTGGGCACAGAGGAGGTGGTAAATATTGTAGATTTATTAAAAATTAAATTCAATAATATATTGGAACAGAGTGACCTTGAATTCTTCTTTGCTATATATGATACTTCCCCTCTCTTTTGTTTCGTTAGGTTTCAGCCAGATATTATAAAATATTTAGAGTTCAAATCAAAGTCAATCTTATATAGTAGTAATGAGAGATGCAAATGGAATCCACTGCTAAAGGCAATTTTTTTAATGGTAAAATAATGACTCATAAAATGAAGATGGTCACAGATTTTAATTAACTCATTAATTAACAAGATTTTGCAACAGTTCAAAGATGAATGCAAAGGACAAATATATAAACATCAGGAATACTGAAAAAAATTACAAATAGTTGCAAAACTGGTAAAATTGTTCACTATACATGGGCGATAATCAGTTGCATTCCACTGGACATAATTTCCATTTTGATGGATAAGAACCTTTTGCCTTATTATCATTTCTCTAAAATTTATAGGATTATGAGATAGCTTGAAGGCAATGAAAGATTGAAATAATCTGAAAGCTGATTCAGACAGTATACTTAGTAATCTTTTCGATTCATTTCAAAGTTTTTCACAGTTTTTCCCCTTTAACACAAAACTGAATATAAAATGCAACACTCAGCCTGATTACATAAATGCGATGTCTTTCTTCAGGTATATATGTTAAAAGTAGATAAAGCTTCTGACTGTCACACACTTGAGTAGTGGGAACTTAGCTTGAGCCTGCCTTGTGAACCCTACTAAGGATCAGAGGTGAATAGGTAGGAGGCAGTCTTACCAAAAATCTTATATTTGTGAACAAGTGAGAGCTTTCTTGGGAATTAACTCATCCTAAGGAAAGACTAAGCTAAGCACAACTTTGTAACAGAGAGGTAGGCACTGAAGAGGAGAGGTGAAACTGATTACGGGGGATGTGTCTGTTTCTCTAATTTATCTCCTGGACACTCTCCCCATTTCAATTTTTCACATCAGGGTTCTGGTAAATTGGTAGCTGGGGAGGTAAAAAAAATAAAGGGGAGAAAATGTCATTAAATATAGGAGAATGGTTTGAATAGGCCATCAGATGCTAATATCCATAACAGGAGCATCTACTAAGTTGTCTAATATTCCATAGGGGGGAAATTGTATGTTGAAAATGTGGAAGAATGTGGAATATGATAGTATGCAAATTCAAGCAACCCAAATTGTAAAACTCATGCTATGGTTTAGGTTGGTCTATGCTAATATGAAAATTGCAAATTTACATATTTCTCAAATTCATTCACTTCTTTCCATTTTCATTGTAATTATCCTAGAACAAACCACTATCTTCTCCCACTGGGACTAAGAAGAAAGCCTCCTCAGAGTAAAAGGAACAAATCATAAACTTAAAACTGCAGAAAACCTTTAGTGGCTTCCCATGGACTTTCAAATAAAGTCTTCACATGTCCTAGAAGACTGCACTCCATCTTGTCCATACTTGCCTCTCTATTCTTAGTACATCCACTTTCTCTCTTCCTTAATCCACTGTCTGTCTCTCCATCTCTCAGTAAATGGAATCTGCCTTCCTTTCTCCTCTCCCTGGATAGCTAGTTTCTCTGTTTAAAAATGAGTAGGAGATAGTCAACAAAAAGAAGGGGAAATAATGTACTAAAGTAAACTCCTACACCCAAGCTAGATGACGTGGTCCTGTGAAACTATACCATTCCTCTGCAGTTCGGCATTCTATTTCTTAAATATTTTTAATAATTCATTTTGCAATTTCTGTTTATCTAGACTTTAAGTGTGTAAATGCAGGAATGCATGGAATTTAATAGGAAGGAATCAAGTGCAATATACATTGATAAATATCAAAAGGAAGATTGGAGGAATCAACATTGTGAAAATGACTCTACTACCCAAAGCAATCTACAGATTCAGTGCAATCCCTATCAAACTACCAATGGTATTTTTCACACAACTAGAACAAAAAATTTCACAATTTGTATGGAAACACAAAAGACCCCAAATAGCCAAAGCAATCTTGAGAACAAAAAACGGAGCTGGAGGAATCAGGCTCCCTGACTTCAGACTATATTACAAAGCTACAGTAATCAAGACAGTATGGTACTGCCACAAAAACAGAAATATAGATCAATGGAACAGGATAGAAAGCCCAGAGATAAACCCACACACATATGGTCACCTTATCTTTGATAAAGGAGGCAAGAATATACAGTGGAGAAAAGACAGCCTCTTCAATAAGTGGTGCTGGGAAAACTGGACAGCTACATGTAAAAGTATGAAACTGGAACACTCCCTAACACCATATACAAAAATAAACTCAAAATGGATTAAAGACCTAAATGTAAGGCCAGACACTATCAAACTCTTAGAGGAAAACATAGGCAGAACACCCTATGACATAAATCACAGCAAGATCCTTTTTGACCCACCTCCTAGAGAAATGGAAATAAACACAAAAGTAAACAAATGGGACCTAATGAAACTTCAAAGCTTTTGCACAGCAAAGGAAACCATAAACAAGACCAAATGACAACTCTCAGAATGGGAGAAAATATTTGCAAATGAAGCAACTGACAAAGGATTAATCTCCAAACTTTACAAGCATCTCATGCAGCTCAATAACAAAAAAACAAACAACCCAATCCAAAAGTGGGCAGAAGACCTAAGTGGACATTTCTCCAAAGAGGATGTACAGATTGCCAATGGACACATGAGAGAATGCTCAACATCATTAATCATTAGAGAAATGCAAATCAAAACTACAATGAGATAAGATAGTGAGAGGCCCGTGCACTGCTATGAAGAGTGGCCCCCGCTTGCCACAGCTAGAGGAAGCCCTCGCACAGAAATGAAGACCCAACACAGCCATAAATAAATAAATAAAATATATTTTTAAAAAGCCAAGCATTTGAAGCCCTTAAAAAAAAAATGATGTTAAAAAAAAATTAAAAGAAGAATTTGAGCACTATCTTTTCGAGGTATCCTCCACTGTCATATATATAATTATACTCATATCCAATCATTCTCTGTGTGACAATGTTCTGCTTACTTTTACTTATGTTAGGTGTAGTTTCCCTGCATTGGGTTATATGAAAGCTCCTTGAATCACAAGGAGTGGTGGATGGTCTATAATGACAGAGTCTATTTCTTCATTTTTTCAGTACTGATATACAAAAAGTTTAGATCTTCTGGGATCTGAGTGATGCTGAATCCTTTCTAGTTTCCTGGACTTTGCCGTAGAAGCAAATGTAGTCTCTGGAACGAAAGCCTTCAATGCTTATAAGTGGGTATAGAATCTGAGACTTTGAGAGGAGACTCTCTGGCCGGGTCAGGAGATGTCCTTTTGTAAATTCTAGGCAGGTAGAGCTGTGAATGCCACGTGACAGCCTAGAGATTCCTCTGGACTTGGAATTAGGCAGTCCTGCTTCGGAAGAGCTTGAGACCAGGGAGTGAGTGACTTTTGGATGGCCCCAGTTCAGGGACCAAGGATTCACAGGCATGATTTCTGCCAGTAGCAGGAAATCTGTTTGGACACTCTCGGTACAGCTGTGCCCTATACTCACCCATTTCTGAATTAAAGAAATATTATGTCATCCAATCCTAAAATTGCAAACTGGCAGCATATGGGCAAGGATTGGGCTTCCAGATGTATTTTGTTCATCTTGTACAGTATTTTAAGAATTGTTCAGTCTCATATAGAAGAACGCAGAGGGCTACTCTTTCTTGGAAAATTAGATGAGGCCACGTTGTCACAGGCAGCAGTGCGACAGTGGTGGAGAGTAGCTGCCTCCCTCATGCAGGGGCCTCAGTCCCTGTTGGAATACATGGAACCTACCCAGTTCTTTTTTAGGCAATTATTTTGTGACCCGTTTTCTAATCCAAGCGTCTCATTTCACAATGAAAAAAAAAACAAAACATCTCTTTCTGGGGATAGTTTTGGGGAAGGAGAAGTGGAGTGAGATGAACTGGCCACAGTAACACAGTGCAGATTTGGGGCTGGAGTCCCAGCCCATTTCTCTCTCTACCATAGCATAGCATGCTATGGGTATCTCCATTAGGGCTCTGATGTATTAGCGGGTAGAATATGGGATGCTCCCACTCAAAGTTATCTCACCAGAGAGGTACCTTTCCTAAAGTCACACTGCTTATAAATGTATAAGGGTGACTGGTGTTGGAATTATTTCTACATCCCGCATAGTACCTAACAGTGCAAATAAACAGTACTTAGGAATGTAGCTGAATTAGATTGAATAGTGTAAAAAAATCATAATTAGGAATTGAATTAAGTTAGACTGAATACCCTGTGTAAAGTTTGTCTTATCAGGAAATTTTCTTCCTACTCCTCCTTTTCATTTGGTTACATTGGATCCAGCCAAACACATTAACCAGATGAGCAGGGTTATACATTGTTTTCACAGGAAATCCTCCCTTCCTCCTTCAGTTTACCTAAAAGGATGAGAAGTGGGGAGGGGGGGTTGCCAGTGTATACATACACATGCCGATGTATATATTTATCCACCACACATATCCATACACACATATGTCTCTAAGACAATATGTGCTCACTGCAGCATCTGGCTTTCTGTGAAGTCTTGACCTATGCTCCCTCACAGCTGTGTTGGCTCAGAGTTTAGAGTAACGCTTACAAGACTCCCTGAAGAACATATGTTTCTGAGCAATCCCCTAGTTCTCTATCCTTTTTTTTGGCAGAGGGAGTCATAAAAGGTTACTCCCTAGGACCTTGTACTGGTAGCCCTGCTTCCCGGAAGAATTTCTTATGGTTCAAAAATCATCCCCAAAAGACTGAGTGTGAAAAAGCATGCTCTGTAATCTCCCTATTTCACCTTCCCTCCCCAGCTTGTGCACAGAAGAGTTGGTAATGTTTTACTTTATAGCTGCTTATGCTCTTCTGTTTGACTGCTTTGTCCGGAAAAAGGAATTGGCAACTTTGGACAAGAGTGAGTTTCTTAGCCTCATTATTTCAAAGTAGCAGATAAAAGACTTCAGTGGCAATCCAAGACACTGGTTCATCTTCAGCACCTTGGCTGCCACTTCCACAAGTGCTGTCTTTATAGACCTGGGTCTGGCTTGGTGGGTTTTGGGAGGTCCACCTTCGTTGAAAATGGTCTGCCAGTGTTACTTGACATACCTTCTCCGCACCTCAGGTGGGAATCAAACGCCATGAAAGAACAGATGCTCCAGTTCCTGCTCTGCTTTTGTTTGGGGGGAAAATCATGTATTTGATGTTATAAATGGCTACATGGTAATATAATTTTAACAAATTAAAAATATATTTAAGACAGTGTGCTTAGGAAGGCACAACTGGGCCTCCCAGGTTTTATAAGCTAGGTGATGTCTTAACATTACTTGAGACATTTGGATTGTACCAGCTGAGAGCTATGTAATGACTGCAGGGGAAGGGAAGGAAACTCATCAGTCCTATATTCACAGCTTGTTGGATTTCACACGTTTAATCCACCTCTTCTCTCCACTCTCCAACATCTTCTCTAGTCTTTCCTAGCCCAGTAAAACACTCGGAGTGTTCCTTAATTTCTCTTTCTCTTAGAAACTACATTCATTTAAAAAAAAAATCCAGTTGGCTTTATCTGCAAAATATAAACAGACTCCAGTAACTTCTTATCAATGCTTTCACTTCTATCTGCCTTTTATCACAGCTCTGGAGAAAGAATTAAAAAGAAATGAGGCATCACATTTAGCGTGGACTTTTTGCAGTCAGCATCCTAACTGATCTTGCTTCCAAGTCACCCTCAAAACCTACTCTTCAAACAGTAGCTAGAGGAATCTTTTTAAAAGAGAAGGTAGATCATGCTCTTCTCTATTCACAATCCTCCAGTGACTTTTTTATGTCGTTCAGTGCAAAATCCCAAGTCTAAGTTATGGCTTCCAATCCTGCAGGTTACTGAGACCCCATTTCTTCTTTCACCTCACCTCCTGGGTGTCAGAATGACTGCCTTCCTCTTTGACTAAATTTAGGTCACTATTAAAATACCGCCTCGTGGGCTTCCCTCGTGGCACAGTGGTTGAGAGTCCGCCTGCCAATGCAGGGGATGCGGGTTCGTGCCCCGGTCCGGGAAGATCCCACATGCCGTGGAGCGGCTGGGCCCGTGAGCCATGGCCGCCGAGCCTGCGCGTCCGGAGCCTGTGCTCCGCAACGGGAGAGGCCACAACAGTGAGAGGCCCGCGTAACGCAAAAAAAAAAAAAAAAATACCACCTCGTCAGAGAGACCTTTTGTGACACACTGATGTACACCCTGCCCCTGCTCTCCATTCCCCCAGCCTGCCTTTTTTTCCCCATAGCATATAAGACCATCTGTCATATTATATATTCACTTGCCTACTTGTTAATCTTTTTTATGCTCTCACCAGAAAACACCTTTTATGAGAAGAGGGACTCTTTCATTCACTGCTTTACACCCAGTTTTTCATACACTGACAGGTTCATAGTAAGTGGTGAGTTAATATGTATGGAATGGATGAATGAGTTGGATTGGCTGGGTTGGGGAAGGGAGACTCACAGAGCCAATGGCAGAGCTCCCAGGAGAATATGCAGGATGCTTCTTAGCCCAGGTCTGGAGAATAAGGAAGGTGTCTACAGGGCTGAAATTTAGACCTGGAGAGGTCAAAGCTGGTAAAGTAGGACCAAATTAAGTTACCACTCTAAGGACCGTAAGATAGTAGCCAGAAAGAGTATAGAGTAAAATTGGCCTGATGCTGAGTTGATTTTCACTGAGCAGTTACTATAAACGTGTATTAGTTTCTTAGATCTGCCATAGCAAATTACCACAAGCTTGGTGGTTTAAAACAACAATAAAAAATGTATTCTTTCATTTCTGGAGGATAGAAGTCTAAAATCATAGTATTGATAGGGCAGTGCTCCCTGTGAAGGCTCCAGGGAAGAATCCTTTACCTTTTCCAGCTTCTATAGGTGTGGCTTCACCTATAGCAGCAGAATTCCAATTTCCATCTTTGTCTTTGCATGGCCTTCTTCCCTTGGTCTCCATGTGTTTTCTCCTCTTCTTATAAGGATACCAGTCATTGGATTTAGAGCCCATTCTATTCTAGTATGACCTCATTTTGACTTAATTATATCTGCACAGACCCTATTTCCAAATAAGGTCGTATTCTGAGGTTGCAGATGGATGTGAGCTTTGCGGGGGGGGACACTATTCAAGTCACTCTAATGCTCAAACCCTTTATATGGTTTATATCCTCACAACAACTCTTTGATGATGAAATAAAATTCATATTTTAAGGCAAGACAAGAAATATTTAAACATAAAATTTTTCTCGGCCCATTTAGGCTTCCTCCCTCCCCTCTAGTGTGCATCGTGCATCTGTATTATGCATTAACCAGAACTCCCCAGTGGCAGAAATACCTGCTCAACTATAAAGATCCATTTTTCTTCTTCTGACACCAGCCACGTAACTCCTTTCCCAGTCCTGTAAGGGGTCACAATGACCCACCACTTGCCTTGTATGTGCAGACATCCTCGGTGAACTTTATGTAAAATGCCAGTATGTCATTTTCCTTAAAGATAGCGAACAGTGCAGGACAGACTGAGTTAGCTGACCTGGGAGACACTGGCTGTGCCTGATGGAAGTTCTTAGCTTAAATACTTACTTATGACCTTATTAATGTTACTATATTACTTGTATTCTGCCTTTTACAAGATTATTTTTACAAGATTATTGTTTTTTGCATTACCAAATGTGTGACTGAGACTATGATAAAAATAATGATAATCAAGCAACTTGAAATGATTGACCAAATACATAATTTTATAAGATCAGTGATTGTAATAGTGTAACTCTAGATATGGAAGAAGCAACTAGAGGGATCCATGTCCTGGACCATAACAGACTAGTAAGACAGGAGTTCCAGAGGTTTTGGCTACTGTTAACAGGACCTAGTCCAGTAATAGCACATTGAGTGGCCTATCAATGAAATCCTCGCCTGACTTGGGAATGAGTATTCCTAATGCCATGGGACAAACTGGTCATGAGACACTTCCCAGAACTTGGTCAACCTTAAGACCGAAAGGAAGGGAGTTCTAAAATAAAGAATATTGCCCACCATCCAGTTCTACAAGAATCAAGTCCTTAGTCACTGCAGTCGCTGAGCTACAATACACCCTGAAAGAAATTCAGAGCAAAGATCGGGTTGAGGCACTTTGTACTCTAGGAAAACTGGCAAAACTGGCCCTCAGATATTTTCAGGAGAAAATTTTGTGAACCCAGTTTCCTCCATCTTCCCATACTTCGAAAAGCTCTAAAACCACTAAGATATCTATTCCTCTCGAATAGAGAAAGTTGCCCTCTACCAAGATGTGTGTTGATTGCATGTACCCCTTCTCCAAAGTCATATATTATATATATACTGGCTTCCCCCCTTACCTGTAGAGCTTTCTGAAAGACCGCCTCCTGGGTTATAATCCTCAGCTTGGCTCAAATAAAATTTTCCATTTCTTTCTTAGATTGACTATTGATTACATTTTTGGTGACCTTGAGATAGATGCTATTATGGACAACATTTTACAGACACAGAAACTAAGACCCAGAGAACTTCGGTAAATTGCTTAAGGCCATATAGCTAGAAAATGGATTCAGATCTAAATATATCTGACTCCACAACCCATCTAGTTTGATCCTTTGACTATATCATGTTGACTCCAGTCCTTACCACAATAATATGTTCAGAATATATTTGATGGTTAGGAAAGTTCTTATTTTAATAACCATGTATTTAAAACCACGGAACTGTGCCACTTTGCAAATACGACCAACACTTGTAACCGCTCATAGCACTTTTACAAGTCACTGGACAAAAGTCCGCATGTCACGAAGATGGGAGAGACCCAATCTGAGGGTTCTCTAGGCCTGAGATCACTGTACAGGGAAGTTCTCACTAGGGGTCTAGAAGAGAGGAGGAAAGTTTAGACAAGTCTGAGGAACCACTGCAAAGATGATCTTCACCTTGAACAGAGTGTGAAACCGAAGGCAATTGTCAAATGAGCTAGGACCACCTCGGGATCTGCTTTAGGCTAGATCGCGCTCAAAAGGAAACACAAATCATCACAGCACAGCAACTGGCTCATATCTGCTCAGGATGACGTATTCACTGTGTATGAGTTTACTTGTAGTAAGAAGACAAAATAAAATATACCATATCATGGTTTTTTCCCTGACCTTTATAAATAATGTGCACTGCAACTACAAGGAAAATTTTTCATGATTTCCCCTGTGAAATACTCTGCAACTATCTAGCCTGGGAATATATTTACTTCTGTGATCTAAATTCTCTCCCTGGTTTGCATTAGCTTTTACCAAACCTCTGGCCTAGAATTTATCATTGGTCGAAAGCCAAGCTGGTCAACAAGAACATTTAAGAGTTGGTCCTTGTTTTGTTTCCCCTTTCTAGGAATTTAAACACAAATGAGACATTTCAATGTTCTGAGATGGCATCTGTTTCTTTCTGCAGCTTCTCTCTCCTCCACTCCTTTTAGCTCTTCTCCCCTTACCCTGCTTCCCTCTCCTCCTCTTGTTTCCTTTCTCTTTCCTCATCCTTCTTTTTCTCTCTTCTGCCTCTTCCTCTCATCCCTGCCACTACCATCTCTCTTTATCTCTCTCCCCTCTCTCTCCAGCCTTTCTTAATCATTTTGATGTTTGTCAGATGCCTGTGGCCTTATTAAGCCAGGCAATTAGTCTTTTTGGTCTAATGTCTTGAAAAATAATTTCCGCCAACTCACTAGCTTCCAGTGTGCGTTGGTGCCAAGAACATCCAGAGTGTTTACTCTGCTGAGAAAATTAATTGTGACTTTCAGGCACAAACCCTCTCAACTTCCCTCCCAACTCCTCTGGACTTTTGGATAATCCACACCCAGCCTTTCTTTCCTCGCTGGTAGTTCAGAGATGTTCATCTCTTTCTTGCTGCTTCAGTTACCCCCTCTATAAAGTTTTTTTTTTTTTTTCCCTTCTCTGCCTACAAACATTCTAAATATCTCTTACCTTAAAAATCTCTCCCTACCTTTCCTTTCCTTCACTACCATAATTATTGAATTAGTAGACTTGACTCTGTCCTCTCTTTCTCACTTCTCTTTTCCCTTTATATGCTAAATACTAATTTCTGCTACCCCTTCTTCAAAACTCACCACTCTTCAAAAATGCCTTTTGGAAGGGTAATCAAGTACCTGTTGTCAATAAATCTGGTAGTCTTTTTTCCTCTCAAAGTAATACCACTTGAATTTTCTGCAGTTTAATGCTTTTATTGACCAATCATGCCAACTTTCTTAAAGGAATTTCATCTCTTAGCTTGTACAACAGACTTTCTCCTGGTTCTTTGAAATCTGTGTGCTTTATAATTCCTCCTCAGGTTCCTATAGCACTTTATTTAATTTGTTCCATTCCCTCAACTTTCTTTCTTTTTTTTTTTTTAACATCTTTATTTGAGTATAATTGCTTTACAATGCTGTGTCAGTTTCTGCAATATAACAAAGTGAATCAGCTACACATATACATATATCCCCATATCCCCTCCCTCTTGCATCTCCCTCCCACCCTCCCTACCCCACCCCTCTAGGTGGCCACAAAGCACCGAGCTGATCTCCCTGTGCGGCTGCCTAAGCTTTATTTCTGATGATGCCATCCTTGATTGCTTCTCCTCTCCTCTCCTCTCCTCTCTCCTCCCACTGGTTTGTTTCAAGTGCTTCCAGACCTTCAGTTATCATGTAGATTCATGTTCCCTAAGTACAGATCTGCACCAAAGGCACCTGGAGGGTTTGTGAGTCTGGGGACTTTGGGAAACAGAATTTTCATAGACATAACCTGCCACAGTGGCAATAGATTTGGGTTGCGGCAAAATGGAGGAAGGTATGCACTTTTCAGATGTACCTGTGAATTTCTAGACATACCTGATGAGAGGTGGGTAGGGATAGCAGGGAATTTCTAGGTGGCTGTATGTGCTTTGAAGAATGGGGCAAGAAATTTAGGATATTGTTTACAATATGATTTCATAAGGACCTACAGTTTGGTAAAGCTTAGGTAGAATCAGGTCACATTGCTACTTTTATAGATATGCAAATCGAGTGCTCTTGGAGGATTTCAGTGTCAGGGCAGCTCAAAAGCATCTTGGCTGCCACCACAGTGGACAGCTCATAAACTCCTATGAGGAAGGTTGCTGATTTTCCAGCTGGAGCTGCTGCTTCTAGGAAGGTTTGTGACAATGTCAAATCTTGGATTGCAGGGCTTTGTTTCTCAAGACGGGTTGGGGCTTGTCTACCATTGCCAAGAAGAGAACGTGGAGTGGGACTCAAGCCTTCATAGGAAGTCCATTGGAGATGAGTCTGTGCCCGGGTGAGTTCACCTGTGATGGCCCTGCACAGATCTCTGCTGCTGATCTTGTCTTCTTGTCAGTTATTTGTTTTTGTTGTTGGGGTAGTGATTCTTCCTTTTGATTCCTAGTTTTTGTTTTATTTTAACTAGACTTTGCTCACTGACACTGTGCTTCTAACATTAACCCCATTCAGACTTGGCATCTTCTATAGTTACCTAAGTAACTGCACTTTATTTTGCTAGTGCCTCAATAAATGGAGATATTCTGCTGAAAAATGTTATTTCAACACAAGACCCAGGACTTTTCAGTGGCCCTAATTAACACCTAGGATATAACACTCCTTATGATCTTATAACTATATTTGAAATTTCTCTAGTTTCTGTGGTTCTCAAACTTTAGGGTACATTACAATGTGTATGGAAAAACACATATTCTTGGGCTCCAACCTTAAAGTTTCTAATTCAGTGGACCTGGGATGGGAAGTGAAAATCTGCATCTCTAGTAATTTTCCAGGTGAAGTTGACGCTGCTGGTTTTGGCATTATGCTAAGGATAACTGCTCTAGTTTATGAAGTCCCTTGGAAAATGTTAGAAACCATTGTTATCTCAGGTAGTAAAGGTTATACAGAGAAAACTTTTAAACAATGTTTTTCTTTCCTTTCTACTTTTTCTTCTCTTTTCTTTATGTTTTTTTTCTTTTCCTTTCCCTCTCTCTCTTTCTCCATTTTTCCCTTCCTTCCACTAAATCCCCACAGAACATTTTCCTTCTGTCCAGCCAGGTACAGAGGAACCAATATCCGTTCATTCCTGGCCTTTAGACCCATCAACAGAAGATTCCTAGAACTCAGATAAATGATGGGTCCGAGTGAAACTTCTGAGGTTTTAGATCCAAGATCAATTAGTTTGATTTTCAAAGTCAAAGTTACTGCATAGTCTTTAGGAGGGTTTTTGCTGTTGAGAGCAAATTTACCCTGAGCTTTTGAAACAACGTAATTCAAGGCTGGGAATCTGAACATGCTAAAATTCAAAACAGGATCCTCCAAGTTAAAACACATGCAATGTCAATGAACCATTTCTTGAAAAGTTACCCTTTGGCCTCTATCTGTTCAGTATAGTAAAGCCTTGATTAATCATATGAAACCCACCAAACTGAGCCATTAATTGCCCAGATTCTTTTTTTCCACAGCATCTAAAGAAGGTCAATCTGAACAAACAAATTAATTTCAGAGATTTATTTAAAAAAATAAAAATATGGACCTTCGGGCCAGTTCACACTAAACTCAAGTTCATACATCTTCATATGTAATTTTGGGCAACAGAATTCAGAGTTACTAATACTCAGCAACACTGAACTAAAGTTTCAAGCTTTAAAGAAAAAAATTACCTGGATTTGACTCATTATTAAAACAAATAACCAAAAATAAGTGAGAAGTACTGGTGTAGGGGCAACATGGAGCTATGAATAGCATCCTTGGGACTGAACTAGTATACCTTCCCAGGGTCAAGTCCTCCTGCCACGGCCTTGGATATATTGTTGAATCATCTTTTCTGGCTTTGGATTTAATAACATTTATGACAGTATTATTAATGTCAAAAGGTATTGTTGTTGATAACCCTTTGTAAAGTGTAAAACACTGTGGAAATTGTGGTAGACATTTCTGAAATGGCTCCCAGAAATCTCACCTACTGGTATTTATGCCCTTGTCTAATTGTCTTCTCTTGTGTGTTATCTAGACATAGTGACTTCTTTCTAATAAATAGAATATAGCAAAAGTGATAGGATATCACATTTGAATTAAGTTATAAAAGACTGTGACCCCTCTCTCTCTTTTTCTGCTTTTCTTTCTTTTTCTTGTTTACTTGCTCTGATGAAGCAAGTTGCCATGTTGTGACGTACCCTATGAAGAACCCCATGTGGCAAGGACTGGAAAGCTTCCTCCAGCCACCAGCCAGCAGGGTACTGAGGCCATCTGTCAAACAACCCATGAGATATTGAATCCTCCCAATAACCACATGAGGGAACTTCAAGGTTGACTTTTCCCCAGTTGAGCCTTTTTTTTTCTCTCAATTAAAAAAAAATTTTTAACATCTTTATTGGGGTATAATTGCTTTACAATGGTGTGCTAGTTACAACAAAGTGAATCAGCTTTACATACACACACATCCCCATATCTCCCCACTCCTGCATCTCCCCTCCACCCTCCCTATCCCACCCCTCCAGGCAGTCACAAAGCACCGGGCTGATCTCCCTGTGCTATGCGGCTGCTTCCCACTAGCTATCTATCTTACATTTGGTAGTGTATATATGTCCATGCCACTCTCTCACTTCGTCCCAGCTTACCCTTCCCCCTCCCCATGTCCTCAAGTCCATTCTCTACGTCTGCATCTTTATTCCTGTCCTGCCCCTAGGTTCTTCAGAACGATTTTTTTTTTTTTTTAGATTCCATATATATGTGTTAGCATACGGTATTTGTTTTTCTCTTTCTGACTTACTTCGTTCTGTATGCCAGACTCTAAGTCCATCCACTTCACTACAAATAACTCAATTTCATTTCTTTTTATGGCTGAATAATATTCCATTGTATGTATGTGCCACATCTTCTTTATCCATTCATCTGTCAATGGACACTTAGGTTGCTTCCATGACGTGGCTTTGTAAATAGAGCTGCAGTGAACATTGTGGTACATGACTCTTTTTGAATTATGGTTTTCTCAGGGCGTATGCCCAGTAGTGGGATTGCTGGGTTGTATGGTAGTTCTATTTTTAGTTTTCCAAGGAAACTCCATACTGCTCTCCATAGTGGCTGTATCAATTTACATTCCCACCAACAGTGCAAGAGGGTTCCCTTTTCTCCACATCCTTTCCAGCATTTATTGTTTGTAGATTTTTTGATGATGGCCATTCTGACTGGTGTGAAGTGATACCTCATTGTAGTTTTGATTTGCGCTTCTCTAATGATTAGTGATGTTGAGCATTCTTTCATGTGTTTGTTGGCAATCTGTATATCTTCTTTGGAGAAATGTCTGTTTAGGTGTTCTGCCCATTTTTGGATTGCGTTGTTTGTTTTTTTGATATTGAGCTGCATGAGATGCTTGTAAAGTTTGGAGATTAATCCTTTGTCAGTTGCTTCATTTGCAAATACTTTCTCTTATTCTGAGGGTTGCTTTTCATCTTGTTTATGGTTTCTTTTGCTGTGCAAAAGCCTTTAAGTTTCATTAGGTCCCATTTGTTTATTTTTGTTTTTATTTCCATTTCTCTAGGAGGTGGGTGAAAAAGGATCTTGCTGTGATTTATGTCATAGAGTGTTCTGCCTATGTTTTCCTCTGAGAGTTTGATAGTGTCTGGCCTTACATTTAGGTCTTTAATCCATTTTGAGTTTATTTTTGTGTATGGTGTTAGGGAGTGTTCTAATTTCATTCTTTTACATGTAGCTGTCCAATTTTCCAAGCACCACTTATTGAAGAGTCTGTCTTTTCTCCATTGTATATTCTTGCCTCCTTTATCAAAAATAAGGTGACCATATATGCATGGGTTTACCTCTGGGCTTTCTATCCTGTTCCATTGATCTATATTTCTGTTTTTGTGGCAGTACCATACTGTCTTGATTACTGTAGCTTTGTAGTGTAATCTGAAGTCTGGCAGCCTGATTCCTCCAGCTCCATTTTTCTTTCTCAAGATTGCTGTGGATATTCGGGGTCTTTTGTGTTTTCATACAAATTGTGAAGTTTTTTTGTTCTAGTTCTATGAAAAATGCCATTGGTAGTTAGGTAGGGATTGCATTGAATCTGTAGATTGCTTTGGGTAGTATAGTCATTTTCACAGTGTTGATTCTTCCAGTCCAAGAACATGGTATATCTCTCCATCTGTTTGTATCATCTTTAGTTTCTTTCATCAGTGTCTTATAGTTTTCTGCATACAGGTCTTTTGTCTCCTTAGTTAGGTTTATGCCTAGATATTTTATTCTTTTTGTTGCAGTGGTAAATGGGAGTTTTTCCTTAATTGCTCTTTCACATTTTTCATTATTAGTATATAGGAATGCAAGAGATTTCTGTGCATTAATTTTGTATCCTGCTACTTTACCAAATTCATTGATTAGCTGTAGTAGTTTTCTGGTAGCCTCTTTAGCCAGTTGAGTCTTGAGATGTCTACAGCCACAGTCAACAACCTGATAGTTCGAGGAGAGACTTAAAGCAAAGGATCCACAAAATTTACTCCCATATTCCTGCTCCATAAAAATAGTGAGATAATAAATGTGTGTTGTTTTAAGCAACTATGTTTTAGAGTAATTTATTATGCAGTGATAGATAATCAATACAGAAATGAAAGGTATTATAATTTGAAGCTTTTTTGGGGAATAATGATAGCCACTTGGTTGCATTTTTGTAAATCTTAAATATAATAGCAATAATTACACATCAGAAGTGATTAGCATGGTGCCAACTAATAGCAAATGTTTAACTAATGATATTCATACTTAGCATAAATCCTGTCTCTGAAATCTTTCCTACTCCAATGGTGGTACTATTATATATCCACGCAGACTCTAATTTGTATTTGACACAGATCAGAGAAGGTTTTGCTTTAAGATGGATTGAGAGGAGTTTTCGGTGGGGATAAATTGCTGAATGAAATGGCACCTCTGATGCTTTGAGCTTCCCCTTGTGACTGTTCTCAGAGTTGGAGCACACATAAGCTGTATTTGTTAAAAGGAAGATTCTTTAACCTTGCACCTCTGTATGCACCTGTTACAGTAATTGATGTATGGCTTGGCAGAGGACTTGAACCAATACGTCACAGATATCATGTGTGTGTGTGTGTGTGTGTGTGTGTGTGTGTGTGTGTGTGTGTGTATGGCTAAGAAACACTTGAAGAATACCCAGTATCAATATTTAACAGGAAAAGACAAACTAAAATTACAAGATGCATACCCACCAGAAAGGTTAAAACCCACACTAATGCTGTCAGAAGCTCTCATGTATAGGGAAAGGAAAAATAGTACAACCACTTTGGAAAACTTTAGCAGTTTCCTAAAAGAAGCAGTTAACTTTAGCAGTTAAAGCCACAGTTACTCTATGATGTAGCATTACAACTTCTAAGTATTTATCCAAGAAAAATACAACCATACGTCCACTAAGTTTGGTACAAGACTGTTCATAGCAGCTTTATTCATAATACCTAATCAGTTCATCATCAGAAAAATGGTTAAACAAACTGTAGAATATTCATATAATGGAGAACTACTTAACAATAAAAAAAAGATTCAGCCTAACAATATGAATCTCCACAACATTAGGCTGAGTGAAAGAAGCAAGATGCAAAAGTTCTTACTTACTTATGTACCTACTGTATGATTACATTTTGATGATATCTTAGAAGAGGTAAAACTAATCCATGGTGATAGAAACCAGAACAGTGGCTGCTTTTGTGTGTGAGTGGAAGGAACAGTGGAATTGATTGGGAAGGGGCATGAGGAAACCTTCTGGGATGATGGAAACATTTCCTATCTTGATAGAGGTTTGGGATATATGGATGTCTGCATTTACCAAAACTGATGGAACTGTACATTTAAGACCGATTTATTTCACTTTATGTAAACCATATCTAAATGTTAGAGATACTGACTTTGAGTAAATGCAGGCTTGTGTTGGGTTTTGAGAAGAAAGAGAAGTGTGTGTGTGTGTGTGTGTGTGTGACTTATCTTGCAATCATGAGAGAAACATTATGGTGATTAAATAACCATGCCCACTTGGGGAAAGAATGAAATCAGAAGGCACTAAATATAACATTTTCTTACCTTAAAATTTTCCTAAAAATCCCTTAAAAGCATAAAATGTTTTTATTAGGGACACATAAAGATAACAATATCAGTTTTTGCTTTGATCTAGATTCTTATTTGGCAAGTGTCTGAGTGTCAGGTGGAATAAACATGACCAGGTTGCCCTACATTATGGGAATTGACTGTTCTGCAATCATCTGAAAATTTAAACAACCCAAATGTTACCACTGTAGTTAAGCCCAAAATGTCAATGTCGTCTTGCTATCTTGTAACCAAAATAAAAAATCACAATTTTTTACCTTTAACATTAATTTGGTCACAGTCACGTAAAGGTGCAAAAAAAGTTTTGCTCAATCAGCTTGCTTCGGTGGGCTATACAGATATAACATTGTTGCTTAAGACACTATGTGTGAAAAGGTTATATTTTGAAGACATTGATTTCTTCCCTTTGTAGTCTTACGATCCAGTGCTGGCTGTGGAATTATTGCTGTGCTTGCATCGATGCTAGCGGTTTACCATTAATGGAAGTATTCAAATGTCTGTGGGTGGACTCAAGAGAGAAGATGGCAACAGATAGCATGTGGTTAGTAAAACAAAGCCGAATACTGTGTAGTAGAAACCCAAGCCCAACCAAAATAGATCTTTCCATGGAGAAAGTGGGGTTTTTGAGCCTCAGCTGTTATGTTTAGTCTGATTCTGTAAGATATCAAGGAACAATGCTTGGATATATTCAGCTGTGGTGGGCATTTGTGGCATTTTTTCCTTGCTAAAGAAATAATCTCGGGGTACTTGCTTACTATTATTACAAGCTTAATTAACTGTGGGTTCTGGTAGTAGAATCAGAATGTAGGATGGGAATTTTAAATGGAAAGCAGTCAATCAGGACAAATATTAGAGTTCAGTAAGCAAGTTTATACATTGATTAATACTTTCTTTTTAGTAGCCACAAGACTGTGATTAATATTATTCATTGTTGAGTATTATCCATTCATAGCATTATGGCAATTGGGCCAACTCTGTACTAGGAAGTTGAAGAAAATACAATGAGAGATAATTCTGAGTACAGGCATACCTCGTTTTCTTGCACTGTTTTATTGGTCTAGCTGTTTCTTCTTCACAGGGATGGAGAGCTATAGTATCGATAATCCCCACATTACTGCTGCTTAATTAGCTCTGATGAACTCCAGTCCCCAAGAAATATTCTTTTCTCATCGTCTGTTGTCATTAGCAGTGACAGGAAATGTAGGACTCTTTTCTTAGATTCTTGAATTTTCGGCAGAGCATTTTGAAGGGAAAAGTCTTCTTAGTTTAATGTTTATTTGGATATAGTTATCTCAAAAAATAACCAAACGTTTCACAAGTCTGGACTTTTTTGGAGGGGATTAAAATGTACTTTATAGAGAGAGTCCAGGTAGTAAACATCCAAGTATTGAAAATATTTAATGGGCGATGTCCCTGGCACTGGGAAATTATTTAAAACTATTTTCATCCTGTCATTTCATTTGGTGTATCTCTATTGAATGGATCATTTGAAACTGTCAGAGTTCTGTGAAACCCACTAGGGACAGCCTTTAAAGACCTCTTAATTATGTAAACTGAGATCACTATAGCTTGCCAAATAACACAGTACTTATTTAGAAAAAAAAATTCCTCAGGCAAGAGCACCCAAAATATAAAATCTTTTTCTCTCCACTGCAAGAACTAGAATTTTTGCCTGAGGCTCATCTTTTTTTTTTTTAACATCTTTATTGGAGTATAATTGCTTTACAACGGTGTGTTAGTTTCTGCTTTATAACAAAGTGAATCAAAGGTCCCTTTGTTACCAATCACCAGCTGAATGAATTACGCTTTTTTTAATAATACAAACCAAATCAATCCGTTCCAAAATGAAGGGCTTATTTTTTCTCTGATTATTTCTTCACTTTGTAACCCATCTTGAAGTTCATCTCATTACCCTCATCATTATCAAAACCATGTATTGCCGATGGGCAGTATAGTTACAAAGAAAGGGAAATAGGGAACAGATTACTCAGAATGTAAAAGAACATTTGGTTGACTAGGACGCTAATTGATTTTCACTGAACTCTCCCTCCACCTTTTGGTTTTATATATACTGATTTTGTTGATTAGGTCATTTCTCCAAGGGAGAACAATTGGTGCCAGAGACTCATTAAAGATGTGGTAGCACATTCAAGGATGAGGGGTTTCTTCAATCCTTCAATCAAAGAAATTGAGGACATAGTGAGAACTAAGGAAAGGAGGAAGGACACTGCTGATTAATACAGTGTTTCAAAGAAATCATCAAAGACCCAGGACCACAAATCCCTTAAGCACATTGATCAGATATTGGCGGGCACATTACTAAGAAAGAATTTAAAATCTTCATAACATTTGTGGCAATTACTGTCTTGATTCTTTTTTTTTTTTTTTTCTCTCCAGGAGTAAATGAACTGATTCTAAACACAAGGATTAATTCCTCTAAATAATGCCACTTACTCCTTGGAAATCATGGTGTATTGTCGTGCTTCCTCTAAAGCAGGGTTTCTCAATCTTGGCCCTATTGACATTTTAAACTAGATAATTCTATGTTGTGGGGCCTATCCTCTGCATTGTAGGAAGTTTAGCAGCATCCCTGGCTTCTCCCGACTAGATGCCTATGTAATAGCTCCCTAGCTGTGACAACCAAAAATGTCTCAAGACACTGCCAAATATCCCTTTGAACATAAATTCACCCCCAGTAGAGATACAGAGGAAGAAAATACAAATTATAAATTATACCAGCCAGTCTATTTTATGTGTGACTATGTGTCTTAAATGAAGAACACCACTGATAATAATTTACTGGGTTCCTACAATGCCCCAGTCACTGGACAAACATGTTTTGTCGAGGAGTATTTGGTGGTTAAAAGCACAAAATTGAATCCTATGGGAAACATAAGCAAAATGAAAACATAGGAAATTCAGTCCTATGAAATGAATCATAGGATTGAAGACAAAGCTAAAGAACCAGATGTCAGAAAGACTGGGACCAATGAAGCTCCTGTCCTTTGGAAGTTTCTGTCTTCTAGGTGACAGGACATGATGAATTATCTCAGGGTACATGCATTAGGAAGTCATCTTGGACATTATTTTCAGTCTCAGTTGTCACTGGTTTTGAGATTCAAATTCCAAGAAGAAAGCCTGACATCCTAGCCTGGGTCACCTGACCATCCATTGACCAGGAGCAGATGGCCCCTTGACTATCATGACTTGAAGACCTTACCTAATGGGGCAAAATTAGGTACTATCACCCCCGGAATGAATGTATTCTGGGAAGAACAATGACACTGTTGCTATTCCCTTCAACAGGGTTGGAAAGTAAGTATTATCATTATTTACAGATGAGGACATTTCAATTCAGTGTGTAAGTAATTCACACCAGGTCACAAAATTAGTAAATGGTTGAAACAAGATTGAAATTCAGATCTGCTTGACTTTGAAGTCTCTAGTCCTTCCTGCATGTCCCATTGTTTTTATATTTACAGAAGATCTTAGTCACCCATCTACTTGATTAATCACACTGACAAAAAATTGATGTTTATTGAGGGCCAATGAGATCCAGCTTCATGGTATAAAGTGAATATACTATAAACAAATTACTAGGTAGTTCTAGCTCAGGAGAACCTGAATCCTAGTTGGAGAGACAAAGTTAACCATGAAGAATTGAGAAAATAAAATTGAATGCCAAATTATGTGATGCATATAGGTAAAAATCAAGGAACATATATATTAAGCTACTAATTACTTCAAAAGAAGGAGCTGGAGGAAAACAAGGCTGACATAAATTAGTTTTATTAGGCAGTATTATAAAGGAAGTAGGACTTGAGGTAATTAATAAATGACTTTTAAATTTAAATTTACATCAATCTTGAAACAAGGTATATTAGTTTCTGAGGACTGTCATAACAAATGACCAGAAATTTATTCTCACAATTCTGGAGTCCAGAAATCTGAAATCAAGATGTTAGGGCACACTCCACCAGAGGCTCTAGGGAAGATTCTGTTCCTTGCATCTTCCAGATTCTGGTATCTGTCAGCATTCCTTAGCTTGTGGCCCCATCACTCAAATCTCTGCCCCTGTTATTACATGGCTTTCTCCTTTTGTGTGTATGTGTCAGATCTCTCTCTGCCTCACTCTTATAATCACTCTTGTCATTGGATTTTGGGATTACCCAGATAATCCAGGATGATCTCCTCATCTCAAAATCCTTAATTTAATTATATCTGCAAAGACCCCTTTTCCAAATAAGTTGACATTCATAGGTTCTGGGAATTGTAAAATGGACATATTTTGGGAGCCGCCAATTAACCCACTGCACAAATTTTGATTTGCTTTTTGGCTGTGTCCTATAATTCTGTTTTTGTTCCTTGGGGACATACAGCCCACAGACTTAGAGAAAGATACAATATAGTAATTAAGTTCACAAATTCTGGAATCAGGGAGTGAGTGTTTGATTTGCAATTCTGACACATACAAGCTGTGTCAATTGGGTTGTTACTGACCTCCCAAAGCCTCAGTATCTCATATGTAATAATCATCATAATAATGTTTTTGAGTGTTTATAATACACCAATAACTGTGCATTCATTACACCTATATTTAATCTGAAAAGAAATTCATTGAAGCAGATATTATCAATGTCATCATCTTAATGAGGAGGAGGCTGAAGCATTAGAGAGGTTAAGTAACGTGTCCAGAGTCATAAGCTGGTAAGTGGCATCAAACTCATATTTATGAACTATAACTGTCTTAATATTAGGTTATAACAATACCTAACTAGAAGATTGCTGAAGGTATTAAAAGAGGTACCGTCTGGTGTATGAGTCCCTTAACAAGTAGTCATTGTTTAAACCATAACACCTCACCAAAGAAGATATACAGATGTAAAATAAGCATATGAAAAGATGCTCCACATCATATGCTCTTATTGTCCTTGACACAACCATAATACCTATCAGAACAGTGTTTTCCAAGAACTGGTTTTGTTGGAAGCCTTGTGGCTTAACAGATAGTCAAAGTTCATAGGGTGAGGGAGTTAGATAGCAAACATGGAAGAAAGTGTGGGGAGGCAGGAAGAGAAGGCAATGGGAAAACAGGAGATCCTCTGTCAGGTTTGTTTTAGTCCTTTTACACGTGTATCGAGTACTTACCACATTCTATACTCTGCACTAAATGTTTACATGCATTGTCTTTACAGTCTTTGCATCAATCATTGAGGATGGGGATGATTTGCTAGCATTTTCTGTGTGGACTCCAAGTCCCACACTGCCAACCAATGAGCAAATATCTCAAGAAAAAAAGCAGTAGAGAATGTGGGGCTAACGTCAATATATTTCCCTGTGCTTCAGGATATTTACCCTTCAAGTCCTAACTGTCTCGGCTTTTCTCTGATGTCTACAGTTAATATTTTGTATTTTATCAATATTTTGTAGTTGTTCTCTGGTAGAAAAGTGCACTTGAGATAAACACCTCCATTTTGCAGAAAAGGGAACTGAGGCTCAGAGTAATTACCTATGGTGAGGCAGCTAGCAAGCAACAAAGCTAACATTACAACCCAGAACTCTAATTCCAGTAAGTATACTTTTAGCTCATTGTTTTCACTGAACTCACTGGACACTTGCAAGCTTCAGAATATAGTGTACACTTTACATTTTAATTGGATATTTTTATTAAATAAAGGAATTAGTAGTTGATTCAATTCTCCCATAAAACACAAATACCACTGCAAAATAGTATCCTATGTTAAAAGACTTTTGCCTTAAACCATTATCTTTTTACTTACTTGTTCTATTTTTAAATTACATCAGCATAAAAATAAAGCATATTCATTCAACACAGTAACCTATACTTAGTGATAAACATTAGGCAATTCTTAAACAAACACAAGGAATTACTAGGGCAACTGAAATAATATAAGCTTGCAACATGCCAAGAGGTCACATGCATTGAAAAAGAATGGGAAAAATGAGTCTGTCTGTATTGTTTACTGCCACTTTTGTTGAAATAAACTCTGGATAGGCAATTTTTCCTATGAGGAACTGTGGTTTTGCTGGTGGTTTTTTATGAATCTGTGCAGCATATAATTGATGGTTTTTCAGTTATGAAGAGAATTACTAATATGTACCCAAACACACTATATGAGGGTGAGAACATTCAAGCACTGACTAGAAAATTGGGAATTTTCAAATATAATAAAGACACTAAAGAGAGGAAGAATTTGTCTTTTAAAATTTAATTTATATACAGTTTCTATCATCGGTTAATTTTTAAGGCTTTTTAAAAACAGTTTTAGGTTCACAGCAAAATTAAGAGGAAAGTACAGGGATTTCCCATCTCCCTCTTGCTCTGGACAAATGCATAACCTTCCCCATTATCAACTCCCCCAAGAATAGTATATTTCTTACAACTGATGAACCTACGTTGACACATCATATTACCCAAAGTTCATAGTTTACATTTCAGCTCACTTTTGGTGTTGTACATTATATAGGTTTGAACAAATGTATAATGACATATATCTATTATTACAGCGTCATGCAGACTTTTTTCACTGTCCGAAAAATCCTCTGTGCTCCACCTATTCATCCCTCCCTCCATAAACCCTGGAAACCCCTGATAGTTCTACTGTTTCCATAGTTTTTCCTTTTCCAGAATGTCATATAGTTGGAATCAAGGAACATTTATAACCGGGCTCAGCAAACACTTAGCATTTGACTTGGGAGTAAGGTTAAGCAATCCCCATTAATGCCACTTAGAAGTTCTAAAATATGATTGCAAATTTTTTGACACCCCCAATTGAGAGGTGAGGTCTGTGTCCCCTTCCTTTTTATTTGGGGTGGTGTAGACTCATTTTTCACTAGCAGAATGTAGTAGGAATTACACTATGTAACTCCCAAAGCTAAGTCAGAATACAGTTTCTACTTGGTTCTGTTGGAACACTCACCTTTGGAGTCCTGAAACAGTGTGGAAGAAGTCTACCACTCTGTGGCTACCATGCTGTGAGGAAGCTCAAGCAAGAAAGGCCACTTGTAGGTTCTCCAACTGATAGCCCCAGCTGAGGTCCCAGCTAATAGTCAGCATCAACCACTGGGTAGGTGAATTAAGATACCTCCTGATAATTCCAGCTCCAACTGTCCTGTCACACCCAGCCATTGAGTTTTTTTCAGCTGAGGCCCCAGACATTGTGGAGCTCTCTCTGAATTGCTGAACTTCACAATGTTGAATTTAATAAAATTGTTGTTTCATGTTGAAAAGTTTTGAGGTAGTTTGCTATGGAGCAACACTAATGGAAACAGTTATCAAACTCTCTTCTCTTCTGCTCCTAACTCTTGTGTTAGTAATAGGTTAGGTGTTTAGGGAGGTAACTGACTTATTACAACACATCAAGGGAACATTTATATAAGTGATCAGCAAACTTTTAGTGGTAGATCTTCAGTTGGAATTTAGCAAACTCCACGAATGCTACAATGGATTGGTAGCTAACTTGGGAGCTGTCAAGGAAAAAGCAAAACTTTAACATCTGAGTCACTGTTTTCCTCTCTACCACATATCCTGCCAATATCCTCAGTGACTCAAGAATTAATGTAAATGACCCATCCAACTCCACTCTAAGGCATCTTTACTATCACAGCATTCAGTTCTGTGTATCCATACTCTTAACTTATCCGGAATCAGTCCAAATCAGTCTCATCCAACTTTCACAGATACTTGCTCTTCCACCTCAAAGAACCATCTATTCCTTGTCTTTCCATTTGTTTCTGTATGTGTACCCTCCTGGCTTCATTTTACTTCACTACTTAGCCTAGACTTTATGGTTAATCATTGACACAACTTGGATACCAACACTATCAACTCTTGCTCTTTTTTATTTCCAAAGCATCTGCCTCGCAAACTAAGACCCCAGATCAACTGACCATTTGCCTTCTCACCTCCTATAATTGGACTATGAAGAAAATTTCAGGGAAATAATTACTATAATATATGAATTGGCACCACTATAAATGTATGATTTTTCAACTTCGTGTGGACATTAACCTTGGCCAGTTAACCCATCTTTTCACTTATCCCTGGTCATGATCCTTTTCCTTCTGTCAGCAATATTCCAAAGTTCACCCCTTTCCTGAACTCAGAACACACATTCCCTTCCTCAGATGTCTTCACCTTCTACATCACCTCGAAAATGCACACATCATCACTTTTATCCTCTTACTTAATCTTTCTTCTCATCTGTATCATCCTTCTGGGAATCAGAAGAGGAGTTATCCCTGTATTGGGATAATTTGCATGGATCAATTCTCCATCTATACTCTTATCTCCACTCATCTCTTTTGGGACTAGCTCTATATATGATTTCATTTTCTTCTGTATATTAAACCATTTTAATTCTGCTGTCTCTTTTTCCTCCCACAATCTAGCTTATCTTATCCTAAAAATGTTCATAAACCTTCCCTTGACTCTGACATCCTCTTTACAAACCCACTTGGTACTCTCTGTTTCCTCCAGTTTAAGCTTCTTATGAGGGTCTTCTACCATTACTCTCTCTGTTTCACTTCCCATTCATTCCTCCACATATCTCCATCAGCATGTAAACTGGTATTTTTCCCATCTTAAAATACAAACAAACTTTTCTTTACCCTACTCCTGCAAGTCTCCTCAATTTCTTTATACCCATTTATAAAAACATTTCTTAAAAGAGTTGTTTCCAATAAAGTTTTTATCATCACGGTTCCACTGAAACTTCTTTTGTCAGGTCCTCTAATCACTTCCATGATGTTAAATCCAATTGCCAATTTTCAGCCCATATCCTGACCTATTGGTAGCATCTGATGTACTGGACTATTCTCTCCCTCCTTCTACACATACTTTATATACTCAGCCTGTAGGCTTCCAGATTTTCTTGGTTTTTCCCCCTTCTTTCCCTGTCTTCATCTAGTTCCTCTTCTCCCCAAACCCATAGTCAATGGTCGTTTTCTGATCTACTCTTGCTGTCTTGTTAGTCTCAGCTAGTTATAGAGCTTTAAGTTCCCTCTATATGCCAATGAATTAAGTTTATAGCTTCAGCTTATATCTGTCTCTCAAACACCAGACTCACATAACAACTACCATTTTAAAATCTCCTCTTGGATATCTGAGATTTATCTCAACCTTAACATGTCCATAACTGAATTCTGTACTTCCACCTAAACTCTACTCGACTTACAGCCTTTCCCATCTCAGATGATGATCATTCCATCCGTGAAGTTTTTCTGGCAAAAACAGAGTAATCCCTGATGTCTTTCTGTTGTTACTCCTACATAGAATTTACAAGGAGATCCTATCGGTTCTACATTTAAAATACATTCACAGTTCAACCAATTCTTACTTCCTCCACTCTTACTACCTTAGTCTGAGCATCATTATCAATTGCCTTAATAGTGTTCTTTTTAGTAACTCTGTATCTGTTTTTGCCTGTCCTATAGCTTATTCCAAACATGGTGGCCAGAGTGCTTCATTCCTCTGCTTAAACCCTGCAATGGCACTCCTTTTCACTCAGAGTAACAGCCAGAGACAAGACAATGGCCTTTAAGTATCTCCATGACCCTCTATCATCACATCTTTGACCACTGACTTTTTTGTTGCTACTCAAACATTCCAGTCACTTTCTAGGGGCTTTACTAAGAAACTACTGGCTGTTTCTTAAGCCTGGAATAATCTTTTATCAATTACCCACATAGCTAACTCTCAAAATTCTTTGAGTTTTTGTTCAAAGGTAATCTCCTCAATGTGGTCTGATATGACTGTACTGTTAAAAAAAGTCTGTACTCTCTTGACATTTCTTATTTTATAGGCTTGTTATTTGCCCCTTAAGTGTTGGAATTTCCCGGGATTTCATTCTTGCTCTATTTCTTTTTCCTCTCTTCATGCAATTTCTAATGACTCCCAGATACGTATCTCTAGCCTTAACTTCTTTCCAGTGTTTATGTGCTGAACATACAGAAAGATCTTTAAGGAGAGGTTTGCATTAAATATCCTTCTACACCTCTCTCCCTTTCATTTCTATTTTCTGGACCACTAATAGCCAATATTCCTTCTTCCAGTCAATTTATATCTAGCTTATCTAGCTAATATCATCCTCCTTAATATGAGTGCCTCTCCTGAGGAGCACTTAAGCCTGTGCATATCAAATGGTAAATCCTTATTCTTGTGGATCTGTGGTAGTACTGAGGCTACAAAAAAAAACCCCATAACTTTGACACATATTGACAGAGCATAAATTATTCTCAGGTACTAGTGAAAAAATGTTATTAAAATATTGTTTCTATACTAAAACTAACATAGGAAGCAAATATTATGCTCAGCAGTCATCTGAGAAAAAAATTTATTTAATTTCTTTTTCTTAGGAGTACTTCTCTGAAGAATTAAGAATAGTAAGCTTATGTTATTAGTCCTATCTGGAGTAATGTGCATGGTAATTTGGGATTCCTATGGAACAGCACAACTTTGAAGCAATAGGACTAAATCTCCATGATCAAAGAATTTCAGGCACCATAGTTACAGATAGGAGAGAAAACTTTAGTCAGTTTTTCTCACAAAACATAGGACTCATAGGACTCAGTTCCTCCTCTGAACATGTATAATTGAGACCTGGCAAAGATAAATAGCAAACAACTTAAAGTTTTAGGAGTAATCCTAGACCTCTCTTTCCCTTGCCTTCACACCCTCTAATGTGTAGTCATTCAACTCCATTTTTTATTTTGGAGTTTCACATCTGTCCTCTCCTATCTACTCCAATTGCTATAATCATAACCCAAACACTCCTAGATCTTCCCTGAAACACGGCAATGGTCTCTAACATCTTTTCCCTCTTTTTCTAGTGTCATCTGTTCTAATCTATTATCTACACTGACCACAAAATAATTTTTCTAAAATGCTAAGCTCCTTTCAGTGGTTTTTCATTACATACAATGTAGATCCAAACACTGGTGCCACATAAATTTGCTCCATGATTTTGCCTCTGCTGTTTCCCTCATCTTCTCTGTCATTGTTCCTTCACACGCCCTCGACTTCAGCCCCAGTGCTGTGCTTCATAGATCTGTGGAGCTGCTGGGCGTCTTCTCATGTGATTCACTATCCACATTCTACTCATTTTGTCTGGATGACCCTTTCTTCCTCCTCTCTCCTGTAATAGCTTAATAAATACAGAGGCCATATATAATTTCTAAGTGGGAAAGACAGGAAAGCAGGAAAAGAAGAAAGGAAGGAAGAAAGGAAAAAAGAAAGCAAAGAAGAAAGGAAGGAGGGAGGGAGGGAGGAAGGAAGGAAGGGGGGAAGAAAAGTATCAGAAAAATGTTTTATTGTAGAGTTAATCATGGGAATGACATCTCTGTCTTTTCTGATCTGGGCTTTTCTTTCTGCAGATATTTTAGGCTCCCGTCACTTTACTACTCTGGAATGAGAATATTTATCTGGACAGTAGGGAAGCTGCAAAACTTCTTTGGCTTCTGTGGTTGTGGTTATTTCTTTCTAAATACATAGGGGGGAAACTTCAGCTAGCTGCTGCCTGTGGTGTCAGCTACACTGTTTGAAGTCCCTGGTGAGGAGACAGCTCGATGCCACAGTGGCAATTAGGAGCCACAGAGAATTGTTAGCTGAACTTGATGTTCTAGTTGGCAAGTTTAACACATACTCTACTCCCAGATAATTGGGTAGCGTTATGATCACATCATACCACCAGCTCTGTCGTTATTATAGATGGGCTTTTTCATGATAAGAAGGAATGGGTAGCTTCCTCACAATTATAATTTTGGCTAGACTAGCTTCCCTTCCTCTTAGGCTCAAAGTGAATTAGCCATAGAAATACTGACATGTCTGAGAAATTTATTTCACTTGGATTTTTTTTCCAGGTTTGACATAACTGGCTTCATATCTGCTTAAAGAAGGAAGCATTCATGCCCAATTTCAGCTTCTTGCTGTTAGGAGTATAGTCGGTTTATCATCATTTCAGTGTCAGAAATATCTCAGTGATCTGAAATATGCAGAGATAACACTACTTTTTTACTTAGAGTAAGAAAGCTGGAAGGAATCTTGAACATTGCCTACTTCAAGTTCCTCATTTTATTTTTAAGGGAGCTGGAAAGCAGAATGGTTCAGTGACCTGCCCACAATCACACATTAATCAAGTAGCAGAAGAACTAGCATTAAGTTTCCAACCAGCTTTCTTTTCAGTTCATTGTGTTATAGCCAAAAGTTGTCTAAAGCACTCAATGTTTTCTTGTTTTCTCAAAATGAAAATATCATTATCTGATGATAAAAATAATACATTTCCATCATAGAGGATAATAATATACTTAATGAATGTTGACCAAAAAGAGTGAAGCCAGTTTTGAAGATAGGTTCTAATGATGTGAAACAGGGTTTTGTCATTAGCCTTGTTCTGTTCAAGATTATTGACACTGTCTTGGATGAAGGGATAAAATGTATGCTTGTCAAAGATGTAGAAGTTATTAACCTGGGAGAGAGAGACAATGCTGTGGTTTGCTTTAAATAATCAAATAATGGCTAATGAGAATCTACTATGAACCAGATAGAAATTAAACTTCATAACCGTCCTACAAGGTAGCTATTCCGTATCAGTCATGCTCCAGTCAGGAAACCAGAATCACACTAGGTATTTTGTTGAGAAGAATATTGAGAATTGATTTATCTGAAATTTGAAGTCTGAAACAGCAAAAAAGGAAACACTGAGATAACACAAAAAGCAGCATTCATTGCTAGGCTGGAGAAATAAAGGGAAGGGATTGGGGTCTTCAGAATCTAGAAATGCAAGTGAGGGGCTTGCAGAACCAGAATCCAGACCTCTGAGGGGAAGTGGGTACTACTCCTCCTCAGGAACTGGAGGATGTCCCTGTGCGAGCTAAGGACTCAAGCTTTTGGGGAGGGAGTGCCAGCTGGCTGATGCTGATCCCTCAAGAGTTTGGAGGAAAGCCCTTGTAGAGCTAAGGCTCAGACCTCTGAGCAGGGGAGCTGTTGGCTGCTGCTCATAGCTCTGAGAAGACGCAGTAAACTGGTTCAGGGCGTACCAAAGAAACTGAAGACCAGAACCAACTGCTGCTGTTGGGAAAAGGGTGTGGCTGGTCTGATGCTGAACGGAATGGCAAGCTCAAGGAGGATATCCCTCTTCCCTCGTCCCCTCTTCCAGTTCCCTCTAGTGGCCCCTACTGACAAAACATAATAGGAACCCAACAAACAAAGGAAAATGAAGTTTTCAGTCTCAACCTCACATCACAGCATAAAATACAGAAGGGAAAGATTTTGTCATTCACTTAACTTTCAATAAATGTTTGTTGAGTACCTACTATGTGCCAGGAATTACCGTAGGTCTGAGTTCTGAGGTCTGAAACCTCAGTTTCTTCTTCTGGGAAATGGGGATATTTGTGCCTCCCTCAGAGAGATAAAGATTAAATGCTGTACATTTATGATAAAAACTCTCCAGAAAGTGGGCATAGAGGGGACCTACCTCAACATAATAAAGGCCATATATGACAAACCCACAGCAAACATCATTCTTAATGATGAAAAACTGAAAGCATTTCCTCTAAGACCAGGAGCGAGACAAGGATGTCCACTCTCAACACTATTATTCAACATAGTTTTGGAAGTCCTAGCCATGGCAATCAGAGAAGAAAAAGAAATAAAAGGAATACAAATTGGAAAAGAAGAAGTAAAACTGTCACTGTTTGCAAATGACATGATACTATACATAGAGAATCCTAAAAATGCCACCAGAAAACTACTAGAGCTAATCAATGAATTTGGTAAAGTTGCAGGATACAAAATGAATGCACAGAAATCTCTTGTATTCCTATACACTAATGATGAAAAATCTGAAAGAGAAATTATGGAAACACTCCCATTTACCATTGCAACAAAAAGAATAAAATACCTAGGAATAAACCTACCTAGGGAGACAAAAGACCTGTATGCAGAAAACTATAAGGCACTGATGAAAGAAATTAAAGATGATACCAACAGATGGAGAGATATACCATTCTTGGATTGGAAGAATCAATGTTGTGAAAATGACTATACTATCCAAAGCAATCTACAGATTCAATGCAATCCCTATCAAATTACCAATGGCATTTTTTACGGAGCTAGAACAAATCATCTTAAAATTTGTATGGAGACACAAAAGACCCGGAATAGCCAAAGCAGTCTTGAGGGAAAAAAACAGAGCTGGAGGAATCAGACTCCCTGACTTCAGGCTGTACTACAAAGCTACAGTAATCAAGACAACATGGTACTGGCACAAAAACAGAAACATTGATCAATGGCACAGGATAGAAAGCCCAGAGACAAACCCATGTACCTATGGTCAACTACTCTATGACAAAGGAAGCAAAGATATAAAGTGGAGAAAAGACAGTCTCTTCAATAAGTGGTGCTGGGAAAACTGGACAGCTACATGTAAAAGAATGAAATTAGAATACTCCCTAATACCATACACAAAAATAAACTCAAAATGGATTAGAGACCTAAATATAAGACCGGACACTATAAAACTCTTAGAGGAAAACACAGGACGAACACTCTTTGACATAAATCACAGCAAGATCTTTTTTGATCCACCTCCTAGAGTAATGGAAATAAAAACAAAAATAAACAAATGGGACCTAATGAAACTTCAAAGCTTTTGCACAGCAAAGGAAACCATAAACAAGACGAAAAGACAACCCTCAGAATGGGAGAAAATATTTGCAAATGAATCAACGGACAAAGGATTAATCTCCAAAATATATAAACAGCTCATGTAGCTCAATATTAAAGAAACAAACAACCCAATCCAAAAATGGGCAGAAGACCTAAATAGATACTCCTCCAAAGAAGACATACAGATGGCCAAGAAGCTCATGAAAAGCTGCTCAACATCATTAATTATTAGAGAAATGCAAATCAAAACTACAATGAGGTATCACCTCACACCGGTTAGAATGGGCATCATCAGAAAATCTACAAACAATAAATGCTGGAGAGGGTGTGGAGAAAAGGGAACCCTCTTGCACTGTTGGTGGGAATGTAAATTGATACAGCCACTATGGAGAACAGTATGGAGGTTCCTTAAAAAACTAAAAATAGAATTACCATATGATCCAGCAGTCCCACTACTGGGCATATACCCAGAGTAAACCATAATTCAAAAAGATACATGCACCCCAGTGTTCATTGCAGCACTATTTACAGTAGTCAGGTCATGGAAGCAAGCTAAATGCCCAACGACAGATGAATGGATAAAGAATTTTTGTACATATATACAATAGAGTATTACTCAGCCATAAAAAGGAATGAAATGGAGTCATTTGTTGAGACATGGACAGATCTAGAGATTGTCATACAGAGTGAAGTAAGTCAGAAAGAGAAAAACAAATATCGTATATTAATGCATGTATGTGGAACCTAGAAAAATGGTATGGATGAGCCAGTTTGCAGGGCAGAATTTGAGACACAGATGTAGAGAACAAGCGTATGGACACCAAGGGGGGAAAGTGGCTGGGGGGGGTGGTGGTGGTGTGATGAATTGGGAGACTGGGATTTACATGTGTACACTGATGTGTATAAAATTGATGAGTAATAAGAACCTGAAGTATAAGAAAACAAACAAACAAAACAACTAATACTAAACTTTCTTTGGATTATTTGAATGGAAATATGTTAATATAAATGTTTCAGACATTACATGAAATTTCTAAAAATCTTATATGTTCTGGTATAATGTTAGAAGTCATAATTCTAGTTAGTACTTTAAAATGTATATCTCAGAAATAACTAAATTTCCTCGTCAATTCCATTATTATGAACTTTCATCAAATCTTTAACTGTGGTCATTTTTAAGTCTTTTGTCATTTACAGACAGTTCTGGGTGTACTCTGATGCTTTTGCAAAAATGTTCCTATAAAAGGGTTTCATCTTCAAGGAATTCATGGAAAAGACTCTGACAAGTACAGGTTTCTGGTAACTGACTATACTGCTGAACTGAATGAATAAGCATTTTCAGAACTCTAATGGAAAACTGATGAACTCATAAAAGTGCTAACAAAAGATCAAGTTAAAAAAAATTAATTACATGGGACTGACTGAACTGATGAGGATGATTATAATTTTTGTGACTTTCTGTTTGAATAAAAAAAAAAAATCCCAGAAGGACTCAGAGGCAAAAAATATACAAATCAATTTTCACTGCAAAGGAAAGGAGTTGTTGCAGTGGAGGATTCCTGGACTGACTGTCAATATTATGACATAGTATGAGTGTGTTTCGTGTTTGGTAATTGCAATCATTGTTGCTTTTGTTGTGGTCATACATTTACAATGCTTGGTGTCAGTCTATTTATCTCTTGTAAAAATAAAATACAGTGTGTGTGTGTGTGTGTGTGTGAAAAAAAAAAGAAGTCACCCAGAATTGGCCTAAAAATAAAATTAAATAAATAAACTGGGGGAAAAAAAAGAAAGATTAAATGGTGTAAAGTATTTGAAGACTTTACATCGTGCCTGATAATGATTATCTACTGCAGCAGAATGAAACATGGCAGGTCCTTGATATTCATCAAATATTGCTGATATTCAAGAGACAGTAGACCTTGACCTTATTCCACCATGGTGTTTTAAATGGTGTGATTTTGAATTTCATTGGATGGAGAATACCCTCTTCATCTTTCAGTCTCCACCACTCCACATTGGTTCATCTTACTATTTTGCACGTTTAAGCCTAGCTCCCAAAGGCTTTTGAGTTTTGGAGATCTGTTCTAGAATGAAATTCCATACTTCATCTCCTCCCTCTCAGGTAACTAATTCAATATTTTAGCAGCTTTGGTTATCAGTTTTTAAAATTTCTTCTAGCTGTGTGTTTATCCTTTTCAAGCATTGAGAAACTAAAAAGTGGTTTCTACTCTCTTTAGGAGAATAAACCAAAATCCAAGAGCAAAAAGCCTTTTGGCATTTTTTGGAAAATTTAGCTATAAATAAGGAGACAAAGAATGACTACTGCATTTTTCTTTAAAGTATTTTTACATGTTCAATTTGAGTATGTAGTAGCTTGGGGGAATTAAAGCTATTTCAATGATGTTTTTAGATGTACTCTTTAGACATATTCTTTAATCTTTGCCATATTGTCAATTAGTATTTAAATACCCTCTGGCACAAATACATCATTTCTATGTTGATTTATTTGGGAACTGATCTCTCTAAATTCTTGGTCACTGAAATCATGCTAATAAAGCACCGTATTTAAGTGTTCTGTTCTTGTATTTATGTGGTTTTTTGTTAGTTATTTTTATTTAGGAAACATTTTCTAGAGCAATGAACCATAGAATAATCAAGTAACCTGCTTGATAAAATGCTTCCAGATGGTGTTAGATACATGGAAAAGGATGTGTTTTTTTCAGCCTACCCAGAATGTTCCTAAATAGCCAATTCTAGTTTTTATAAGTCAGTGTTTCCAAAGTTGCTACCTGTTTCAAACATAAGGGGGACAGGCTTATGGGGTATGAAGTGGCTAAGTATTGGGATCAGCTGGGGCTAACTAGGTGCTGTGAATGTAACAGATTAAGGAGAAGTATGTGAGAAGAATCCTGCTGTAATAATAGGTTAACCAGTTCATAAATCCAGCTGTGGAGGAATCAGGTGTAAACAGTTCTGAAAGGCCCATGCCATAAAGGGTCTCTGTTTACCTTACAGGGGTGTCCACAGTCTTGAGCCACCTCTCAGATATGTGGAACAATGTCTCTTCTGCAGCTCTACTGGCCACAACGTGCAAAAATCACTTTTCATGAAAACAAAATAAAACTCACAGAAAAAGTATGCAATAATTGGCCCTGGGACCGAAGCAAATCAACTCAGGATTCTTTTGCAGGATTGCTGATTAACTTTTGGGAAAAAGTTTGCTTCTGCTGATATTGCTACATTAGAGGTTATGAAGTTGGGTACTGTTACCATTTTCAATAATATTCATATAAAGCCAAGCAGAGACAATCAGAGATTAACAATAAATGCAGTCAAAATGAGAAAGTCCTGATGGGCTGAGTCTGTTGAAACCAAGCCCTGTTCCCTGTATCTCTTTGATTCTCTGGGCAAATCTAGTATTCTTCTCAGCATATGGGCCAATAAGCCCCGATGTTAAATTTAAACTTGTTTGAATTGGGTCTCTGGCACTTGAAATTGAACATTTTTCCCATAATGAGATGAGATAACTTTAAGAAATGTGTTAGGAGGAGTGGGAAATGGTAAAACTCTCCTTCAGTAGATTGCAAAGCAGGAGTTTTCAGTCTCTTCTCTGTTGAGATACAAATGATGAATTACGTCCTTTAGTGAGACATACTCCTATGTGTAGGTTCCAGGTTCATAGTAGCTGTCATTCCATCCCTTTATCTACCATTCTTAAAAGCATATTAAAGTTCTGATGTTCTGGTTATCTGATACGTAACAAACCACCCCAAAACCAAGTATCATAATACAACGAACATTTTATTAGTGTGCTCCTGGATACCTTCTGTGTTCCATCATGTCTGGGACCTCAGCTATAAGGACTCGGATGTCCGGGAGTGCCTTGAATGGCTGGAGCATGGAATCATTTGGTGCCTTCTGCTGTCATGCCTTAGGAGGTATGGCAGAAAGAATAAACTCAGCTGGAACTGTTGGCCAGAATGCAAGACTTCTCCATCATGGTGGTTTCGGGGTAGTCAGACCTCTCACATGACAGTTCAGGGATCTCAGAGAAAGTGTTCCAGTAAGTAAGAAGGAAGTCGCTTAACCTTTAAGACCTAGCTTCCGAAGTCACATAAAGATATTTCTGCCATATACCATTGGTGGATGTAGTCACAAGCCCATCCAGATGCAAGGACAGTGAACTTATGAATAGGAGAACTGTCAGAGATTTGCAGCCATGTTTTAAAACTGCCACAGCTAGTGAGTAGAAAGGGTACTATTATAGATATGACTTTGAAGCAATTGTATGTATATATATATTTACAAGAGAGCATTAATAGCAAGATAAACATATCTTATGATTTTGTAAAACTCATTAAAATACTTGGATTGCAGAACTCCTGGACTAAGAGTGGGATTCAGGGTTCTATCTATATGGATAGGGAGGATAAGATTGAAAGAAAAATCCAGAAGTAGAAAGAACTTAAAGAGATGGGAATAAGAGGTTGGCAAATACTAACACCAGAGATGGCAGGCATTCTAATTTTTTCAGAGTTATCTCTAGTAATTGTGTTCTTTCCATATCCCTGATTCATTTGGTCTCCCTTGGAATGTAGGGAACGACCTCTGTGGGCAGAAAGCACTGCCTTGTGTCCCAACCAGCTACAGATGGTCTGAGATTCTCTGGGCAAGGTCAGACAAGTTGCCTTGAAAAATAAATGACAGAAATGGTAGAATAGTTTTATTTTTTAACGTCTTTACTGGAGTATAATTGCTTTACAATGTTGTGTTAGTTTCTGCTATATAACAAAGTGAGTGAGCTATATGCATACATAAATTCCCATATCCCCTCCCTCTGGCGTCTGCCTCCCACCCTCCGTGTCCCACCCCCCTAACTGGTCACAAAGCACTGAGCTGATGTCCCTGTGCTATACAGCTGCTTCCCACTAGCTATCTGTTTTACATTTGGTAGTGTATATATGTCCATGCCACTCTCTCACTTTGTCCCAGCTTACTCTTCCCCCTTCCTGTGTCCTCAAGTCCATTCTCTATGTTTCTGTCCTTATTCCTGTCCTGCCCCTAGTTGCATCTGAACCATTTTTCTTTTTAGATTCCATATGTATGTGTTAGCATACGGTATTTGTTTTTCTCTTTCTGACTTACTTCACTACGTATGACAGACTCTGGGTCCATCCACCTCACTACAGATAGCTCAATTTTGTTTCTTTTTATGGCTGAGTAATATTCCATTGTATATATGTGCCACATCTTCTTTATCCATTCATCTGTCAGTGGACACTTAGGTTGCTTTCATGTCCTGGCTATGGTAAATAGTGCTGCAATGAACATTGTGATACATGTCTCTTTTGAATTATGGTTTTCTCAGGGTATGTGCCCAGTAGTGGGATTGCTGGGTCATATGGTAGTTCTGTGTTTAGTTTTCTGAGGAAACTCCATACTGCTCTCCATAGTGGCTGTATCAAGTTACATTCACACCAACAGTGCAAGAGGGTTCCCTTTTCTCCACACCCTCTCCAGCATTTATTGTTTGTAGATTTTTAAATGATGGCCATTCTGACTGATATGAGGTGATACCTCTTTGTAATTTTGATTTGCATTTCTCTAATGATTAGTGAAGTTGAGCATCCTTTCATGTGTTTGTTGGCAATCTGTATATCTTCACTGCAACGGGAGAGGCCACAAGAGTGAGAGGCCCGCGTACCGCAAAAGAAAATAAATAAATAAATAAATAATAATGAAGACTAAATGTTTGATAGAATTCGCCTGTGAATCCATCTGGTCCTGGTTATTTTTTTTGTCGGAAGATTTCTAATCACAGTTTCAATTTCAGTGCTTGTGATTGGTCTGTTTATATTTTCTATTTCTTCCTGGTTCAGTCTCAGAATGTTGTGCTTGTCTAAGAATTTGTCCATTTCTTCCAGGTTTTCCATTTTATTGGCATATAGTTGCTTGTAGTAATCTCTCATGATCCTTTGTATTTCTGCAGTGTCAGTTGTTACTTCTCCTTTTTCATTTCTAATTCTGTTGATTGAGTCTTTCTCTTTTTCTCTTGATGAGTCTGGCTAATGGTTTATCAATTTTGTTTATCTTCTCAAAGAATCAGCTTTTAGTTTTATTGATCTTTGCTGTCATTTTCTTCATTTCCTTTTCATTTATTTCTGATCTGATCTTTATGATTTCTTTCCTTCTGCTAACTTTGGGGGTTTTTTTGTTCTTCTATCTCTAATTGCTCTAGGTGTAAGGTTAGGTTGTTTATTTGAGATGTTTCTTGTTTCTTGAGGTAGGATTGTACTGCTGTAAACTTCCCTCTTAGAACTGCTTTTGCTGCATCCCATAGGTTTGGGGTCATTGTGTCTTCATTGTCATTTGTTTCTAGATATTTTTTGATTTCCTCTTTGATTTCTTCAGGGATCTCTTTGTTATTTAGTAGCATATTGTTTAGCTTCCAAGTGTTTATATTTTTTATAGTTTTTTTTTTCCTGTAATTGGTATCTAGTCTCAAGCATTGTGGTTGGAAAAGATACTTGATATGATTTTAGTTTTTTTAAATTTACCGAGGCTTGACTGTGACCCAAGATATGATCTATTCTGGAGAATGTTCCATGAGCACTTGCCAAGAAAGTGTAATCTGTTGTTTTTGGATGGGATATCCTATAAATATCAATTAAGTCCATATTGTTTAATATGTCATTTAAAGCTTATCTTTCCTTATTTATTTTCATTTAGGTTGATCTGTCCATTGGTGAAAGGGGATGTTAAAGTCCCCTAATATTATTGTGGTACTGTCGATTTCCCCTTCTATGGCTGTTAGCATTTGCCTTATGTATTGAGGTGCTCCTATGTTGGGTGCATAAATACTTACAATTGTTATATCTTCTTCTTGGATTGATCCCTTGATCATTATGTAGTGTCCTTCTTTGTCTCTTATAATAGTCTTTATTTTAAAGTCCATTTTGTCTGATATGAGAATTGCTACTCCAGCTTTCTTTTGATTTCCATTTGCATGGAATATCTTTTTCCATCCCCTCATTTTCAGTTTGTATGTGTCCCTAGGTCTGAAGTGGGTCTCCTCTAGGCAGTATATATATGGGTCTTGTTTCTGTATCCATTCTGTATCTGTATCTTTTGGTGGGAGCATTTAATCCGTTTACATTTCAGGTAATTATTGATATGTATGTTCCCATTGCTAGTTTCTTAATTGTTTTGGGTTTGTTATTGTAGGTCTTTTCTGTCTCTTGTGTTTCCTGCCTAGAGAAGTTCCTTTAGCATTTGTTGTAAAGCTGGTTTAGTGGTGCTGAATTCTCTTAGCTTTTGCTTGTCTGTAAAGTTTTTAATTTCTCTGTCGAATCTAAATGAGATCCTTGCTGAGTAGAGTAATCTTGGTTGTAGGTTTTTCCCTTTCATCACTTTAAGTCTCCGAGACTGTCCTCAATTCTTTTCATTCTTTTTTCTTTATTCTTCACTGCGGTAGTTATTTCCACTGTTTTATCTTCCAGGCCACTTATTCGTTATTCTTCCTCAATTATTCTGTTACTGATTCCTTCTAGAGAATTTTAAATTTCATTTATTGTGTTGTTTATCATTGTTTGTTTGCTCTTTAGTTCTTCTAGGTCCTTGTTACATGTTTCTTGTATTTTCTCCATTCTATTTACAAGTTTTTGTATCATCTTTACTATCATTACTCTGAATTCTTTTTCAGGCAGACTGCCTATTTCCTCTTCATTTGTTTGGTCTGGTGGATTTTTACCTTGCTCCTTCATCTGCTGTGTGTTTCTCTGTCTTCTCATTTTGCTTAACTTATGTGTTTGGGGTCTCCTTTTCACAGGCTGCAGGTTCATCGTTTGTGTTGTTTTTGGTGTCTGCCCCCAGTGTGTAAGCTTGGTTCAGTGGCCTGTGTAGGCTTCCTGGTGGAGGGGTCTGGTGCCTGTGTTCTGGTGGATGAGGCTGGATCATGTCTTTCTGGTGGGCAGGTCCACGTCCAATGGTGTGTTTTGGCATGTCTGTGAGGTTAGTGTTCTTTTTAGGCAGACTCTGTGCTAATGGATGGGTTTGTGTTCCTTTCTTGCTAGTTGTTTGTCAGGGGGTGTCCAGCACTGGAGTTTGCTGTTCATTGAGTGGAGCTGGGTCTTAACATTGAGACCGAGAACTCTGGGAGAGGTCTTGCTGATTGATATTATGTTGGGCTGGGAGGTTTCTGGTGGTCTAATGTCCTAAACTTGGCTTTCCCACCTCAGAAGCTCAGGCCTGACACCCGGCCAGAGCACCAAGACCCTGTCAGCCACATGGCCAGGTACGTGGGGAGTTTCTTGCCTTTTGGAAGGTCTAAGGTCTTCTGCCAGTGCTCAGTAGGTGTTCTGTAGGAGTTGTTTCAGAGGTAGATGTATTTTTGATGTATTTGTGGGGAGGAAGGTGATCTCCACATCTTACTCGTCCGCCATCTTGAAGGTCTGCGCCTCTCATCCTCTTTAAACCTCTTTATAGGTAGTTTGCTATTCTTTGACCTCAGTAACGTTTAGGAGAAATGTCCCATATTGCAGGTAATGATCATTAACTGGAGTATTCAGTAGAAATTCCATTTGTATACTGTTTACTTGCCTCTCTCAGTATCCAGAAGTTTTCTCTAATTCTAGTTATGTGGAATTTAACAAAAGTTCTTGAGATCATATAAATGGTTACAGAATGAATTAAGGTCATTTGTTTAGATACTTCCACAGTATTAGAACGTAGTGAATATGAATGGAACTCTTGGGACAAAAAGAATTGAGTTGGCATCCCACCTCTACTACTCACTAGATCAACAAGCCAATTACGTAGCCTTTCCAAGCTTTAATTCCTGTGTCTGTTCATTGGAGAGTGTACTGGCGCCTTCTTAGTGTTGTTAGTATGTGAAATCACGTACTAAGGAGTGCTTGGCAATAGTAAGTCCATCTCCTACTCCTTCTCCTCTTTCTTCCTCTTCATTCATCTTGCCAGTATGGCAAGTACCTCAGTTATTTATTTTGACCCATACAATAGGTTCTTTATGTTTCTCATCATTTAATTTCTGATTATTTCTTTCTTGAGAGAAGCTGATCTGGTCTACACATGGTATTCAGGAAGGAGTAATAGGGTGAAAGAATTTTATACAAGAAGTAGATAATTTCTAATGCTGTATTATGGTCAGTTTCTCTGTTAAAATGCACAATTCAGCCATTCCTTTAAGGAGGGTGATAATGTCATGTTGCTTTGGTGTTAATGAGATCTTTCCGAAAGGTAGAACTCTTTGAGGGCTCCTTTATGAAACACCAACCCCAGCTGTGTTATATTCTGCAGGTGCTATGTAAATGTCGTTTTACTATCTAGTAAAAGAGATGAAATAAGATTTTTGTTGCTGCTTGTTTCATAGGCTGCAAATAAGACTGGATCATTGTCCTTTTGATTATTCAGCTGCATCTTTGCTTTAAAAAAGCATAGTGAAAATAACTGCCAGGAATGCTGTCATATTAATAATAAGAGCTAGTATAGTTAACATTTAGAGAGTACTTAGTAGGTACCAGGAGCTGTACTAAGCCCTCTTCGTGTGTTGTCTCTTCTAATGCTCACAAAACCTATGAAATGAGTCACAGTCTTAACTTTACATTGCAGATATAGAAACTGACATTTTAAAGCATAAAGGACTCAAACTTGGTAGTACAAAGCCAGTGGGTGGCTGAGTGGAGAACTGAATCCAAGTTGGTTTGAAAACAAAGTCTCTGCTCTTAGTCATCTGTCCAATGTCTAACTCAAGAAGGATCAAAAAGCCATTTTCTAATTAACCTTATTTCAGGAAAGACAATGAGAATTCCGTAAAATAAATTGTAAGATATTATGAACATGGAAAAATAGATAGGGCATGTCTGATAGGGTGTGTTAAAAAGTATTGATGAACTTCTTGGGACCTCAATTACCTCCTTAGTATATAAGTAGTTCTTGAAGCTAGATACTTTAGAATCAGATAGGAACTTTTTAAGAAGAAAATTCTATCACCATAGATTAGTTTTGCCTTTCTTTGAACTTTGTAAAATGGAAAAATACAAAATGTATTCTTTTGTGCCAGCTTTTTAAGTTCAGCACTATTTCTGTGAAATTATCCTTGTCGTTGCATACCAGTAGTTTATCCTTTATTATTGGTGTAAAACATTCCATAGTATAAACATGTCATAAATTATTCATCCATTATCTATTGATAGACATTTGGGCTGTTTCTAGTTGGAGGCTACTATATGTAATAGTACTATGACAGTTCTGATCTGTTTCTTAGAGTAGACATGTGTACTCATTTATTTGGGATAGATACGTAGAATGGCTGAATCATAGGGATTTTGCATGTTTCATTTTAGTAGATATTGCCAATCAACTTTCCAAAACAGTTGTTCCAAACAGCAGTGTATGAGAGTTCCAGTTGTTTCCCACCCTCTCTGACCTATCGTATTGTTAAAAAGAATTTTAGCCTTTCTGGCAGATGTATCATGATATTTCATTGTGACTTTAACTTGCACTCTCCTTCTGGCTCTTGATATTGAGCACTTTTTTCAATTTCTTATTGGGTATTTAGGTAAGCTCTTTTTTGCTTTGCGTTGTTTTATTTTTTTATTAACCATTATTTTAATTGAACTCTAGTTAATTTAAATGTGTGTATAGCAAAGTGATTCATATGAGTGTGTGTATATATCTATATATACACTTATTTTTCAGATTCTTTTCCATTATTAGGTATCCTCTTTCATGAGATGCCTGTTTAAGATTTTCCTCATTTAAAAATTAGATTGTTTGCCTTGTTCTTATTTAGCTGTAGTAGTTCTTTATATATTTTGGATACAAGTCCTATGTTGGATATATGTATTGAAAAACTCTTTTCCTTCTCTGTGAACTGCCATTTCATTTTCTTTGTTGTCTTCTGATGAAGACAATTTCTCAATTTAATGAAATCTAATTTATCATTGTTGCTCTTTATGATTAGTGATGTTTTGTGTCCTTTTTAAGAATTCTTTGTCTACCTATCCCATGGCCATTAAATATTCGATGTTTTCTTCTCCCCCCCAGCCAAAAACAAAAAGTATTGATAAAGACATTGACTGTTGATGGGAGATGGGATGTGGCAAGGTAGATGTGTCCACCTATGAGAAGGGACAATTCCAACAACTGAGTGGGGGCAGGATAATTCGGCTAACAGCAAACTGTTCTTTATGGCTCGAGTAGGGGCCTTGAATGCAGATGTCTGCAGAGGTTTAACAGGCAATGAAAATGAACAAGGCTGGTGTTTGCAAGAGTCATAGGGGATTATGGAGTCTGCGGAGAACTGGAGAGGGTCTGACTATCGAAAGGGAACAGCTGCTTCTTGATGGTACTTGTGAATATTGTCACACAAGAATGAAGACCCAGCATTGCTAGAGATTCTGAATTTTTCAAGAAAAACAGAAATCCAGATTTTTGTGTGCTCTATTCTGATTTTTAAATGTTGACAACTCATATTTCATTTTCAGTAGTACTAACTGAGTCAAAATATTTTAGAAACAACCCAGTCTAGACATTGTCTGTTTGCTTTTCTGACCTTGAGTATGAGAAACTGAAAAGTGAGTTGGGTCTAGACTGTAGAAGTCACCCAACGCCAAGCTAAGTACTATTTTTAAATTGTTAGGCAAAGAGGAGCAGCAATTGAAGGCTTTTCAGCAGGAGGGTAGTGTGGAGGGTGCTGTGCTGGAGAAGGATTAATTTGGGTTGTGGATGAGAGAAAGAAGAGGCAAGATGGCCACGTTGGCAGCAATTACATTCATTAGAGTAGCTGAATGGAACGGAAACATAAATAACTGTGATTTGTACTAACAACAGCTACCTATCACTATTATCAAATATTCAATTCTACTTTTCAGAATACATTAGCAAAGAAAAAGACTAAGAACAGGGGTATCCCACTTTGTGGGATCCTTCCTAAACTTAATCAAACAAGAGCTTATCAAAGAACATGGATATCCTTGATCTCCAAGGTCCCATGATGCATCCCTGCCTCCTCATGTTCCCTTGGCTTAATGTACCTTCACAGTTAGACCCTGCTCTCAAACCATATCTTGTTACTCCAGCCAGACTGTGAAAACCACTAAGGGAGAGGTCTGTTCTCTCAACTTAGAACTCTCTATAAAAAACTGGGATATAAGAAAGAAGAAAAATGTCACTCACAGCAAAGTATCCCACACACAGGGAATGGGTTGAGATTTTAAGGTCAGGCCCAGAAAATTTAAGCATCTTTTTAAAAATGGAACATGCCAGATTCATTTATACAATTGTATATTACTTTGAATGTCTGTATTGTGCCAGGCAATGTGAGAAATTAAAATATAAATAAGACAAAAACCCTGTCTCACAAGGAGAGGTTAATTATTTGATTGTTTATTGGTGATGTTATGATATGGGAATAAAGTAGTACAATCCAAAATAATAAGTGATACATTCTAAAATGGAAACTGGATAAAGTTCTGGACCTGTGCCTTTCAGTGGAGAGAAAGATTAAATCTATTTACGAGAATTAGGAAAAACTTTAAATAAGAAGAGATATTGAAAATAAGCTTTGAAAGATACATAGATTTAGATATTTATTATGAGAAGGTGAGGGTGATATGATTGAAATGTGATATGACTTCGGGAATATTAACCCCATACTAACTCTAACAGCGTTTCCCAAAGTGTGGTATAAGTGTCATTGGTGGAATGCACGATAATATCAGGTGGTTCACGTATAAAGATTTCCTTAATGGATCCATATCTATTTTAATTGTTAAATTTACAAAGTTATAAGGGTATTTATATGTAAAAATAAGAATTGAGAAAGAGGGGCTTCCCTGGTGGTCCAGTGGTTAAGAACCCACCTTCCAATGCAGGGGTTGCGGGTTCGATCACTGGTTGGGGGACTAATATCCCACATGCTGCGGGACAACTAAGCCTGTTCGCTACAACTGCTGAGTCCACGCAACTCAACTAGAGAGAAGCCCGCGCGCTGCAATGAAGAGCATGCATGCCACAACTAAGACCTGATGCAGCCAAAAATAAAAATTAATTAAATTAAATATTAAAAAAAAAGAATTGAGAAAGAATGGGATCCCAACAATTGGAATGACTAGATCAAAGAGGTTTTGGAAATGTGGAGGACACTGAAATTCAACCTCCCCACCCCAGAATCACTCCCATTTGTGTCCCCTTACCTGAGGAAATAGTTTATTTCTCGTGGGGGAAAATTGCCTCTCTCTTTCCAGGAAAATATAAGATTGTCCCTCATGTTCCACCCTTTATTGTTGCTTGACCTGGGTTAAGAATCCCAGTTTCTACAGTTTATCAGGTATCAAGCTAGATGCTGGGGTGAGCAAAACCCGACTTGCCTTCCTGGAACTGCTAGTCTATTGGGCAAGACATGGATTAAACAAAGAAATGCAAAAGAAATGTAAAATTGCCACAGAGTAAGGCATACAAAGGAAAGGTACGCCGGGATTTCAGATACAGGAAAATTTGTCTTAGTCACAAAGACAGGAAAATCTTTCTTGAGAAAGTGACCTTTAGCTGAGTCTGAAACCTGAGGATTGAACAGAAATGTAGGAAGGGGATCTGGAAGAGCCTTACATGTAGAGAAAACAGCCTATGATAACCCAGATGAAGAGGAGCCAGGATAATGAGAAACTAAAAGCTGTTCACTGTGGCTGGTGTCCACAACCAGGAGACTGTGTTGGGAAGGCCAAAGAGTCTATTGGTAGAGTATGCCCACACAGGTTTTAAAGACTCTGTTAGAGAGGTTTTTAGTGGTCATTTTAAAAATTAACTTTTGGTTAATTTTAATTTTAAAAATTGAGTAGCAGTGTTTTGTTTACTCGTTGTATGATTTACTTCTACTTATGGCTTTCTGTTTATAATAGTGAAAAAGTTGTTTTAAATAAATTAATGATACTAAAATAAAAGATCAATTTTAGTAAAAATATGGATTCACAAAATTTCTGCAGGTGAGGGCTTCCCTGGTGGTGCAGTGGTTGAGAGTCTGCCTGCCGATGCAGGGGACGCGGGTTCGTGCACCGGTCCGGGAAGATCCCACATGCCGCTGCGGCTGGGCCCGTGAGCCGTGGCCGCTGAGGCTGCGCGTCCGGAGCCTGTGCTCCGCAACGGGAGAGGCCACAACAGTGAGAGGCCCGCGTACCGCAAAAAAAAAAAAATTTCTGCAGCTGGTATATGGATGACTGATATTTGGGAAACATGAAACTGACTTAACTGTCTTGTCAATGATGACACATCACAGCTGTAGTGTCCAACGGTAATAACCAAAGTCTTAGAGAATATATCTCACCAGGCCAGTCCTGATATTGAAGACAGTTTGTTCTGGCCAAATTCTGTTACAGTCTTTTCCAAATAGTGTTATCCCCTGTTAAAAAAGTACACAATGTGAGAGTTGTGAGTTAAGTTTTATTTGGGGCAAAATGAGGACCATAACCTGGGAGACAGCATCTAGGATAGCTCTGAGGACCTGCTCTGAAAAGGTGTGTGTGACAGGGAGGTCAGTATATATGTGATTTTCGTAAAGGGATTACGTGCAGTCAGGCACACATTTTGGCAAGGCTTGCTGCCAGTCACGAGGAGCAGATGTCCCCGTTTATGATTTGAGTGCTTTTCTAGATATGAGAAGATGCAAGATATTGGGCTCATAACATCTTCTGAAAATATCTACCTATCTGAAGGCCTCTTCTGCCAGTTTCCCCCAGAGCACAGAGAGCCTCATTCTGATCTCCACCCTGAACTCCTTTCGGGCTGTGTTGAAGGTCAGTGGCTGCAGTGGCTAGTGACCTAATCCTTGTAGAAGCAAATGGCAAGTGACAGTTTTTAGCTGGCACCCGCACTTGGCAAAATGAATTTATAGTAAACCCTTGCCTTCCAAGTACATTGCTTAATCTTATTTTGTTTCAGATGCAGTGGCCAAACTTCACCATGGGTGGTCGTCAATATCTCAGTTCTTCCAAAGTATGAACTTTGGCCATTGCTACACATGGAACAAGATATGAAATCAGGGGCCAGAACAACAGTGATCCAGTCATCATATTGATGGCAATTACGTTCCATACTAAGAAATTCTGATGTTTACACTGGCAGCTCAAAACTTCCTGAAGACATTGTTTTGCCATGAGGAAGAATCTGATGAAAACTATTGCTTTTTAGTGTATGGAATATTAGAGTTTGAGAAAAGCAAGGTTTGTCTACTCTCACCTCATGCAATTTACAAAGGAAACACCTGAGATTTGGGGACATGACATAGGGAAAGGACTTACCCAAAGTCATATAACTAGCTCATGTCCTGAATCAACCCTCCGTTTCACACCATGTCAGGCAAAAGAGCGCTAACAGAATCTAGGAAGGAGGATTGGAATGTGTGTTACTTGTACGGAACATGCATCACCAGCCTGTCCTTGCTCACTGGATTCTGCACTCCATAGTACATACACAACCACTGTACGTATTCCATGCTTGATACTTTGAAGCCCTGGGACAAGTTCCCGGCTCCAAAAGAAGTGAATGAAAAGAAGAGCAGACAGAAGTTAAAGGCTGACTTTTCTGTTTCTGAGTCACGCGCACAGTTGACCGTCTCCACCATCCACCTGCTGCCATTCAAGCCAGATTTCATCTTGAAAAAGGATGGCCTGTACAAAGACATTTGGTTCTACTCATTAATTATGGAGAGCTCCTTTAAGAAATCATATTCAACTTTGGGAAAAAACTTCATTTGCTTCCCAAGATGCAAATGATGTGGTCATTTTGGCTAAAAAGCAAAATATGTTTCCTGTTTAAAAAGTGGAACAGAAGAGAGGGCCCTTTGAGATTTTTTTCTTCTAAAGAATTTAGATCACTTATTGCTTGAATTATAATGCAGACCCAACAAGGCTTCTGTGGTAGGAAGGGACCAGCAATTGGTTTTTCCCAGGAGCAATTTTTTGTACTAGAGCAGAGAGAGAGAGAGAAACTAGCTTTATCACAGTGTCAATTATTTAATTCTTCTATTTTAGGCTCCTATTTTTTAAACAGGAAATTTCTGGGGCATAGTTGCATACCAGTATAGTATGTAACCAGGAAAAGGCACACTAGTAATGTGTGATAATAAGAAAGAAACATTTCTTTGTAACATCTTGAAATAAGATTAATGAAGTGAATGATTAATCATATTAAAAAAGGGATTCTTTGTCTAACTGAAGAAATCACTACACTTTCCCTTAATTCATCAGTCCTCCTAGTACATTGAAAAGAGACTCTAATATTCTCTGTCTACCAGCCAACTATGCATACAATAAGACTGAATAACCGGGAGATTTCTGTGCTTTTCCATTTGGATGAAAGCATCCTGTATTTTCTCCAGGCTTCACTTCACTTCACCATGTCTGAGAGCCTGTCTGTAAAAACCCTTTGATTGTTGGGCAGACTTAACCTAGGAGGAGACATGCTCCCCTACCTTCCCAACCTTTTTTTCCTGACTCACCTTGCAGGAGTCAATACAGTCAGCCCTCCTTATAGGTGAGGTTTGAATTTGCATCTACAGTTAGTTGAATCCAACCCGCAGAAGCGGAATTTGCAGAAGCAGATGGCTTCCTGTACTGCACACGTTTTATGTAAGGGACTTGAGCATCAGCAAAGTTTGGTATCCCAGCGGGGGTCCTGGAACCCATCCCCTCAGAAACCATGATTGTACACATTTATGGTATAATTTTCCTGTGTTCTGTCAGCTGCTCAAAGGGAGAAGGCAGTAAGATTCGATGGGCAGCTGACATTTTGGAAGATCATTTTCCTCAGCTGTTTTGAATCCAGAATAAGACTAATGCCATTTTCTAGGTTTATGGTGATGAACATGGGCTTTGGCACCAGGTTCACCTGGATCAGTGGATCCAAATCCTAATTTTTCCACTTACTAGCTGTGTAATCATGGGTAACATACTTAACATCTCTGAGCCTCCTTGTTTTTCATTCATAAAAATAATTGCTTCCCTTGCAGGATTTTTCTGAAATTTAAATGAAATGAAACAGTGAATAAATAGCTGGTAAAAGTTTGAAACATAAAGCTGTGTAACAACTAATAGTCACTGTTTCAATTTAAAAACTGTTTCCTAAATTCCTGATAACAATAATTTAGTTCTGTACTCTCAACAGCACCTAACAAAGTGCTTCTGCACGAAATTGTGGCTCAGTAAGCATTTGTTGCATTCACTTCAATTCCCAAGTCTGAATGAGCAATAAAAGTGACACATGCTGTGTCTGCCAGGAAATGCACTGGCAGGGCTCAGATTGTTCACATGTGTTAGTTGGAAACGGCCTGAAAGATGAGAGAGAATCCAGGCCTTTAAAACAGCACTTTGGAAGCTATCCAGCAATCAGTTTCACTTATCTTGCAGGAAAGCACAGGACAGAAGACTATGTTTGTAAGCTTTTCGGTAGCCTTCATTGAAACCAGTGTCCAGAGAGGCTGGTCAAGACTCTGTTCTGTAGAACAACTGGATCTTGTAAGTCTAATTTATTTCTTATCAGGATTAAAGCAGGCAGAATCAAGAGACTCTCTTTCAATGACATAATCAATACAAAGTGTTACTATAAATAAATGAAAATAATGATTCTTACATACCAAAAAATAAACAGAACATATATATCTAAACAAGTGTAGTTAAGACAGATCTGACACAGAGTAGGTACTTGAATGCTTTCAAGGGTTGGTAGGAAATAAATTGTGTTCTCAAAATGGCTTATTTGAAGAAGGTTTAACAAGGTGTAGGGAAACCACAAGTTGATAGCAAAATGTCCCTGGGACAGTAACACCACAGTGCTGTCATCGCCTTAAATCAGAGGTGATGGGAACCTGGAATGAGTCATGTGGAGAAGGCTACTTTGACCTGAATTGTGACTTTCGGGTGAGGGATACAGTCAACTCCCCGGCAACCATTCAAGAAAATGGTTCATTCAGGAGGGAAATACTCTAATCTTACTTCCCTTCCTCCAGTCTCTGCCAGTGTTTCCATTTGGAGCCAGAGGGCAAAGACACCCGTTGATGTAATTCATACAAGGGCACAGAGTAGGGAGGAGAAAATAGGGTATAGGTTTGGAGGGGCAAATTAGATGAATCATCTTTGAAACCTAATGCCCAATATGATGGTATTTGGAAGTAGGGCCTTTGGGAGGTGATTGGGTAATAACGGTGGATCCCACATGAATGGGATTAGTGCTCTTATAAAAGAGGTCCCAGAGAGTTCTCCTGCGCTTTCCACCACGTGAGGTTGCGGTGAGAAGACAACTGTCTATGAACCAGTATGTGGGCTCTCACAAGACACTGAATCTGCTGGCACCTTTATCTTGGACTTCCAGCCTCTAGAACTGTGAGAAATAAATGTTTGTAGTTTACAAGGCACCCATTCTGTGGTATTTTGTGATAGCAGAGTTAACAGACAGACAGGGGAGTTAACAGCTCCCATTTAAAGGGAAAATGCACTTATTAGGAGTTCTGGTGTACTTTTTCTTTGCCTTCTAGTACAGAGATTCAGAATAATGACGAGTTGCTTTTCCTTTTACTACCCTAACTCCTCCCTATCACCCATACTGCCCTCTACACTGTCAAATATGCATTTCTAATCATTATTACCCATGTTTTATTGACCAAGTTGGAATCGTACCCTGGTATAAGTTGACATCATGTCTGTATTTGTGGGTGTAGGGTAGATACTACCTGCCCATTCTTCTTTTGCTATACATGGGTGTGAGTTTGGATAAGGGAAATGATCATTAAATTAAAAAAAATACTTTGGGAAATGAATAGAATATGATTTAGCTATGTGGTCAGTCTTTATAAATGCACTGCAAAGTAATACTATGTTACAGGTTTTTAAGAGTTTGCAAAATTCTTTCCATGTTATTTTCGCTCCATTTCTAAAACATGAGGACCCAAACTCAGAGAGGTTAAGTGGCCATCTCAAGGTCCCAGAACTATTTTGTAGAAGAGTGGGGACTTGAAGCTATATCTAATATATGCAAATCCAGAACTGTGTTTACTACACTATATCAGTGTGCAAGCAGATAAAAAAGGTATTGGACAGGAGATCCTAAGCAGCCATGGGACAACATTATACCCAGGCACTTTGGGGAGCTTTTTATCATTTAAAAACAAAGGTGAGAAACTCATCCCAGTTTGGGACTGAAAGTCCCACATCCCAGGAAATCTCTCAAACCTGGGTAAACAAGGAAGGTTGGTCACCCTACAGTTAAATCCTACATTATTCACTATTTGGAGAGCATTGCTTTCATGAAGGAATCATAGCCACTTTTGCTTACATTTCCTTAGCCAAAGGATATCACATGGACACTCTTGGGTTCAATAAGGTGGAGATAACATAACCATTCTACTGGGAGCAGCAAAACTGGACCATTTGGCCAAGGGTAGTACAATCCACTATGACTGGTAATTAGTACATCTCAAGATCCAACCTACAGGGAGTGTGGGAGAAACATGGGAAAATCTTCAGAACTCTAACTTCTACTTGTCATGGAGGCCCGGGTTATTAGTCACCTCCCTCCTTTAAGTTTTTACCAGCATTTAGATTTGGGTTTTATAACTGGAAGGGACCTCAGAGAAATTCTGCTTCGGCCCTCTGTCTTTGGACTGGTAAGGTGTGACTATCATTGTCTTAAATGTATGCTGATGCCCAGGCAGGTGGATCCCTAAGGTATTAGGATAAGCAGTGGTAGAGGAAAGGCTATGGCCTAATCCTTCTGTTTTACAACCTCCCTCCTTCTTCTGTCTTTACTGCGCTATGGATTGGAATTTGCCTCAATGTCCTTTTGTTACATCTCCAATAGTTATTTAATAGTCTTCACCTTTAAAGTGAGGCCAGCAACACCAAATCTCATAAATATAAATACCCCAAATTATAGTATTCCAAGCAAAGCTTTGTTTTCTTGGCTTACTTTTTTGATTATCCTAGTAATTTTACATATGAAAACATGATTACATTATTGGGTTCATCTCCTAGTTAGTATATAAAACATTTCCCCAAAATAAATGATATAAAACTATTGCATTGGGCTTCCCTGGTGGCGCAGTGGCTGAGAGTCCACCTGCCAATGCGGGGGACACAGGTTTGTGCCCTGGTCCGGGAAGATCCCACATGCCGCGGAGCGGCTGGGCCCGTGAGCCATGGCCGCTGAGCCTGCACGTCCGGAGCCTGTGCTCGGCAACGGGAGAGGCCACAACAGTGAGAGGCCCGCGTACTGCAAAAAAACCCCAAAAACCCCAAAAGACTATTGCCTTCTTTCCGTAATTGGTCTTGGACATAAAATTGATTATTGGACATTACATGATAGTTTTGTTTAGGTGTCACGACTTCTTTATTCAAAAAATCTCCAAATTATATTGTCTTGAACTAGATCCGGAGGACTAACGAGAAACTCAGAGGCGGTCAGGGCATATGATAGAGGAAGCTGTTGTGAATTCGTGAATTTAAGAGGTGAAGACCAAAGAAGAAAGGCCACTCTTCCATTCTCTTGGGTAAATCTTCAAGCCGAAGTAAAATGACATACTTACATATTTGGCCTTTAGTGTCATCCAAATACAATGAAAGATATTTTCAAAAATAGCTAAGGGCCATGTCATTCGTAAGTTAAATTATTTCATTTTGATCAGTTTGGAAGCCAGAGTGAGCCAGCAGGAATAAGTGACAAGCCATGTACTTACACAACAAGCTATGTAACGCCCTTCGAAGTCTTCTGCATATTTACGTTTTACTAATTCCCATACCCTTCTACTTGCTCTAATTCCAATTCATTCTTTACACTAATATTCTTAAAAACACTTCCTTGACAAAGAGCCTAAATGATTCCGTTTCATCATACAGTAAAAATATCTATTCTATGTGAGTTTTGAAACCCTCACAGCATAATCCCACACTGCTTATTTATCCTTTGTCTTGGTTTAGGCGGGTATATGTGTGTGTGTGTGTGTGTGTGTGTGTGTGTGTGTGCACATGTGTGCTTGTTTCCACGCTTCTTATGTTTCCATGGGGGATGTACTGCAGCATCGATGCTCCTGGTGCCTCTCTAGGTCACTGTCCGTCCCATCTTTGTCACCCTTCCACACTAAAAAAAAATTGACTTATCATATTTAGTGAGATTATGGAGGGTCTGGCATATATTGGACCCCTTGTAACAGCAGCTGCATCATCACAGCGAAGTGTAATGGTATACTCTCTCTTTTTTTCTTATCTTTCACTCCTCGAGCATACCGCCCTATTCTCCTCCACTTCCTGCCCTCTTACAGTAGGTCTAATGGGTTAGGGAATTACCTTTTCAAAGAACCTCTGCTCTATAAATTCAAATTGATGTGAAGTAAGAGACTCAAGCATGTTCTAAAATCCAGCCACTTCCAGACATCCTGTACAAAGTAGGTTCTATGAATAACACTTTGGTTAATTCTGGAGAAAGGAGACGCTGAAAATCCAAAGCCACAACGTATGCTTACAAATAGGAGGAATATCTTAGGCCAAATAGATCCTTTGTCTGTTTTGGAAATAGCAGTAAGATACTGCAAGCTAAAAAAGAGAAACCAGAGCCAGGCTGTAGTTCTGTGCGGTTCTTCGGACCAGATGTAGGATCATGAATTGATTGTGCTTCTTGGAGGCCTTCACACATAAAATTCTGAAAAATTGCCATCCTACAGGTGCATTGGTCAATGGTGAAAAGCCAGGTTGTCATCTGTTTTTTTAAAACACGGTACTTGGTCAGTGATGCCTTCCTGATTCTTTACGTGGACTTGCAATGAATTGATCATTTCATTATTTTTCATTGTGGTTTCTTCTGTATGTCTTTGGATGTGGAATATATGTTTTGGTAGGCTCCAGTCTTTTTTCATCCATGGTTGTTCAGCAGTTAGTTGTGATTTTGGTCTGCTCATGAGAGGAGGTGAGCTCTAGGTCCTTCTACTCTGCCATCTTGTCCTCTCATTTTTCTCCTTTGTCTCTTTCCCTTTCTCCACAGAGAATCTTTTCTGTGCTTTATTGGGTTTCCGAAGGGTTTTTCTTCCCCATAAATTTCCAGTTTCTTCTATCTAACTAATCCATGTTTTAAAGTGAGTTCTTATTTCTCTTCCCACAATAGACTGACGCCTTCATGACTGTAGCACTGCTTGGATCACCTTTGAATTTTCAGTAACTAGCACAGTTCCTATAACATGGTAGATGCTCAATAAATATCTGCCCAATAACTACTTGCATAAATTAGTGAATTAATGAAAGAAATTGGAATTGCAAGATTAGCTCTTTCTTAGTAACTGATGAGCTCAATGAAATATTTAAGGTGAGGAAAAAAGAAACGAAATACCACTTGAGTTTTTGATTGTCTGAATGACTTTCAATCATTCTCCTATTTTGTCTACTTTTTTATTTCCTTACATGTAAAATAAAATCAGTGGGGTTTCAAGTAGTTCTCAAATGAGTTCTAGATGTTCTATTATGCTTCTCTAGATGTAACAGTGGGAGATGATAGGAACAGGAGGATAGAGTGGATTAAAATCTGGACTCAATCCTTCCAAGCAGAACAAAATTAAAATTTGAAAATGAATGAATCAGACAATTTTTAGGTCTCTTCTAGCTTTACAATCATGTAACTGCATCATGTTATTGTTTTCTTCCTATTTTATGACTGTCATAAAAAGATTTTTCAATCATTTTTAGAATAGTAGTTTCCCCCAATCATCAGAAATAGGCAAAGCACTATGTAATTCTGAATGAGATTACACTAACTAGCTGGGTGATTTTGCCTTACTCATTAAATATATTTCTCAAATTATAGTTATATACATACAAGAAATGCAAGTATTTGCCGTTAATTGTTTCTCTTTAAGGGATCAATAGACACTTTTCAACTGAATTCTTTTTCTTACTGCATTGACCAACTTTGATTAAATTACTGAAATTTGATATCTTGGAAATAAGTAATATGGCCTCCAGTTTCCAAGGAATTTTGAGAAATACAGTATATTTTTTGAGGAGAAACATGAAAAATCACCTGTCTCTTTAGCTCAAGCAAGCTTGTCATTGCCACTGTCAGGGATTTTAACATTTGTGTGTGTGTGTGTGTGTGTGTGTGTGTGTGTGTGTGTGTGTGAAGAACTATAGTTCATTCACTTAAATACTTGAGATCATCTAAGACAAATTTGATTATGTTCAGATATACAATATAATGAGTTGGAATGTGACATAACAGTTTTTTCTCTGACTCTTCTACTTATTTTTTTAATCTGATTTTCTTCATCTGTAATATTAGGAATAACTAAAATAAGCATATTAAGTGCCTGGAAGGCAGTGAGAACTCAACAAAAGGCAGTATGAAATAGGAAATGGAGCAGTAGTAGGTATGGCAGCAGCAGCACTAGTGATCTTAGTAGTTCAAAGATCCCTAAGTGAAGAAGCAAAGGGTGCCCTCATCAGCTCTTTTCCTCACCTCAGAAAAGGGCTGTGTGGGGTGTGGCAGAGATTGCTAGCTGATCACCAAAACCACACATTGTACTCTTTCCTGGCACTCAACTAAAATACATTTCCTGTTCTTCTCTGTAGTTAGTGTGGCTGTACAAATAAGTTCTAGCTAATAAAATATGAGCAGAAATGAAGTATGCCACTTCTAGGCTTGGATCACAAAACCTTCTGATACATCCTCCATGCCCTTTTTAACTTCTGGGCTTGATGAAATGAAGATGACTCTCAAAACTTTTAAAGACCGAGCAACTTCAGCTTGCTTGCCTGCCCAGTCCTGTTGAAGAGGTTTGAACTATCCTACATGTTGAGGTCTCCTTGTTAAAGCAGCTAGCCCTCACTTGGTAGTGCTACTAAATTTGAGTATGTATCTTAAATGTGTACCGTATCAAAAGTCTGTGGCGTTGCCTTAATGGCAGTAGGCAACTTAGAAACGAAGTACGTACTGGAGACTATAAAGGTGAAGACACGCTTTATGCAGAGCGTATCATCAGTTAAGTATTGCTGTGTAACAAACCACGCCAAAGCTCAGCAGCTTTGACAACAATCATTTTTTCTCACACACCTGTGGGTTAGCTGTGGTGGTGGTGTAAAACCTTGACCTGCCTTGAGTTGTTAGAACACCAGATGGATATCAGGGTTGGAAAAGGAGTTACTTAGTGGGAGTCAAGGATAGAAAAATGAGATAACAGAGCCTCTGAATAAATAGATATCTGACATTTAGATTTATATATGTAACATCCTTTAGAAATTTAATAGTTTCTACAACTAACCAGGCATTTCTCCCTGATTATAAATCACCAGGTGGAGGTCAAAGATGTATTATTCTCAGGCCTAAAAATTTGACACAAAATTAAGTTGATTGAGAAAATTATTTTTCATCCTAAAGTTTGTTTCTTTTCCTCTTCCATAAATTTGGGCAGTGAGAGTCAGCTGATCTTGGAGGAGAAGGAAAAACACTAACATTAACTGACTATCTTTTAGGAGCTGTAATTAGATTAGGGCCTTTACATGTGCTTTGCCAATTAATCTTCAAAGCAACGCTAAAAAAGTATTATTTATTTCCCCCATTCTAGAATGTGGAAAGTGAGCACTTAATTCATTAGAAAGTGGCAGGTCTAGTACTTGAATTCTAAACCTAGAATTCCATCTTTCATGCTTATCTCATTATATTGTGCAGCTAATATGCTGAAATAGCTTTAATAACAATTAGGTTGGGGTGATACATATGCTCCTTCCTTTTCAGAGTGATGAAAGAGCCAAAAGATTGCCTGCAATGCCCATTTCTGTACATCTAACCATGTTTCTATTGGTTTAGGAAACTTCTAAGGACATTTTCAGGGGCCATGGTTAAGTTAACTTCTGGTCCAGTTAGTGTTACTAAGTTCCATGTCCACTTATTGCATGCTTAACCCCACCTAAGCATGAGTCCTTAATCACTGGAGAGAGTGGTTTAGAAAGTGTAGAAATTGATTACTGAATTATCTTTCATTAGTGGGTCAGGACCATTAGTCTTTGTAAGACATTAGACAGGTTAGAGATTTTACCACTGGTTTGATTTTCTTATTTAAAGGGTTTCTTTTCAAAAGATATTTGCAAGGACATGATTTTCATATGAGAAAAATAGAGACACAGGGAAGCAAAATGGCTCATTCAAATCCCCTGTCCTGTGACAGCTTTATGACTAGAGCCCAGGTATTTTACCTTGATCCAGAAATAATTTCACAGCAACATACCACCTCCTAAAAATCAAAAAGTTGCAAAATAGTAGTGTAAGGGATTTAGGATTATCTTGTCCATAGAACACAATAGTTTGTATGTCAGAGAGGAAAAGCATTCTCAACTAGAACAGCCACTCAGATGATTTAATATAATATATATTGAGTGTTTGTGCCAGGCATTGACTGAGGGCTTACATCATTACTGCATCTAATCTTCAGGAACCCTGGATTTAGGTATTAATTTATCCCTCTTTTGCAGCCAAGGAAACTGAGAAGTTAGATATCTTTTTCCAGATAGCTCAGCCGAACCTAGGGATTCATGTTCTATCCACGGGTAGGAAATACTTGGACCTTGTTGGATGGAACTTTCTGGAAATTGCTTTATTTTAGAAATTCATCACCAAATTTGCCCTGAAGGTATTAGGAAATTCTGAAACAAGGAAGCTATGATTCCAAGCCACAGGAATTTCTCTTTCCATTCAATTGAATTCAACAATTTATTATCCCAAACTGAGGGCACATTGTTGGAAAACTCTTAAAAATAAATAAAATAGTGGGCAAACATATTCAAACAATCGGAAAAATTATCTGTAAGGGTTTAATTTCATAAGTATTGAATCAGTTTCCTCTTTTGTATTTTTTGGTGAAAGCTGAATTCTATATAACACTCTGCACCCATTCCATGAAAACAGCTGCAGTGCATGTTCAGTTTATTTCCCAAGTTATGGACATGGCTTGGTGCTATAATTGTGTCCTTCCACAGATAGGACATTGCCATTTTAATCGACTCAGACTCAGTCTGTATAACAGTGGCCCTGATCCAATCTCTGGCTCTAGGTATATTTCCTTAGCAGATTCTGCTGTGATAACTTTTCTTCTATACTTTCCAACAATATTCTATGGAGAGCAATTCCACCTAGGCCAAGTACAAGGTGACCTAACCAAACTAGTCTCTTTCTCATATGTTTGATACTTAGTAATATATTGGCGGTTCTGCAAGTGAAATAGGAACACTGTGACTTCTGTGCAGCCAGAGTAAATTATTGTCCTTGTTATTCTTATTGCTATTTGCACACAAGTGAATCCTGCATTTGCTTTTGAAGTATGTTAATTCCTTTGAAGTTGTACCAGACTGGTTAGGGTACTAAGTTTAAAGGCTGACTCTTCTTTGTCCCTAAGATGACCTGTTTCAGTGGAATGATCATAAAATTTCCTACAGCAGGGGACTTCCCTGATGGCGCGGTGGTTAAGAATCTGCCTGCCAGTGCAGGGGGACATGGGTTAAAACCCTGGTCCGGGAAGATCCCACATGCCACGGAGCAACTAAGTCTGTGCGCCACAACTACTGGAGCCTGTGCACCTAGAGCCCATGCTCCACAACAAGAGAAACCACCGCAATGAGAAACCCGCACACAGCAATGAAGAGTAGCCCCCGCTCGCTGCAACTAGAGAAAGCCGGCGTGCAGCAACAAAGACCCGATGCGGCCAAAAATAAATAAATAAGTTAATTAATTTTAAAAAATTCCTACAGCAGTAAATTCTTATTTTCATGAAATATTTTACATTCACTATAATATTCATTAAGAAAGGAGATCTTAATGAAAATTGCTGTTTAGGGTAAGTAAGCTCACTCAGAGATGTGCCATTCTTTTCTCCTCTTCCCTTACCTCTAATTATCTTGAAAATTATAGGCAGTATATGCTGCTGTTTAAGGCAGCTACTCTGGAACCAGAATGCCTAATCCAAATGTTGGCTCCACCACTTATGAGATGTGTGAAATAGACCAATCACGTAACCTTCCTGAACCATAAACTCTCCTCTGTAAATAGGTAATAATATTGTTACCAATCTCCAATATTATTGCCAATCTCGGGTAATAATATTATTATCAATCTCATTCTGTTGTACAGATTAAATGAATTAATACAAATAAAATAGGTGGTGGGATGAATTGGGAGATTGGGATTGACATATATACACTAATATGTATAAAATAGATAGCTAATAAGAACCTGCTGTATACAAAAATAAATAAAATTAAATTAAAAAATTAAAAAAATAACATTTAAAAAATACCTAACAAACATAGAAAAGAACAGTTTTTGATGTCACTTATTATCATCTATTTGAAATAAAAGCTTAGTGGCTTGGGCTTCCCTGGTGGCGCAGTGGTTGAGAGTCCGCCTGCCGATGCAGGGGACGCGGGTTCATGCCCCGGTCCAGGAGGATCCCATGTGCCGCGGAGCGGCTGGGCCCGTGAGCCATGGCCGCTGAGCCTGCGCGTCCGGAGCCTGTGCTCCACAACGGGAGAGGCCACAACAGTGAGAGGCCCGCGTACCGAAAAAAGAAAAAAAAAAAAAAGCTTGGTGGCTTGATAAATTCCTTGAAACACAACTCAAACATACCTGAAAGTATATACTTGCATTTGATTGGGTTGATTTTGTTCAGTAGTCATTTATTTGAATATGCATCCACAAAATCGATGATAACTTATCCATGTGTCCACTCCTTGTTTCTCTTGTTCTCACCATTCTCTCAATGTCTCTCCATTGGGAAATGGAAGCTTGAACTTGTTCTACTAAATAATATTTCTTCCAAAAATAATAATGTATGAGTTGGAGAGAAGGGAAGATTGGTCTGTTTTTTGGATGAAGAACTACCCCTTCACCTGGTCTATCCAGATAGGAGCCAAATGTGTTCCCTAAGTAAGTTCTGCTGAGTAAATGAGAATTTCATCACAGAGTCACATCTCATCTCTAAGTCCATAACAATGCTACATGTAATTTATTGAGAGTTTATTCTGCACAAGAAACTGAACTGAACTCGGCAACTAACTTATTTATCCCATATCACCCTCTAAACAATTTATAAAGATAGAATTATTAATCCAGTTTTACAGATTATATAAACAGAAAGCAAGAGAAGTAAAGAGAATGCCCAAGTATGCAGAGTGAGGCAGTGGTAAAACTTAAATCAGAACTCAGACCCTTGGTTCCCAGTTTCCTTCCTTCCCTCCTTCTTTCCTTCCTTCTTTCCTTCCTCCCTCCTTCCTTCTTATTTTCTTCCATTTCTTTTTTTTAATTAAAAAAAATTATTGAAGCATAGTTGATTTACAATGTGTTAGTTTCAGGTGTACAGCAAAGTGATTCAGCTGTATATATATTATATATATATATATGAATATATATCTTTTTCTGATTCTTTTCCATTCTAGGTTATTATAAGATATTGAATATAGTTCCTTGTGCTGTACAGTGGGTCCTTGTTGTTTATCTATTTTATGTATAGTAGTGTGTATCTGTTAATCCCAAACTCCTAATTTATTCCTGCCCCCCCCTTGCCCCTTTGGTAACAATTAATTTATTTTCTGTCTCTGTGAGTCTATTTCTGTTTTGTAAATAAGTTAATTTGTATTTTCTTCCATTTCTGAATCATATCACGTATGGGATATGTCACTGAACGTGGAGTTGGTGGAGTTTCTCTTGGGTCAGAAAACTTTTTCAGCTTCATGCCCAGGTTTTTAAGGGAAATCTCTCACTACCAAGTTTTGGCAGGGTTTTCCTGAAGGAATGCAATTTGGGGAGATGGAGGGTGTGTGACACAGCTCTGGGAAGTCCTCTCAAAAGGGAAAAAACAGGAAATAAATGTAAAATGACTCTCAACTACTTACCTGCCCAGGCTAAGTAAAGGCAATTGAAAGCACAATTTGCTTGTTAACCAAATTATGTTGGAGAAATGGTCAGAGAGCACAGAAAGGGAGGAAAATTGCCATTACAAAAATTGGCTAAAAAACTAGCTATTAAACTCCCACTTGCAGTTAATGCTTAGAGCATGTATAATGCGACCCTTTGTAATTCTATCTTTTATACTTCTAAGGAGAAAAGAAGTATTAGTCTAGAGGGTAATGCCATATATTGGCTATATTGAGGCAGTGTGGCTATAGTTTTAATTCCACTGGAATCTTTGACTTTTTTGTGACCGTTTCCAGTTTAGACTTGAATACTGAAAGGTAAGATAAGGAAAAAAAAAATGAACTTAGACATTTAGTACCAGACTTACCAGTCTCGACATGCTTTAAGGCAATATGGTAAGGAGGGGAGGTGGCAGGCTTTGCAGCCAGCAGACATATGCTATTTCAAACCTAAAATCCTCTACTTTGTAGCTGCACTGATCATCAGTAGGTCACTTAACTTCTTTGGCGTTCATTTGTTTCATCTTTGTATGAGAATAAGTAGCACTTGAGAAAATTCTCTTATACTTTGTTCTCCTGGAGCTCTGCCCTCAGGAGCTCTCCATTCTTAAATTGCCCTTTTGTTTAGCATTCCAGAGGATTTTACATTCCTGGGTAGCGCACCCAAGAAAAATTTCAAAAGAAGGTGAGATAGTTTTCATTGTGTAAGCTAATAAGCAAAGGTTGATTGTGAAAGATAATTAGAGAAGGTAAACTCTGAGATCTCCAGTATCTCCTTGGGCAAGTCACGTAAACAAAGAGTACAGAGTAATTGACCTATTAGAATGTGATTCCATTAAAACTAGCCTTTCTGTAGTCTTCCTTAGGAAGTCTTTGAATTCCTAAAGTAGTTCCAGTAAGGAGACACTGAGCTGGATGCTCTCTAAGGTGCCTCAGAGTTATGGCATTATTTGGTCCCAGGAACTGACTTGAAAATAAAGTGCAGGGTAAAAAAGGGATGGAAGACTCTTCCTAGGTTCCTAAATCTCTGGGGTGTTGCAGATGTGGATCAAGTGCTGAGGTTCAAGATATCAGTGTGTTTTCACAAAATACTCTTCAAGTTTGCAAATATAAGTTAGGCATTTTCTTAGCAAAACCCAGAAGAGAATTCAGGCATCCTAAGATGCTCACATGTGAGTGGAGAAGCAGACCATTAATTTCTGTACTCCTTTTCAGGAGCAGGAACGCCAATTCCCTTGTGATTTCTACAGAGCCAACTAATCATCTAATGGTTACAGCTGCTTGAAAAGGATTCAAGGATCTTTGGTGTGTCAGCTCCAAAACTCCAAATGAGTAAGACCTACCTTTACGTTTTCTTTTTTTTCTTTTAAAAAATCTTGTCCAGAAAAAGAAAATCAGTTAGCTGAGAGTTAACCCAGTTAACCATTTAGGGGATTTATATAGTTGTGGTCTAGTATCCTGACTCCTAGGATGTGGATTTCAATATGCTCAACATCATAATATACACTTGATTCTTTTTAGCTGTTCATTCAAGAATATTTGGTGTTAACTAGACTTTAAGCTTTGGATCCTCTGGATACCTTGGAGTACAAGCTCAAGATTGTTATTTGATTTCTGTAATTCTCACTTTCCTTAACAGGGGAAATAGGAATAATAATAGCAGCCCGGATTCCATGGGGTTGTTGTGGGTAAACATTAAAAAATAATGCAAATAGAGGATTAAGCATACCTCTTGGCACATAGGAACAGGTCCAAACATTGTTGTTTTTATCCTAACTCTGAAAGGGGAAAAATTAGACTAAGCATCTCAGAATTTCAGGAAAAACATAAAAGAGCATTTTGTGAATCAACTTAAAATTTCTGCAAAGTCCTTTCCCCCCATCCTCTCTCTCTCCCCTACTCCCACTTCCTTCCAGGCAGCAATAATTTAACAGGAAAAACACTGGAGAAACTCTAACCTAACTGTGAAACACTGAGGCTGTTAGGCACGCATTAAATATTTTAGGGCTTCCATAAAATAATTTGCTTCTGAGAATGAGATTAATTCTGCAGTGAAAGGATGGTATTCACTTCCAGCCCTGCGTATATCAGTGTACTTATAAAGATTCTCAAAGATGATGTATTTTGAGATATTTCATGGATAGCAAGACAATACATGTCACTGCAGTGAAATAACCCAAATATCTGCTCCATTGTTTTCAGCCTCATAAATGTAAAAAGTATATTTTTTAAAAGCATTTGTTGAAAATTTTGATGTAAATGAATTCCTCTCATTTGTATGGTCATCTTTACATGCCCTTCTGTAAACCTTAAACTTGATTGGTGAATCTACTCCATTTGGATGAAGCCTATGATGAGACTGTCAAAGGATTAGCATCACTTCAAAATCAGTATTCATTAAATAAAAATAATAAATATAAATAGCATATGTGATAAAATAATAAGCAGAGCAGTAACTGCCTTGCTGTACTGTAGCACCACGACTCTATAGCAAAGTATCATTTCAAGTTCGATGTTCAGCATAAATTATACATTAAAAATTCATCTGAACTTGAAAACTTTTGCAATTGGATCCAATCGTTTCCTTGGAATGTGTGAAGTGTTGCAAATGCTGCCTAATTCTTTTTGAAGCTCAAGGCAAAGGCAAAAAGTCCTGTAACATACTGGAATGATTTGAATGATTGTACCATAAAATGGCTTGGATTTGCTCATCTGGCTTCAAGTTCAGAGGAATGACCAACCAACTGACATGTTCTCAGCAGTGTAGACTCTGAAGGGCCTGAGCAGATGTTGAAGGCTTACTCCAGGCCAATGCATGAGGTTTTTTGTGGTTTCTCTTAAGTGTTTGCTAATATCTACCACATTGCAAACTCAATGTCCGTTTTCAACTGGCCTGACTGCTCATAATATAATACAGATGATTTCATCTTTTGCGGAGCCTTTTTGCTACAGTGAACTCAAGTCTGCAGGGCTCAGAATTCTCTAATAACATACATGTTTCTTTAAGAACAGGAAAATCCCTTCCCCTTAAACGTTTTCCTGCTCCGTCTTAGGTTCTATAGTACAATATCATGTGTAATTCCTGTTTAAATAATGCCCTAATTTTCCTCCAAGTCTTCATTTAGGCTTCTGCTATTTTATAATTTTTCTAGATAGGCTGTACTTTGGTAAACACAAAATACCATTCCTATTAGAAGACAATGCCATCACTCAGATGGGTTAGGAATGCTTCATTTTACAGTAATCAGAATAGAAAGGCTCTCCTTATTCTGTGTTAGATGCAAAGTAAACAGTCCTTTCACACAGACAATGAAGAAATTTTATACCCTTAGATAGAAGAAAGAGAAGTCATGGACAGTCTGCTCCAGTTCTGATTTTGACCTGATTTTCATTGCCTTTCACCTTTTCTCACGTTGAATAGAATCACTTGATTGATTCTTGTGTTTGTACCAGCTTTGTTTAAAGGCTTAGTTGAAGTAGACATTGCCTTTAATTTCAGCATATGAGAGCATCTTAGAGGACACTGATAATACTTTGTACATGTTTCCTTTTAGATTCTCAGAATGATTAGAAGAAAAGGGCCATTGAAACTTATAAAAGTTCCCTCTGTTCCTTTCAGCTCTACTCCTATAAGCCTTGATAAGTGTAAGCTATGCTGAAGAGTGGCCCCAAGATCTATCCTTCCACCTTAATGAGGTCAAGAATATACATGTAACAAGATGTCAAATTTGTCATTTCATTTTGTTTCGGAGTGCTTAACAGAAGCCCTAAAGGCTGAAAAATATATCCCAGCTGCCAGCATACCCTTCATCCTACAGTAAAGTGCTAGTATGGTAAGACCATGCCATCTAGATCAAAGAATTATTACTAACTTTCTGAAAAACACCTCCCATTATGCTACTGGGCCCTGATAAAGAGATAATGCTTGACCATGGGACAGCCAGCGGCTATGCAACTAGAAATGTTTATCGTGAGTAGAGTTCAGACAGACTCACCACATCGTAATGTTGGCCTGGCCAGCAGTAATCCACTGTGAGAAGAAAGTGGTATAGCTGGGATCACACAAGAATAGGGCTAGAAGTCATAAGTGAGATTCACTAGCAGGTGGCCCAGACCTAGACCCTCATGGTACCCACCACTCTTTTTTTTTTTTTTGCGGTATGCGGGCCTCTCACTGTTGTGGCCTCTCCTGTTCCTGTTGCGGAGCACAGGCTCCGGACGCACAGGCTCAGCGGCCATGGCTCACGGGCCCAGCCGCTCTGCGGCATGTGGGATCTTCCTGGACTGGGGCACGAACCCGTGTCCCCTGCATCGGCAGGCAGACTCTCAACCACTGTGCCACCAGGGAAGCCCACCCACCACTCTTGTACAAGCCCTCTCCCTCAGCTGACAGCTACGAACATATGGGGAGCTTCCTTATGACCAGCTGACAGAGGAGGGAATAAACCAAGCTTAGGTCATGAATGGGTCAGCTCAGTATATAGATACAAACGGAAATTGGACAGAGGTATACTATAGTCCATTCAGGACTGACACTGAAAGACATTTTAAGGGAAATTCATCCCAAAGGCCAGAACTTTGGGCAGTACACCTAGCTACCTATTGATACTTTATGTGGAAAGAGAAGTAGCCCGAGGTAAGAATAATACAGACACATGGGCCGTAGAAAATAGCCTGGTTGGTTAATCAGAAGCCTGGAAGAAGAAAGAGTAGAAGATTGGGAATGAAAAATTCTGGGGAACAGGCATTTGGACAACTGATGGGGAGTGGTTGTGAAGTGTGGTGGACTTTCTACTGCTTATCAATGCCAGTTAGAGAACATCCAACATAGAAGAGACACTAGACAACCAAGTAGTCTGAGTGACTCAGCCAGTTGACATCAGCCTTTCTAATACTGGCACACTGGGCACATGAACAGAGTAGGCATCAGCCAGACTTTATGGATTCCATTCACCGAGGCTAATCTAGTGATTGCCTTTACCAAATTTCAGCCTGCTAACAACGGAGTCCAAATCTGAGCCCTGAATATTGCACCAGCCCTTGAGGAGGCCAACCAGCTCCTTGATAGCAAATTGATTATAATAGGGCCCCTTCCACCCTGGGAAAGGCTGCCATTCATATTAAGTGATATGCATGCCCTTTGGGATATGAGTTTGCCTTTTCTGCCAATAGGGCCGAGCCAGCTCCACAACTGAAGAACTTGCAGAGTATTTGCTCCATTGACATGTGCGTCCATATAAGGTAACATCAGAATAACTGACCTGCCTCACGGCAGAGTAGATCTGATATTAGCCTATCCTCTTGGGATCTCTTGGCGCTATTACAAACCACATTTCCCAGGAGCTGTCAGTTATTTTAGCAGTGGTACCGCCTGCTGAAAAACATCTGAGGCTTGGAGAGGACACCTTGGGAAATACAGTATATACCTCAAGTTAAGAGCCAAACATGGTGCTGTGTCTTCCAAAGAGAGAACACATTGATCCTAGAACTAAGCAGTGAAGATAAAAGTAGCTATTTAATTATCACTCCCAGTGACCCACTTAGAGAATTTGTGTTTCTTATTCTGACAACTCTGAGCCTTGGTAACCAGAGGGAGAAAGCTTCTGCCAGGGAACTCAGGAAGAATCCCATTAGAGCTGAAGCTTTGGCAATTGTGCAGTCACTTGACTCTTCTTGTGTCATGAGAACAGCACACAAGGAAGGGAGTCATCAACCTGGCGAATGATTCCGATCATCTAGAGCGGGTAAGCCTGCTTTTATCTGGGCAGTAAATAATGTGCTTGGCACTCAGATGATCCACTTGGGTACCTCTTGGTACCCTTGCCCAACTTTGATAACAAATGGACAAGTTCAGTGGCTAAAGCTTGAGAAGGGCATGGTAACCGTTCAGGAATGAGGGTCTGGGTTCCTTTACCAGGTGAGGCTAACAGCAGTGTAGGTTGAGGGTGAAGGGAATCTTGAATGGCTGGTGAAGCAGGAGTACAATGAATATCAGGCTTCAGTACTGGCTTCCCTGTTGCTGCCTGTAGTTCATCTCATTAACCAGCTCCTCGTAAGCTTCCTCCAGGAACAGTGGGACTGCTCCCAGAACAGATTATATGATGTATGTGGAATTGAAAGGCACAAGGTGTGGACTGGAGTGGACTCAGTGGTGTTCACCCAGATCGCATTCCAGGACAGAAGAACTAAACTCTCCAGGTCCTGGGAGTGTTTGTGACTGTTATCTCTAAGCTGAGTCCCTCTCTGGGACTTATCCTCAGCGAAAGAAAGCCACCTTGTTTTCGGGGTTACCCTCCTTCACTGGGATAGCTTGGGACAAGTCAATACAGGGGTATAAAAGGCCTGCCTCCTTGCCTTAATGGGAGAAAACACTGAAGGGCTAAGCCAACTGCAGAGCTCCCCATAGGATCTGCTGAAGTTTCTACTACAAGTGCATCACAGTTCAATTCCTTCCTCTACTCAATCCTGATTCCTTCACTTCTCTATAGCTGTTAATGCCCAAAGTACTCTTGCAAGCTAATCTGCTCCTAGAATTCTACATCCTGGGGAACCCAACCTCAAATATCCTTTTTTAAAAGGTTAATATGATATATCAGTTAATCTTATTATTTCTATTAATGTTTTATGCTTATGTAATTTCTGTATGTATGTGTTTATGCTTACACACGTGCATGTGTGGTTTTTTAAGTCTAAGGGCACTTCTCCCCCTTAGTAGAATGTATCTTTAACTTTATTTCAATGTCACTTGGGAAACAAGATTAATTAGGTAGAAATTAAATTTCCATGAAAACTTTCTTGAAAGGCTTGTTGGAAAGAGATACCTGGAGAGCCATGATCAGTATTGAATCTGGTGGTAAATTTGTGGGTAAGAGTCTGTGAGATGTGTCTCTCTCAAAATGATAGAAAGCACAGATCTGACCCTTAAGCTTCAAAATTTCCTGAACAAACAACTTGGATTACCGGAAAATGACCCTTCAGAGCTGACTGTTGTTCTCTGTAACAATCGCATTTTACAGCAGTGAAGAATAAGAGGAGTCCCTTACCCCTTTGAGGTGCTTTGTGACTTACACATAAGATCTCACAGCAACCCAAGGACTTAGATAAGGAAGGTATCATTATTCTCCTTTCCTTATGCTAAAATTGTGCCGCAGAGAAACTAAGTATGTTTCCCAAGTGTACACAGCTAGTAAGTGGCACCCTGGCATCTCAGAATCCTGAAATGATCTGGCCCCCCTTTGATATTTTTAGACACCGCCTCATTAAAAAAGGAAAGAAAGGAAAAGCCAAGTCAACATGAGACAACTGTGCTACATTTTCAATGTTTACATTTAACACATAAGGTATTTTCCATGTGAAAGGAAAAATTAACATCAAGTAATATACAAATTAATTTGTAGATATTGTCATTGTGTAACCTTTTATACATATAACATACAAATAATTAGAAGTTTGCAACACCTTTTACAAATAGCGGTTCTGGTCACATAGCTTTCCTATGCTCTGCCCTCCTGCTACCGCTCCATTAAATTCCAGGCTCTGATCCAAACGCAGGGCTCTTTCTGTAACATTCTATGACATTCTTCTCTGAATTAAACTTGGGTTTTCATTTTTGACGTCCAGTTTTCCTTTTTACGTAAGCTTATTTTCTTAAAAGAGGATTTTTTTATTATTGGGATTGTGTTTTCTTTCATCCTATGAAATACTCATTTTTTTCTCTACCTTGTAAAAAAAAAAAAAAAAGCAAATCCTTCACCTTCTCTCCCTCACCTCCCTCACTATTTCTGCACAAGTACACACAAACTTTCCTATTTTCGGTAGATTTATTCCTTTGAATGGCTTTGACTATGATGAACTTTACTTAAGACATTAATAATTCTTGACAAGGACTTCTTTTGTGTTTTAGCTTTGAAAGGAAAACTTACTATGCATAATTGCCCTGTTCTTAACTGTGTTATAGATTAAAAGCAGCAGAAGCTGATAACAAACAGCTTTGCCCCAAATACACAAACTTCATGTCTGCCTGTTCTTGCAGAATCTATTTTTTACCTATACATGAAGAAATTTTGAATAAAATTAGGCTTGGGGACTAAGAGAAAAAGGAACAAAGAATTTAGAACTGGATTTAAAGTCTCAGGAATCAAGCCCAGTGTTCGTTATACTTTAAGAATAAAGTAGATAATATTAAATAAATATTACATTTTAATCAAAAACAAATTATAAAAAACAAAAAAATGCAGAATTTGCATTTTGCCTTTGTGGGTACTGTAAGAGATTCAAATATGATGAGGATAAAAATTATTATTTTAATAGGTATCAGAGAAATTTTTCCTGAAAGACTATTGTCTTTCATTAAAAACACAGTTTACGGGCTTCCCTGGTGGCGCAGTGGTTGGGAGTCCGCCTGCTGGTGCAGGGGACACTGATTCGTGCCCCGGTCCGGGAGGATCCCACGTGCCGTGGAGCGGCTGGGCCTATGAGCCATGGCCGCTGAGCCTCCGCATCCGGAGCCTGTGCTCCGCAGTGGGAGAGGCCACAGCGGTGAGAGGCCCGCGTACCGCAAAACAAAACAAAACAAAAAAAACACAATTTAATAGAAGTGTTTATAAAGATAAGGTCTTCTGGGAGTGGCAGAAATGGTTCAATAATGGAGATAAAGTTATAAATCCATTAATCAATCAATAAAACAAACCTGTCCAAGAAAGCTACCAGACTTTTGAAATGTCAATCAGTATGACTGGCAATATTTTTTAAATTTTTTATTTTATGCAATGTGGTTTTTAATTGCTTTTCCTCCATATATATTTTTTTTTATTTATTTATACAGTGTTAAAGGTTACAATCCATTTACGGTTATTACAAAATATTGGCTGTATTCCCTGTGTTGTACAATACATCCTTGTAGCCTATCTTACGCCCAATAATTTGTACTTCCCTTGCCCCACCCCCACTGGTAACCACTGGTTTGCTCTCTATTATCTGTGAGTCCATTTCTTTTTTATTATTTTCTAAATTAAAAAAAATTTTATTGAAGTAGAGTTGATTTACAATGTTGTGTTAGTTTCAGATATATAGCAAAGCGATTCAGCAAAGCAATTCATATTATACATGCAAATATATCTTTTTCTTTCAGATCCTTTTCCCTTATAGGTTATTACAAACAATTGAGTATAGGTCCCTGTGCAATACAGTAGGTCCTTGTTGGTTATCTATTTTATATATAGAAATGTGTATATGTTAATCCCAAGCTCCTAATTTATCACCACCCCTTTGCCTTTGGTAATCATTAAGTTTGTTTTCAGTGTCTATCAGTCTATTTCTGTTTTGCATATAAGTTCATTAGTATCATTTTTTTTTAGATTCCACAGATAAGTGATAGCATATGATGTTTGTCTGGCTTCACTTAGTATGATAATCTCTAGATCCATCCATGTTGCAGCAAGTGGCATTATTTCATTCTTTTTTATGGCTGAGTAATATTCCGTTGTATGAATATACCACATCTTCTTTATCCATTCATCTGTCGATGGACATTTAGGTTGCTTCCATGTCTTGGCTATTGTAAAAGTGCTGCAGTGAGCTTTAGGGTGCATGTATCTTTTCAAATTATGGTTTTCTGTGGATATATGCCCAGGAGTGGGATTGCAGGATCATATTCAATCTCTATTTTTCGTTTTTTAAAGAACCTCCATACTTTTCTCCATAGAGGCTGTACCAATTTACATTCCCGCCAACAGTGTAGGAGGGTTCCTTTTTCTCCACACCCTCTCCAGCATGTATTATTTGTAGACATTTTGGTGGTGGCCATTCTGACCAGTGAGTCCATTTCTTTTTTGTAGAGTGACTGGCAGATTTTCAGGTATGGATGCCTGTGTGGCTGACTGGATTTTCCTACAATGGCTGCAATAATATTTCTTCCCTCATTTGCTCTTCAGCAAAGTGACTGTGTCGGTCCTGTGACTACAGTGATGCTCTGCCAATTCCCATGTAACCCTTAAGTGGCCTCCAAGTGTCTGTTAATTGTGTCTTGGAAATGTTGGGGGGGAAACAGAAGTCAGGACTGAAAGGAATGTATCAGTTCATAAATATAGAATTAGCTGATTTTATCATTGAGCAAAACAAATGCTCCAAATGCATGTAAATCACCAGCATAGTTTCCTATGTAATAATTTGTTGAATTGTCGAGTTCAAAACATTAACTCTCTCTGTGTCAAACCATTATTATAATAATATTTTATTTCCTCAAAGTGTCTTTTACTCTTTAATCATTTTCCATTAATATGCACAAATCTTTAGCTTAGAGGTGACTTCTTAAGTCCTTAATTTCCAACAACACTTTAACAGGACTCTTTGTTGAAGTTGGGGGATTCATGACCAGGGACACTGTCTAAGGAAAACAAAAGATTACTAAGATGAGTACAGGTGATAAGGATACACTTTTCCTATTTTATTCCTTGGAATTGAATGATATAATATCATTAAAACACTCTGGTGCATGAGTAGGTGTCAATAAATGTTAATTCATTTTATTTCTAAAATCCTCCCTGTTCACATATCAGGTCAGTAATGGAAGCAAAGATTCAGTTAGGAAGTCAGTCTCCAGTCTCTCACAGAAATAATGAAATTATCTGTCCATGTGCTTCACTTCTCTTCTGGAATAGCAATACCTCAGAGAATGGGCTATACCTGTTTCATCATTGAACTTCCTACCGAGCATGGTGCCTGGCACATAGTAAGTGCCACTAAGTGGCACATAGTAAGTGCTCAGTAAATATTTGTTCAGTTAACCCAAACTTGGGTACCCAACCACCAAAGTGCGATTTTAAAGTGGTAGTGTGGAGTGGGAGAAGGGTCGCTATCCCACAGATGAGATGAGGGGGAAGCTGGGGGATGAACCTATGCATAGGTAGAAACACAGAAATAGGGAGGAAGTTCACACCTGCCATTCAGTTTTATTTTGGTGGCTCAACTACTCTAGATTTAGCATATTGTCATAACATGGATGTTAGGCTAGAATCTTTTATTGTTACTGAGATAAAAATCTTCTTCTCCAACATGCATTTCAAAAAGGGCCGTTCTTTTGAATGAACGCTACTGTGTGATAAAATATCAGTAACAACAACAAAAAAAATGATCGTTGTTTGAAAATCTCTGCCCGTTGCTGAGAGGGGATTTGCTTTACTTGGACATTCACTTTGTCACATTTTTTTCCTTCTTTTTTAGAACTCCATTTTTATGTCTTTTTTTCTTTTCTTTTTTTTTTGTTTTTCTTTTGGTTGGTGGCAGTAAAGTGTATATATCCTTAAATGTCTGCTGTATGAAGTGTCAGTTTTAACCTGTTACATATTTCTACTTAATTTAGCAAGCATAGGCTTTCTGGTTAGTTGACCTGAAATTGTTGACCCATTTTCATAGCTTTGATTAAATGCAGTTCAAAAGTAGTTTTAAATCTGTTTTTTAAAAAATTGAGATATGACATACTTATACTAAGTACACAAAATATACTTAACACATAGTTATAAAATGAACACCAATACAGTAATCACCAAAGTTAGGAAATAGTATAGTGTCAATACCCTAGAAGCCAACATACCCTCCCTAGGTATTTCTTTCCAACATTGCTCTCTTCTTTCATCTCAAACTTCCACACTGTGTTCATTTTCTAATGCTGGTAGCAAATTACCATAAACATAGCAGCTCAAAACAATATACATTTATAATCTTACAGTTTCCATGAGTCAGGAATCTAAGCATGGGTTAGCTGTGTCCTCTGCTCAGGGTCTCACAAGACTAAAATTAAGGGGTCAGCTGAGCTGCATTACTTTCATCCACCTGAAAGGTAAAGGTTCCATTTCAGGCTTATGTGATTGCAGGCAGAATCCAATTTCTTGCAGTTGTAGGACAGAGGCGTCCATCATACTGAGGATCAGTTAAATGTGATGAGCTGTTTTTCGTATTCTCTACTCGGCTTTGTCTTTTGACTGTTTGATACTAATGTGTCTAGGTTTGAATTTCTTTCAGTTTGTCCTATTTGAAGTTTGTTGAGCTTCTTGGATGTATAGATTCACGTTTTTTCTCAAGTTTGGGAAGTTCTTTTTTTTTTTTTTCTGCGGTACGCGGGCCTCTCACTGTTGTGGCCTCTCCTGTTGCGGAGCGCAGGCTCAGCGGCCATGGCTCACGGGCCCAGCCGCTCCGCGGCACATGGGATCCTCCCGGACCGGGGCACGAACCCGTGTCCCCTTCATCGGCAGGCGGACTCTCAACCACTGCGCCACCAGGGAAGCCCGTTTGGGAAGTTCTTGACCATTATTTCTCCAAAAATTGTTTCTGCCCTTTTTTTGCTCTGTCCTTCTGGGATTCACATTACACATACGTTGGCATGCTTGATGATGTTCCATAGGTCTGAGATTCTGTTAACTTTTCTTCATTCTTTTTTCTTTCTGTACCTCAGACTGGATGGGTGGTCTCAATTAACTAATCTTTATTCTGCCAGCTCAAATCTGCTGTTGAACCCCCTAGCAAATTTTTTATTGCACTTGTATTTTTCAACTTCATAATTTCTGCTTGGTTCTTTTTTATAACTTTTGTCTCCTTTATTGATATTCTCTATTTGGTGAGACACAAGTCCCATGTATTCCTTCATCTCTTTGGACATGGTTTCCTTTATTTCTGTGAATATATTTAAAATAGCTGATTTAAAAATCTTTGTCTAGTAAGTTCAATGTCTGGGCTTCCTCAGCGACAGTTTCTACTGTGTACAGGCCATACTTTTTCTTTGTGTGTATCGTGATTTTTTGTTAAAAACTGGGCATTTTATATAATATAATGTTGCAGTTCTGGAAATAAGTTCACCCCTCCCTGGGGCCTGCTGTCATTGCCATTTCTCATTGCCGTTGTTGTTGTTGTTCTTGTTGCTGTATTTGTTTAGGAACTTTGCTGAACTAATATTGTGAAGTCTTTATACTTTGTCACACATGGGCAATAAAATCTCTGCTTGGTTAACTTAGTGTTCTAATGACTAGGCAGAGATTTCCTTGAATGCCCGGAAACAATAAGTCACCCAGCCTTTGCCAAGAGGCTTTATGTGCCTGTTGGGGCATGCCTTCAGTGCTCAGGCTTAGTCTTTATTTCCTGCGTTAGTAAAGCCTTTTGGAAGTGAGAGCCGTAGCCTTCTTAGATCTATTCTGGACGTGAGCACAGGGCATGCACCCAGCTTCAATGTTAATTTGACAAAGACCTCCAGGGAAAAGGCTGCTCGCACAATGAGCTCTGGATGAAGAAGTATCAATATAAAGACGGGTTCTGTGAGTGGGGCTTCCCAGAGAACTGCCAGACAGATCAAGTAATGACAATTCTCTGAGAATGGTGCTGTTGGGAAGGTTCAAGTCTGTTCTGCCCATTCTGGTGGTTGCTAAGCTACTGGTTTTCCCCATGACTGTGAGGCTACTCTTTTTTAAGACTTCTGTCAAATTGGGGAGTGGTATATTGGAATAGGCCAAGTTAAAATGCCACAGGGCTTGCTTTTCTTACCAAGACTCAATCGTTTTTCTTGAATAATTGGCTCCCTAGCTTATTGCAAGTCTCTGGTTTATTTCCAGAGTTCTGAAAAAGTTGATTTTGGCAATTTTTACCTGTGTTCTCACCGCTTTTGTGGAGGAGCAAATTTTTGGATTTCCTTACTCTGGCATTCCTGCTGATGTCCTTTCCATGGTGTCCTGATGAATAAAAGATTTTAATGTTAGTTTATCCTACTTTATCAAATTTTCTCTATGATTTTTGGAAATTCTTTCCTACCATGAGCTCATGATCTGAGACACAGTACAGAACCTCTTTTTCACCACACTCTGGGGTTCAAGCAAATAATAGTTGGTAAATTGACATATTAACTCATATTAGAGACTATTGTAGCATTATTATCAAGTTGATTGATGACAGGTGGTAAATCATTGTGCCATAATTTATATAACAAATAAATCTCCTAAAAATTATATATTATTCTCTTCTTTTCCATTTTTAAATCTTGGATTCATGGAACCAGAGGGTCCTTAAAGATTATCTAATAAATATGTTTCATTGGGCCAGGGACCCTTGGAATATCCCGCCTGGTAACACAGCCTTTTGGTCATTTGTCACATGACAATCTTTTAAAAATCGTCACTAGAGAGCATCATTCGTCAAATGTTTGGAACATTTGTTTCCTACTGTATTTATATAAATTATTAAAAAAAGAAAGGGAACAAAAAGGATGCAATTTTCTGAAGTCTTTATATGTCATGAGTATTCTGGCATTCTTGTTTCTTTGAAATATCTGTGTTTGAGCAGCCTGTCTTAGGAAAAATTGTGATTGGATATCATATCATCAATCATTATGAATATAAAAAGGGTACAATAAAATTCTCCACCCCTATCTCCCCCAGTGAAGAAATGATCATGTTATGTCCACCAAGCTTGACTTGGATGGACATAACATGGATGAACCCTCTTTGTTTGCTCCTAAAACACACACACACACACACACACACACACACACACACACACACACACCACAACTGGAGAGATTCTTTTGAATCATATCTTTAAGATAAGAACTCATAACTGTAAAGGGATGAAAAAGCTCCTGTATAAAATTTTAACAGCCGTATATCCCAAACATCTGAGACCGTAGTCAAAACTTATCTGGGTTTGGAGGAAATGCCCACTATCCTGTTGGTAAAGGCATAAAACCAATTTTTGTTTTAATTTTATTTTTATTTTAAGAAAAAATAGCCTCTCAGTGGTTTGATGGGTTTTCATGAACACAAACCGGCAAACACTTCCTGATGAGGGCCACCTGCTTTCTCCTTCCCAAGAAGGGTTCCTAGGAGGCTCCCCACATCCACTCTTCTGTTGTTCATTATGTGGCCCGTGTACTCAGGAACACCAGTGGAGATCTTCCCCAGCTGGTGCTTCCTGTTTTAATTGTCTGGGTCTTTTCCTTTACTAGCTTGGAAGAGTTTTATAAGCTTCTCCCAGGGTGGTCAAATGTAACTGTTTTTCCTAGCAAAGCATTCAGTTCCTACTGAATGAGGCCCTCCTTTACCAGTTGCTTATTGCTAACACTGGAAGAGAAAACCCTCAAATGTGCTGTATATTAATTCTTTTCTTGTCCACACTCCTTAGCTAGAATACTTTGTAATTTCTGTGTCTTGCTCACTCCAGCTTCTCTCTTCTTTTTATAGGTAATTTTCCACTTTACTGACTCAGGATTTTTACTTGATACATTACCAATAACTAATTTTTAAAATTTATGCTATCGCTCAAGGCTTAATTTCAGTATGAGTCATAAAAACTCCTGTGATTTCTAAATGATAGCCAGAGCAAAGCATAATTGTTAAGATAAAGACTTGTATGTTTCCTTTTGTCCTGTGAAAACTGTATAACAAATCACGCATCTTCCTTTGCTGTAATTTTTAGGAAGTTTAGGGCTATTTTTTCTTTTCAAATACCTCATTCCAGAATTCTGGTACAATAATTATTCAGTTTATTCTTTAGCCATGATTTGTAACATTTTATGTATCACAGAAATGTTTGAGAATATAAACAAAGCTATATACTCCCAGAATCACGCACACATGAACACAGATTTTGCATTTAATTCAGGAATTTCTGACATTCTTCTGTGGAACCCTAGGTTTTATATGTTCTCTGATCTTTCTCTCTAATTATAATTTTATTTTTTGTATTGTGTAGGAAAATGCTTTAACATTCTGAATTTACAAAGGCAGTGTTACAAACTTCACATTTCTTGGTGACATAGCCAGAAATTTTGAGTAAATGGGGAAGTATGTTTGCTTGAAAGTAAAATAAAATCAACATTTTGAAGAATGCATTTTAAAATTCAAGTTAGATAAATTACTATGGGCAAATGAATTGATACAACCACTTTGAAAATCAACTTGGTATTATGTTATAAAGTCAAATTTTCACACACTTTATGAGCTGGCAATCCTACCCTAGAGTACAAACCCAAGAGAAAGAAACTCCTCAGCCCCTCACACTTGCACCAAGGTATAATACAATATAATACAACACAATATAAATTTATATTCATATATATATATATCTCCTGGATTAGTGAATACTGAACCATTTATCGTAGGCAAAATACAGAGTTAGGTTTCTGTGAGCCTCTAGTCACAACACTCATCAACTGATCGATACATAGCTTGTTTCACGTGTGTTTCTGCTTAAGGACACCCGATTTCGTTTGTTGCCTTGTTAACGCTGAAATCGTGGCCAGCATCACTCTAACTCACGCCTGAATGAAGCTTATCTAGCACACTGTATTTTCTCTGTAAGGCCTTCTCACACTTAGGAACATTAGACAGTATTTCAGCACTATGTTTGGGGGTCATTCTAAACAGCAAAATCACCAACAGAAAGCACAAGAATGCAAAAAAGAATAAAAAGGTGATATTAAATGGACTATGAAATGGATACTTGTTTACAGTATGAGAGCTGACCCAAGAAGGCAGAATCACCTTGTTCTACCTCATCCAGGAATGTGCACTTTGGGTGATTGCACGTGCCTGTGAATGACCATGAGAGCTCAGCAAGTATTGATTTGGGCTTATAAGCAGATTTTAGGGAGTAGGTGAATTAGCAAATATAGAATTCGTGAATAATGAGTATCAATTGTGTATATGTGATATATATATGCTAAAACCTAGAACATAAAGCAAGAGGTTAATAAACATAAAGACTATCTATGTTCCACCCCAGACATGCCAGGAAAAGACACTTACTCTGTGACCAATTTCCACAAGAAATCTAATTGCTGTAAGATTTTAGGTGTGTTAAATAGGTTTGCTGAAATATCTAGGAGGTCATAGAGATACACTGCATTTGCACCACACAGCCTTCCACCAACCCTCCTTACCTCCTCTACAACTCTCCTTATCTTCTCTACGTCTTTCTCTATTCCATCCCTCTTATTTCAGAGAAGTTAAATAAGTCCTCTTTTTTCTGGAAGCCGGGATCTTTCTGAAGTATTTGATCCTGTTCAGAGTCTCAGGATTTCTGATTACCTAGGGGGCCATACAAGCAATTTCTTTCCGTCCAAATATAGCGATCTCTTCTTGAAAGAAATCATTTCTTTTCTGCCTCATTAAATTTGTGTAATTTATTATAATACTTAAAGCTGTTTTTTTTCATGACTACAACCCATTCATTCTGGGGTTCTACCACCCTACATTTCTGAGACTTGCCCATCTCATGAAGTGTACGCTGGTATCATGAGAGAGTGTATTTACAAAAAAGTCATTAGGTGTTGAGCATCTGTCTACAGTGTTCAAAGCTCTGTACTAGTTGTTGATGGGGTTGTAAATATGGATATAGCACAGTCCTTGCCCATGAGCTTACCATCTACTGGGAGAGGCACACAATTAAAAGGAAGCAGTTCTACTCCAAAGCACATTATGAGCCTTGTTAAGTTAGAAGTATGAGGGAGCAGGGATAGCGAACTGTTAAGTCTAGAAGGCTGCCGATCATGAAAGCCTCATTGAAGGAGTGATGTTTCAGCTGGGACTTGAAGGGAGATCAGAACTGTGCTATAAGATGGCAGCCCTTCATATCCTAACAGTGACACCTTAGCAGTGCTCTCTTAGGGTTCTTCTAAAGCAGTGCCTGAGACATAGGCTTGGTAAAACTATTTTATTTTGGGAGCGATACCAGGAAGTAGGAGTAAGGCAGTAGCGAAAGTACAACAAGAAAGGAGAAAACGTAAAATGAGAGAGTAGTATTAAGGTTGCTGCTATAGGTAACAAGGTCTTAATTTTACTCAAACTTCTGAGAAGTGTACATAATTGACCTTGAACTATCTGCTCGAAGGGTGGGAAGCTGGAGAATTTATTCACTGGTTCTTGTTCCCCACAGGTTGAGAGATGTCCCCGGGTTTTTATTTTTTTAAACTCTTTTGTATTTCTGGATGCGCTTGTGGGAGTAACTACTGAGCTCTTTTTTTTTTTAATTTATTTTTATTTTTATTTATTTTTGGCTGCTTTGGGTCTTTGTTGCTGGTCACGGGCTTTCTCTGGTTGTGGCGAGCCGGGGCCACTCTTTGTTGTAGTGCACGGGCTTCTCATTGCGGTGGCTTCTCTTGTTGCGGAGCACGGGCTCTAGGTGCGTGGGCTTCAGTAGTTGTGGCACATGGGCTCAGTAGTTGTGGCTCGCGGGCTCTAGAGCACAGGCTCAGTAGTTGTGGAGCATGGGCTTAGTTGCTCTGCAGCATGTGGGATCTTCCCAGACCAGGGCTCGAACCCATGTCCTTGCAGGCTGATTCTTAACCACTGCGCCACCAGGGAAGCCCACTACTGGGCTCTTAAGGCATCAGAGAAGGCACCTCAGCAGAAAGCAGGGGGAAGGGAGGAAGGTGCTTAAGGAACAGTGTCGTCACAAGGTGAGTATGAGCTCCCATGGAAGTATCCACTGGAGCTGCAACTGAAACCAGTGGTGGCTGAAGGGCTATGGCATGAAGACACCAAGGGCACCTGCTAGAAGTACAAAGGATGTTCTGAAGTGTTTAGGGTTGGAAGCAAGGAGACCAGTTAGAATATGAAAGTAATAAAGGACGCACCCCTTTGTGTCTTTTCAACCTTTTCTCTCTCCCTGAAACACTTTCCCCTCATTGTTTACTTATCTTTACCTTTTTTTCAAAACCCAAGGAATAGGCATAGCCTAGAATAGTGCCTGGCACAGAGTAGGTGTTAGTACTATTAACTGCATAAACAGCTAGCATATTTTTGTGATCTAAAATGTGCAAAGTCATTGAATTTAATGCCCATAAAACCGTTATTACATGCAGTAATAAATGAATATGCCGCCGTTTTATAGGCATATTCATGTGTTAGTTTAAGAAAGCTTATGGAATGTCAAACACTGTTCCGGGTTATAGAAGGTGGTAAGGAAATCCATCCCCAGGAAGGTTAAATCTTCAGCTGAAGAGCTCACAGTAAGTGGAAAGGAAGTGAACTCAATGATGTTTTCCTGCATCCCTTCTTGCTCTTTGATTCATAATCATTCCAGTTAAGCCTTATAAACTCCCAGCCATCTCATCCATCTTGAACTCCTGTACCACACTGTGAATTTTTCATTTTTCACAGAGTTATGATACTCTACATTTTCACCTTTTATATTTATCTTTGTCTTTTCTCTTCAAATGATCCTCTTGATATCAAGAATTATGATCTTATGATTTTCCATCACTATATTGTACACCTGTAACATATAATATTGTACAGCAACTATACTTCAATAAAAAAATTTTGACTAAAATAATAGCTAATAGCAATGCAAAAGTATAGACTTGTAGACAAATAATCTTTTGTAACAGTTTTTTGGGGCGTGAGGTTTGACTTCAGAAATTTGCAAGTGGCTAGAGGAGACCATGTTTAGTAAAAGACATGCAACCTTGGCCATATCCAGACCCATCCTATCCACCTGTTGTCACTCCACTCAATGTAACAGTCTCCAAAATGCCTCTAGCAAATATGTCTAAACAGCACTGTCCAACTGAAATATAAAGTGGTTCTAAAAATGTAATTCACATGGGTGATTCAATTTTTCTAGTAGCCGCAAGTAAAAAGAAATGTGAAATTAATTTTAATAATATACTTTAACCCAGTATATCTAAAATATTATTCCTGCTTGCAATAAATATGAAAATTATTAATGAGATATTTTACATTTTTATCACACTCAGTCTTCAAAATCTGGTGAATACTTTATACTCTTGGTGCATTTCAATTTGGACTACACATTGTAAGAACTCAGTAGCCACATGTAGCTAGTGGCTACCATTTGGATAGATGTCATCAGTCTAGATTTCTAGACTGATTTCTACAGCTGATATTTCCTGTGTGTGTATGTGTTTGTGTTTCTGTCATACATTTTTTCAGCAGCTTCCCTATGGTCCCTCATTCTTTTTGATGTTAAACTTCCAAAATAGGAACATGGACCTTAGCCACAATATGTATGTATATTCAAATGGCATCACATATAATTTTCTGTGCAGAATGGGCTCTCAGTGAGTGTTACTTGACTGATAAGTGTCTGCATGTGCCCATACAGGAATATATGGGGTTTTCTGTATTCAAAAACATCTAAAAATAAACATCTGTCTCTTCACACAGAAAGATCTTAAGGAAATGGGCACCGTGTACGGCTTCAGGGAAATGATATTTTTATAAAAATTGTGTTTTATTCTTTAGGTAGTGATAAATGAAGACTTCTTATTTCTTTCTTAATTCATGACCTGGACAGAGCATGTGAGCGGATGTGGATTTTTCTGTCCTTTTTGCTGGAGCTCTAGTTGTGTACTGGGTAAGACCAGGGTCTTGGAAACAGATGGGCTAGAGATTAAATCCTGTATCTTCACTTTACTAGCTCTGTGACTTTGGGTTTTTTCTTTTTTCTCTATAAACCTCAATTTCCTAATTTGTAAGGCTGAGATATTCCTGTTGGTTTTACTCTTAAAAGCATCTTGAATCCCATTCTTTTTCTGAGACTCTAGCCCTGCCACCTTAGGTAAGCAATTGTCAACTCTTTTACTAATTTTCTAAAACTATAGACCTTCCTGTATTTACTTATCCCCCACCTACAAAGTATTCCTACACAGTACAAATCTGTTTTTCGCATTGCTTCTTAATGACTTTTAGTCGAGATGGTCCACTTGATTCTATTGAGAATGGATTTTCATTCTAGCCACCAGGAGGTGCAAGTGATCTATATATCAGTTAAACCCCACTGGCTCTTCTTCACCAACATTTTTATTTCCCCTTGATTATTATTATCGGTCTCAAGAGAAGCAATATTGTGTAACTCTAACTTTGAGTAAAATATCCTTTAAAATAATTTTTCAAACTAGCCAATTTACTTCACTGATCATAGAATACCTAGTACTTCTAACCCTTTTTCAGATGTTAGAAGAGGATTCTAGACAGATGATTAGGAGCAAAAATCAAATCATTTCACTTGTCTGTTGAAAATGCACAGTGGTCCCTCACACACTTTGGTCTCATTCTTTGCCTATTCAACTCATCAATCCCCACAACTGGACACAAGTTCTGTGTCCCTCTGAGCTCATCGCTTGTTCTTTCCCAAACAAGTTGTAATGTTGACCTATGTTTTCCATCAATTCTTCCTTGATTATGTGATTTTACTCTGATTTCTTCTGTTTTAGATGACCTGTATAACATCATTTCATGCCCATTTGCCTCATAAAACCTGATTCAATCTTCCATTCTTGAAACCATCACTGAATCAAATTCTATGACTGTTCCTGTACTACCAAGCTCTTGTCATCCATCTCCAAATACTCAGTTGAACTATTTTGATTCGCTGATGGGGATGTTATATTGTACTATTTTTAAGTCTTTTTATGTGCTTACTGTTGTCTCCCCTAAGGAATGATAAATTCTTAAGTGGCACAAAAATTATCTCTTTTTTTTCTCCTTTTTTTTTGTGATGTGAGCAATTCCTTGAAGATTGTTCTACTCATCATAAGAACTTACTATTTTGGGAATAAATGAATGTATCATAGTTTTGAGTACCCATTATTTCAGGTGAATAAATATAGAGTCCCTTCCTTCCTTCCTTCCCTCCCTCTTTCCTTCCTTCCTTCCTTCCTTCCTTCCTTCCTTCCTTCCTTCCTTCCTTCCTTCCTCCTTTCCTTCCTCCCTCACTCCCTCCCTCTCTCCTCTCTCCTCCCTTCCTTCATCCCTTCCTTCCTTCTCTCCCTCCAACTTCCTGACTTCCTTTTCTCCTTCCACATTGTGCTAATATCTTAGGCTAATGGAAGAGCATGTGTTTCTTTCCACATAGAGCTTGGGAAGAGAAGCAGTAACAAATGAGTCACCAACTAATAATTATTAAGAAGACAGATCTTATCAAAATAGAGAGATATGCATGGTAAGCAGAACAGTGGTTCCTCAAAGACATCCTAACCTTTGAATATGCTACCTTACGTGGCAGAAGAGACCTTGCATGATTAAATTAAGGATCTTAAGCTGGAGAGACTATCATGGGTTATCTGTGTGAGCCCAATATAATCACATGGACTTTTATGAGGGAGGCAGAAGAGTCTGAGTGAGAAAAGGACATGTGACGACAGAAGCAGAGACTGGAGTGATGTGGGGTCATGAACCAAGGAAAGCAGGCAGCCTCTGGAAGTTGGAAAAGGCAAGAAATGAATTCCTCCCTAGAGAAGGAAGACAGCTCAACTGACATCTTCATTCTAGCCAAAAGATGCATTTCAGACTTCTGTTCTCTAGAAGTGTAAGAAAATATGTATGTATTGTCTTAGGTCACTAAGTTTGTAGTACAGGAGCAATAGGAAACTAATATAACATGTAATGTTTAAGTTTAGATTTCTGATTTGTGAAAAAAAAAATTTCCTTTCTCATTTTGACCCATTATTACCACTCCCCAGAAAGCATAACTAATGCAGAAAATACATACACTGAAGAAAGGCCCACTCACATACACATGTTATAAAATTCATATATATCCTCTTACACAAATGATACCAAATCATTCACACTTCTTCATAATTTCTTTTTTTTAAACTTCAGAATCTATTGTGGACATTTTTTTTTCTATTTCAGTAACATATTGAGTTATCTCATTCCCCTTAAGAACTGCATATTCCTCTGTAATATGGATACAACATAACTTTGCTAAACAGTTTTCCTGTTGATGATCATTTAGATTGCTTGCAGTTGTTCAAATGATTAACAGGGTTCTTCAATGGACATTCTATGTCATTGAGAATTCGTGGAACGATAATCAAGGAAAAACTGTTTAGAAGAGCAAAATGAAAATATTTATTAAACATTTAAGTGGTTTTGGAATGTTCCTACCTTGCTAGTTTACATTAATTTTTCCTTCTACTTGCTGGAAAACACAAGGAATAGTCAGAAAAAAATACAGCTTGATAACTAGGGTGATCACATGAGAGAGATGGCTGGACAAAATGCAGAGGGTAAAGTCGGTTATCTCAAGATATGGTATGCATGGACTATTTGATCAAACCATTGACAATATGATGTGTTAGATACTTCATACATCTATATGTATATGTGTGTCTATAAAATCTTAATTTAATTGCATAAAGTTTATATATATATATAATTTTTCATGTACTTACAATAAAACTAAGGCTTTTAAAGATGACGATGTTGCCCAGGAGAATACACAGCTGGTGAAGTTGTGCAGTTGTGAGCTAAACCCAGGTTTGAATGATACCATATTCTGTCCTCTTTGGGCCTTTCTTCAGTGATTCCAGACTGGTTCAGAGTTGGGCTTATCCATCAAGTGGTGAATAGGTACTTTCTTCCAATAGAACAAAATGCTGAAGAACCTAGATGTTGGAGTCAGGTAGACATTTGATGTTGGGAGTGTGTGTGTGTGTGTGTGTGTGCGTGTGTGCATTCATATTTCTGAGCCTTTCATGGCAATTTTGTAATTGCTTATATCTAGCTCCCATTGACCTATAATTCCCTACAATTCCCTTTTCTTTTGCTCATTCCTCCCTCCTTTCTCCCTCGTTCCTTTCTCCTTCTTGCCTCCCTCCCTGTTTCTCTCTTTATTATTAGCAGATATTCACTGTTGTTACCAATTACATTTTCCTGCTGGTAAGAATCAAATGGAGAAGCATATATATATATAGCCCCTGCTTTTTTCTTCCACTTTGGCATTAGCCATATAAGCCTGAGTTTTAATGATCTATTGTATTGTATGGTGAATTACTTTGTTAGATGTTACCTTGGAAATACCTGCAAAACTGCAATCTCTACAGAATAAATGTAATAAGCACACATAGTAAAAAGTAGAATAAGGCCAATATATGTGATGAAAGCTAAGTGTATTTATTCTGAATCAAGTGTCTGCCTCCAATATTTCAACTTTGAAAAGGATCTCAGAAAATAGAGTGTTCCACCTTGAACCATAGGGTAGAATGGATCCATTCAAAATATATCTTATTGTGTGATCTTGGTTGCTGAAAACTTATTCTCATCCCAATAATCAGGTGCATCTTGTGAAATACCAAGGTGCTCAGCTGACCAGACAAACACATCTCCTTACGGGCCCGTCCTTTCAAATGATTCTTATTGTACGTACACCAAACAACTCGCCCTCTATCATTTTCCTTTGTGTTGTAATTGCTAAGGCTGGGATTCTGGTTTCAGACATATCTGTACTTAATCCTGCTTCTGACACTCATTGGATGCTCATCAGCCATTTATTCATCCTCACATTCATACTCAGTTTCCACTTAAGTAACTCAGGAATGTTAGCCCTGCTTATATTAGACAGTCTAAACTCCCAGCAATTATAGGAAACATGGAGGAAATGTCTCTGAGTTTGTCAGAGTTGCTCTTAGCCCTCTCTTGTGCAAACAGGTCATTGAATTATGTCTGAAATATGACCGGATAAGGACTGAACAATTGCTTTGCCATTTTCAGCCAAGCTTTGCTCATGGCTGTGTGTACATTGACAGTTTCCTTCTTCCTCTCTCTCGTACCCTGATCTCATACAAAAAAGGTATATAAAGACTATAATACAGAGAACCAGCCCTTAATTAGCTCATCATCTATAACATTGATGTTTTCATTGCCAGCTGTTATTAAATCCCCCTCATCTGTGAGACTGGCCTTCCATAAAGAGCCAGACTGGATACTTTTAGGGATCACCATTTGGGACAGACTATGCTGTAATTGCACTTGGCCTGCCACACACATTCTTTCACATCCCAGATCTTACATCTCTCTACCTCTTGGGAGTAGCATCTTTCTCTTAGGATGCAAATACTTGAAAGAAAAATTGCACTCATGATGCATGAACAAAACCTCAGAAAGTTCTGTATTTGAGTTGTGGGTATATATATGAATATGTCAGTAATTACGAGCCTCATTTATTATGAATCATTTTATAGATGTGGGCAGAGGGAAATTTTGAAGGTAAAGAAGAAGCATACGGAAAACAGATGCCGAATAGTCAGGGTTTCTGGGTCCCGATAAAAGCTTGTGAATTATTAACTACAATGACCTGTTCGTGAACCTAGAATGAAGGTAATAAGAGTGACAATATTTATTGTGCATTTAGTATACACCAGATACTGGGCCACACAACTGAAATATATCTGATCCCCACAGTGATTCTGGAAGGAAGGCATACTCATCATTATATATATCCCTACTTTGTGAACAGGTAAATTAAGACTCAATAAATTGATCACAGTCACAAAGATGGTGTTGCTGGGATTCAAATGCTCAAGCACTTTATGACCCTGACACTGGATTCAAAAGGAAAAAGAAAGAAGTATGAAAGCTAGGACATTGAGAGAGTGAGAGAAGATAGAAACCTATCACAGCAACCTTTTAATTTTTCTTCAGAACAGGACCCAGTTCGAAGTGAAATGTTTCTATGACAAGGATGAAGTACAGTTATGAGAACAAAGGCAATGTGGGATTAAGGAGAATGATTTAATAGAGGAACTAGGATTTAGCAACATCGAGAAACTGGCCTCGTCTTATAAATAACAGGGTAGAGCATTTACCAAAAACACATAGTTAAACAATAGAAAGGATGCTAAAGAACCGTGAGCTAGGATGTGCATGAGTGGGAGAGTTAGTAATTTCAGGGAGGCACACACATGGAGCCAGCTGCAGACAGGAGAATGACAATGATTAGAGATGATTCCAAGGTGTATTAGAAAAAGTCTTCACTTTTTCCAGCAGGAGGGAACAGCAGAACCAGCTCTTGATTAGGCTGGAACCAGTGGTGTCTTTTGTGGATTATCCAAGTTTCTGTTGTGCTTCATTTTTCTGTTGTTGTTGTTACCTATTTTCTTTGCCCTTCCTCTAACAAAGGGTCTGACAAAAGAAGAAAAATCCAAGTTTCAAGTTGATAGCTTTTTAGGAAGTACACATAATTGTTAAGTGAACCCAGGACCCATTGGCTCTACCATGAGCGAGATATGGGGATGTGGGGTAGAAGTTTGAAATGTACACACTTAATACAACACAGATTTGCAAAATGAAGAAGAAGAAAAGGAGAAGAAAAAGGAGAAGAAAGAGTAACCTTACACTTCTCTATATTCAAAATAAATTTCCTCAATCTCCCTTTAAAACCTTATTTAGAAAAAATAACTTTAACATACCAATTCAAGGTAACAGTCTCTTCCACTTTGTAATACTTTCATTTTACATTAATATTCTTTCAATTTAAAGTTCAAATTTCCTGTCAGAGCTGATTGTTCTCCTCCTCATAAGTTGCCTGTTGCAATGGGTAAATTACTTTATCTCTGCCTCAGTGTACTCATCTGTAAAATGGAGAAAAAGTTACTTACCTCCTAGGATCTCACCAGATAGTTTCAGTTAAGTATACACAAGCATCTTCAGGGTTCAGAAACCTTGCCTATTTAGCGTGTACTTTCCATACATTTTTGGACCTAAGTAAGATTGGAAGAGTATAGTGTATAACCAACTCAGTGCGTGCTGTTTTTCTTTCTCCTTTTCTTTTCCTGGAATTAAGTCTTTCACCTCTCACCGTGCTTTTGAAGAAGATTAGGGAAGGGGGTATGTGTTGAGGTAGAACCAGGTTGAAAGAGCAGCAAGAAGTAGAAATGTAGGATTCAATTCACCAATCTGATAAACTGGGAGGAGTTCTATATTGCCAGTCTACTGATCAAAGCTTCTAAAAGTGTGGTTTTCCAAAGATTGTGGCTGATACTTTACTTAGGGATGTCTGTAAAAAAGGAGGGGCCTAAAGCCCTCAAAGTAATATCTACTACCCACAGGACATCTTGCAGCTTGGAAGGAAAATCTGATGATCAAACTAAGCAATTTCAGGGAAGTCACACACATGGAAGAGACTCCAGAAAGGAGGTCATCAGTGATTAAAGTGGATCCCAGAAGTGTATCAGAAAAAGCTGTCACTCTTTCCAGCAGGAGGGGTACAATAGAGACAGCTCCTGATTAGCCAGGGGCCAGTAGTTTTCCCACATCTGGGAAAACACTTCAATCTCCTCTAGCAGAATAGTCATTGCTAACCTTTCCATGAATCAGTTTCTGTGTTAGTTAGGTAATGCTGTGTGGTAAAAAACCACCTCAAAAGTTCATGACTTGGGCTTCCCTGGTGACACAGTGGTTGAGAGTCAGCCTGCCGATGCAGGGGACACGGGTTCGTGCCCCGGTCCGGGAAGCTCCCACATGCCGCGGAGCGGCTGGGCCCGTGAGCCATGGCCGCTGAGCCTGCGTGTCCGGAGCCTGTGCTCCGCAACGGGAGAGGCCACAACAGTGAGAGGCCCGCGTACCGCAAAAAAAAAAAAAAAAAAAAAAAAGTTCATGACTTAAAATGACAACTGTTTATTCGGTTCATGATTTGAGTCAGGGATTTGGGCTATGTTACTGGACTTGGCTGGGCTCCCCTGTGTGTCCAGAGTCAATCTCTAGGTCATCTGGGAACTGGTAGGTATAGGGGGAGAATGTAGCATCCACCTTAGTTATGAAATTTAAGGGGGCACAATAACGTCTCAGTAGTTGAGATAAATAATACTATAATGATGGGTTTTAAAATATTGAAATTCATGCAAAAAATCCATGATGAATACAATATAAAATTTTAAATAAAGAAAGGGTCAGGAGTACTCATTTTTCCTTTTGTCTCAGGTTTTTAATATGGCTCAGCATGGAAACATTTTATTTAAACATCTAATATTTGTTTGTCATGATTTTTAAATTAATTTTTATTAAAAAACATTACATTAAAATATGATTTTTCTTAATTACTGAGTTTTTTGTGCCCTTTTAAATTTTGCTTAGGAGGTAAGTAACTCACTCATCTCATCCTAGGATGTGGGTGAGGAAGTAACCTGATCTGGTAGTGAGTAAGCACGAGGGTTTTAGATCCAGACTTCCTGCATTACACCTCACTTCTCGGTGTTGTTGCTCTCTTTATTCGTGCTGTCAAGCTTTGCACAAATTACTTAATCCTGGATTCTCAATTTTCCCCTCTATAAAATGGGAGTAAAAAATAGTAGTCCCTTAGGGGAGTGTAAGAATTGAATGGGTTAATGCATGAATATATGCAGAATGGATAGAACCGTCCCTGGGACATAGCGTATACTTAAAACGTGTTAGTGCTGAGGATTAAGACTATGTCTGTTCTGATGCCAACCTAAGGCAGATGTGCAGAGTACCTCTGTATTAGGGAATGATCTGCTTAGTACCTCAGCGTCAGGTACTGCTCTGTCTAGTACTTCAGCATCAGGTACTAGTGTGCCTAGAACTTCAGTATCAGGTATCGATCTGCCTGGTACCTCAGTATCATTAAATGTCAAATACCTTCTTCTCACATATGTTCCTCTTACTTCCAAATACGTCTGTGAAAGACATAGTTTCATTTCTGATTTTGTGATTTGTAACTTCCATGTGAACCTTTAAAACAGTGTTTCTAAACTGGCTGAACATTAGAGACATCTAGAAAGATTTTAAAAATCCTGATGCCCAGGCTGCACCCCAGAAATTAACTAGACTCTTTGTGGGAGAGCCCTAAGCATCAGTATTTTATTGTCAGCTTCCAGGTTAATTTGAGACTTACTGCCTTAGGGGCTGCATGTTATCCCACAGGGTACAAGTGTGGGGCTCAGGCAGACAGGAGCTCCTTTCCAAGTTCTGCCTCTTGCTGACTGGGTGAACTTGAGCTTAAAGAGTCTGAACCTCTTTCCTCTATGATAATAAGAAAAACTATTGGGGTAAGGATGTGGTATACAGTAGGTGTACATTCTATGTTGCTTTTCTCTATCTTCTCCACATATACTATCCTCCCTTCTTCGGTCCCTCCCTCCCTCCTTCTCACTCCCTTTCTACTGTTTTTTCTCTTTTTCCCTTCAGTCCTCAAGCATTTATTAAGCACCTACAATGAAACAGGATTTGTACTACGCCTTGAGAATGCAGATGAATGACCCACACTGTATGATCTCACTGAGGGAGGGGAAATACAGGATAATGAATACCAGTGAGGAAGTATGTTAAATGCTACAAGTAAAATGGTTCTGATATTTCAGAACCTCTTAATGTAGACCCTTGTGGGAAGTCAGACAACATTAAGATTTTTCTGAGCCTGGGCAAAACTCTCTTTGAAATAAATACTGAGAAATAGGCAAAGGACTGTTTCCATTTGGGGATAAACCAGTAAACAGCAAAAAACGATGATAATCTTCTCCCACTGTTTGAATAACAGAAGAAAACACACAGTCAAGAGTGAACGCGGGGACTTCCCTGGTGGTGCAGTGGATAAGACTCCATGCTCCCAATGCAGGGGGCCCGGGTTCGATCCCTGGTCAGGGAACTAGATCCTACATGCATGCCCCAACTAAGAGTTTGCATGCCACAACTAAGGAGCCCGAGTGCCGCAACTAAGGAGCCCACCTGCTGCGACTAAGACCTGGCACAACCAAATAAATAAATATATATATTTTAAAAAAAGGAGTGAATGCAATAAAGTACAAACATGGCTCTGTTATTTACTTCTACTAACAGATTGTGATGCTCTCAAAATTACAAACTGTGGGTAACTTTGGTGAGAATTTCCAGTGAGAATTTGAACACAATGAGTTAAATATTAATATGGAATTAAATAAGGAAAATCAGTCATAAAGAAGTAGCTACAGATATAAAAATAGAATTTGGAGAATGCTAAAGCATCAAAAACCATCAAAAATGTGCCTACCAAACACATTTATGTCAGTTGACTATATTTGCCCAAAAGGAATTTTAAAAATACTTTGGTGTATTCTGTTTTTATTTGGAAAAAAATTGTCGTGAGTCCTGTATTTTAGATAAGAAACTGTATCTTTCTTTTAAATGTGGAAGATGGGATCATTTGGAGAAGCAACATTCTCTGTGGACCATCGGAATTAATAATAATAGCTAATATTTATTACATGTTTACTATGTGTAAGGTACAATGCCAACCACATATTTTCGTAAATATGTTATACAATTGGTCCACAAGCCTATGAAGTTAGTACTGACATTTTCTTCATTCTCAGATGTGAAATGGACAAAGGGAAGTAAAATACTTTGACCAAGATCACACAGAAAGGGAATGAAACTGAGGTGGAATTCCAAGCCACACAGTCTAAATCCAGAGTCTGAGTCCTAGTTCTTAAGTCTAAAAGCTGTATTATCTCATTCTCTGGAGTCTTGCTATTCAAAGTGTGGCCTGTGTCAGTATCATCACCATCAATTGAGAGCTTGATAAAATGCAGAGCCTCAGGCCCCAACTTGGACCTAGTGTACTAGAATCTGCACTTCACCAAAATGTCGTGGTCACATTAAAGTTTGAGAAGCACTGCTACGGAGCAGCTCAGAACGCTACTAATTTTGTACTAGATTGTAAAATGTCTCTACCGAAAGCTAACAATCTTTGTTGGAAAAACTCTAAAATCTTTTCAAGTCTAATTCTCTTCTTCCAAACTTATCTTGTCAGAGTCATCATGCCACAATGTTCTTAAGTCCCTTTAGGAATCATCATTCTCTCAATTTTTAAAGTGTTGCCTGAAGGCGGTGCTGTCTCTACTCCTAAGTGGGTTTTGTGACAAGAACCACCCTGGTACACTCTGGTACTGTCAGAGTCCCAAAGCAATAGACCCAAAAGCAGAGGTCATGTGGCAAGCTTCACTTTGATCCTTTCCTCTTCAAAAAACTATAGCAAATATTTGCACAGTTTACAATAACAATTTTACACACACAGAGAAACATACATATTTGATTAACTTGAGGTTGAAATGCTTCAAATTGGAGTATTTACTGAGGATTACAGTCTCTCAGGTATCTGCAACGTCCTCCGTTTGCTTATGAATCACTTCACTGCCCTTACATAAACTACTGGCAATGAGCTGTTGAAGGGAATTTATGTGGCTCTGGACTTCAAGGAACTATTTCAGAAGGCAAAGGAAAGCAGGCTAAAATCAAAGAAGAGAAAGTTGTATCTGTCAGCTAGGGGTCTCAAAGTTTATAGCCATTGTATATTTCCAGCTTTCAGAGTTTAGAATCTTAGATCAAAATTTAGACAACTATAGGGCGTGAACTGAACGAGTATATGCACTAAGTAACATATAAATATTAGCACCCTCAAAGAAGTAAATGTTTTAGGCTATCTCCAGAGGGGCATTCAGAGAATACGTACTGGACAAAGAGGGCCCAGAGGAATTTTTTTTGCCAATTAGTAAGGCAGCTTCTCATAGATAGTATTTAAGTACCTTCTTATATAGTATAATGCTTCTTATTGAAAGTGAAGTTTGTATTCACCAAGCCTATCCTGAGTGAGCCTTACAGGACCAGAGATTAATAGAACGAGACAAACTTACCCTTGAACCTTAGTTCCGCCTCTTATAAAATTCATGGCCTTAGTAGGCTGCTTCATGTTTTAAGCTTCCATTTTATCATCTGTAACAGTGGGAATGCTAAACTCCTAGGTTTATTGTGAGCATTAAATGGAATTTAATGCACCCTGGATGGCATGTAGTAAGACCTCATTAAATTCATTCCCTAAATATTTTTGAGCACCTACATGGTGGCAGATCCTAGCCCTTTTTAATAATAAGACAAAATACTCACAGAGACCTTTGGCATTATTGACATAATCATACAGGCAAATATAAAATTGTTCTGAGAGCTGATTACAGGATTTGACCTGTTAACCAAGACTTGTTAGAATTAAGCTAAAAATTCTAAATAATCTCAAGTACTGCATATACTGCAGAATATACTGAAGATGGAGAAGCAACACAGGTGAAAGGCAGGAGTTACCTTGAACACAGCATTCACGCGTGAGCTCTGACAATTTCTTTTGTAGAAACTTCCCTTGTTTGTGAGTTAGGCATCTGAGCTATTATCACATAGTAAAGAAAGCATAGGTTTTTGCCAAAAGATTTGTGCAGTTTAAAGATGGGGTGTGTCTACTTATGACTGCATTTCAGACGTGTGGGAAGGGGGAAGTGAGTGATCTCTAACTGTTCCCTGGCCCTCTCAGAGAAAAGAACCTTTTTATTATGTCTGCTCTTTCTGAGGATGTAATGTGGTGGCTCTCCTCATTTTTTTTTTCTTTTATTTTTATGATTTTTTTCCCCCCAAAGAAATGAGGACAGGAAGACTGCCCTTCTGAACCTTCTCTCTGTCAAAGGACTTGTAGGGATTTTCAGCATGTGGAGGAAGATCAGAAAGTCTCTGCAGAACTTCTGCCAAGCGGCTGAAGTCACAGACTCTTCCCACACTCCCCCGGGTCTCGTCAATTCTTATCAAGGATTCAGGGGTGGCGGCGGCAGCCTTTCCACTTCAGCAAAGGAAGCCAATGAAGCATGGGAAAAGAAAACTAACGCTGAGAAGCACAGGGCCCCTATCAAATGTCAGTTATTCTGTCTCTGACCATCAAAGAGGCTTAGGTTTGTGTGGAAGTGGACGTCGAGGCTAACAGCTCTCGGCTTGACGGGTGTCACGGGGAGGAATGTTTATTTCTGGGTACGTTTTGCAGAAGTTGTGTGGTGGCGACCCAGAAGTTAAGGGGAATAGGTGGAGTCAAATTTTCAAAACACTTGACCTTCTTTAGTTCTGTCTTTAAAACCTAGTCCCATGCATTCAGCATGTTAGGTCCCCACATGGCTAACAAAGCCCGACCTCCTGGCTCAGTGCACTGAAGGCTTCTTGGAGGGCGTACAAAGCGTTTTGAATAGTTAAATGTAAATGAATCAGGAACACATGGATTCAATTTCCCTGGAAAATCACATGTGCTTGGAAATGAAGGGGGGCAGTGTCTGGCCAAATGTGCTTTGATTTATCTGACCCCAAAATATAGTCCTCCGCTCTCCTGTCCTCCCCTCAAAATCATTCAAAACTTTGGTTAATGTCAAACCATGGCTGGGTTCTTGAGACCCTTGAAACCTGGAGAGGTTTGAGTTCCTGGAATGCCCCACTGAGATAAAAAGGGCATTCAGGGAGCCTTATTCCACTCCCCGACCCCAACTAAAGGATCTCGCATGGTTTTCTTCTATTTAATGGGTTTAAATTAAGGCAAAGATGTGATGATGTTAGTTCAGTCACAGAACTAACCACCTAATACAATCCATGGAAGCCTTTGCTTCCTGCAGTGAACATTTTTATTCATAGGACGTGGCCCTGCAAATCACTTCTGCCAGGAAAAATCAGGTTTGCTTTATCTAGGAAACCACCACTTAGATGAGGAAGTAGAATTATATACAACTATCATCATCGTCGTCATCACCACCATCGTTATCCTCATACACCGAACATTTGTCAAGTGTTTTAGAAGTTTCAGAACACCTTTGAAAGTAATTATCACGTTTAATAGCCATAGCTGACCCTTGCATGGAGTGTTAAAGATGGAATTGTTTAAAGCCTATTTAGGATGGCCAGGCAGAGAGATCCCTTAGTGGAGGAGCTACGGCCTGGACAATAGAAGCCTTTTGAGTCTCATAAGTTTGACTAAGCGTGCTTTAGACCCAACTCTTCTGGTTCCCTTCTTTCTTAGGAATTTCTGATAGGGTAGAGAAGGGAAAATACAACTTTTAATCTGAGTCTCATCACAGACAAGGATCTGTCTGTGATCTGTTTGTCAGAGGCTAATGTTGACTGCAGTAATTATTCATGTAATTAAGAAGAAGCTGGATAAAGCATCCATACTTTTGGTCCTTTGTCAGCATTAATCAGTTTTGCCCTGTCCTTTTCCTCCTCCTTTTTCGGCCAGTTGGAGACCACAACCTATTTAGGCATGCACTCCTTCCTGGCTCACTTTCTGTCTACCCACCTGCCTAACCTTGTTTTCTTGGTGTCTTCATAAGGGTTATTCCATTGGTTGTGATTTTGTCCTGTGGGAATGCGTGACCATTTAATAACTGAGGGCAGAGCAGGAAGACATTATGGGTGACTGCTGACTAACTCTCCAAGGGTATCATGGACCAGGCTCAGCTTATCCTGCACCTACCTAGCCATCGTTCACTCCATACCTTCCCATGTTTTATATTTCAGCTCAAAGTCTCCTCTCTAAGGAAAGCTTTCCTATTCTCCAGACTAAATGAGGTGTCTTTGGCACTCCTTGTATTCCCTTCTTCTTTAACTTCATAACACTGTTGAGAGTTTGTAATTATGAATTGGTTTATATTGTCATTTGATTACTGTCACTCATCCTTGGCTAGACCATAGGCTCAAAAGAGCATGGCATGCTTTGTCCTACCTCCATTATATGTTCCTAGTGGCTAGCACAGTTATCCTAGAATTTTCTCAGCTTTTCTTGCTGTGTGTCAGCTGTCACTCATTCCCTTCTTTTCCTGCCTTTTTTTCCCTCTCTTCTACCTAGAGTCACTGCTCCCAGCACGTTGGATGACTGACTTCTCCTAGAATCCTTAAAGTTCTGGTTTAAGTGTTAGCTTCTCAGAGGTCTTTCTAGATCAATGAAATGAAGGCCCCATACTCCCCCAAACTTTAGCCTGTGATATGTAATCCTGTTATTTCCTTTATTGCAGATCACGCTCTGCAATGACCTTGTTTATTTATTTGTTAACTGTCTTTCTCTCCTGCTAGGACTGAAATTTCTAGTGGCTAAGGATACCTTCTGACTTGTACATCACTGTTTCCCAGTGCCTAGAAATACCTGGCATATAGAATCTAATCAATAAAAATGACTGATATATGGATTATTCTAGTGAGCAGTCCAAATGTTGAGAGTAGTATCTCTTTGGAGGACTATGGGGCCAGAAACCCATCACCATAGTGAGCAGTGAATTTTATAAAGACACAGTACTTTAGCAGTCATCTTTACTCATACCAAGTGAGCAGCCATTCAGTTCTAATAAGGTACTATTTATAAGGTGACCACTCTTTAACCATGTATACTTTGCAACACTGAGATAAAGCATGGGACATGACAGATTCCATTTATGGTGTCATCATTGAATGTTCTAGCCAGTGAATAAGGTAGATAGCTCACAAGTCTGATGAGTGTGACAAGACAGGAAGTATTAAAACAATACCAACTGCAGTGATGGTAAATTCCTATGTGAAGTAAATGATCACAAATGTTATCAAACAATCTTGCATTGAGTTCTATAGGAGTGTGTTCAGTAAATATAATAATTAGCTTGTTGTTTAGTTAGTGACTATTTTTAGATGAGTAGATAAAAAGGATGAAATATTTCAAGGATAAATGGAAAATAATATTTTTCCTCTTTGGGTACATAAAGAGAGAAAGGGAAACAAAATCAAGAAAAATAAGAAAAAAGATGGGTGGAAGGTTATATTTCACTACTCAAAACATATGCCATAAATTCTTTGATATTTTGCTAAAGTCGGTTGTAAGTTTTGTTCTGATTTTCCTAGCAGCCAACATAATGAGTAAAATATGATTTAGTATGTGATTTATAGGCAGGGCCAGCTACATAATTTGCTGGCCTCAGTGCAAAATGAAAATGTGGGGTCCCTTATTCAAAAAGCAGGAAAAATGCCATTAAATGTAATAAAACATGAAACTTTTTCTTTTCTTCCACACTCTCACTCTAGACCTGTCGTGGTGTTTCTGATATTTAATGCTCGCTCCCGGAGGCTGGGGATACTGGCTGGTAAAGCAGATCTCAGCAGACACAGGGAGCCTCGCCCCTGACTTGGCTCACCTGGCCTGCCTGCTGCCGGGCTCTCCTTCCTGCAGCCTCCAGACCTACATACTGTGCCTTTTCTCTGGGCAAGAAGCCAGTCTGCCCTTCCTACTTCCTGGCTGCCCCAACCTGTTAAAAATAGGGACCCCCCCAAGAATTCAAAATCCTGTGCCTAGATGTGATCAGTCCCTGGATTGGGGATGAGCTAGAGGCTTGACCTACTGAACACGTGGTATTGCAGCCTGGGGCAGAGACCACTGTTGCTGTGCCCCAACCCTGAGATGCCACAGGCTCTGCACCCACAGACTCTGACCCTCCCCACGGCCCAAGCTCATGGACAAATTCTCGCCTGGAATAAAGCAGGCACTGGGCTTGGAGAGAGAGAACAGGCAGTGCCTGGGGTGCAAAGGGGCAGGGAGTATCAGGAATGACTGGGTGGGGCTGGGGAGGGGGAGGTCAGGTGGGCTAGGGCCAGTGAAGGCAACACCCATGGGAGACCAAGAATCCATCCCAGCGAGGTGGGCAGACGGCAGGAGGTGGGGATGCATGTGAACTGAAGCTCCAAACCTGGTGCATCCTCCATTGTCCCAAGGTACTTCACATACAAAATACAAATTTAAAAATAAAATTATTAAGCATTTCAAAACAGTGGACAAAGAACATTAAACCCAAGCAAGAGACCTTTTTGAGGATGGGGCCTTGTGGACCTGAGCCAGTCCCCTGAAGTCAAGCCCATGTATAGGGTCTATAGGTTAAACATAAAACATAACAAAGCACCTTAGTTGCTAAAGAGAAACACATCTAACATTGCCACTGAGAACTGAAAACTCAAAGAAATTTCACCTAGAGGTATACATAAAGAAGACACTGTGTGATATAATTGACATGTCCTTAGAATCTTTCATTAACACAATGAAACTAACATTTTAAAGTATCTACCATGCATCATCATGATACTTACTTTCTAGCAGGAAAAGCAGAAAATAAACATATAAGTAAATAAACTAAAAATCTCCAGATAGTGACTTCACAAGCTGTGGAAAATGTTGGGCTCCTTTTTTGGACTCTGGTCACACCTTTCTTATCCTGCACCTACCTAGCCATTGTTCACTCCGTACCTTCCCATGTTTTATATTTCAGCTCAAAGTCTCCTCTCTAAGGAAAGCTTTCCTATTCTCCAGACTAAATGAGGTGTCTTTGGCACTCCTTGTATTCCCTTCTTTAACTTCATAGCAATGTTGAGAGTTTGTAATTATGAATTGGTTTATATTGTCATTTGATTACTGTCACTCATCCTTGGCTAGACCATAGGCTCAAAAGAGCATGGCATGCTTTGTCCTACCTCCATTATATGTTCCTAGTGGCTAGCACAGTTATCCTAAAATTTTTGGAAGCTGTATCTCCCTGCAGTGGGCGGATTCAATAAAAACCGTGCTGACTCTCCACTTTTTTTGTGTCAGACATATCACTAAATCCTGGGGATAACATAATGAACAAAACTCATGATCCCCGTCCCCTCCAAACTTACCTGTCAATATTTGCCCACCCTCTCTCTGCTCTAATCATATATTTTGCTTATTGTTTCTTGAACATTTCCGTCTAAGCCCACTGTAATACCTTTGATCAAAATGTCATTCTTCCAGATATTTACTTTTTTTCCTTCCTATTTTCCTGAAGTGTAGATTGAAGTCCATGTTTTGGAAGATTTCTAGGAGTCCCCCAAACAAATTCTTCAAAACAGTTACAGATTTTAACAGAGTACACAACATCCTCCCTGCATTTCTTAGCCTCTCGTGGTTGGGTGTGGTCATGTCCCATCCTCTCCAGTGAGTGAAGTGGTGGCTACAGCTTCTGTATCATATACTTAAAAAGGAAATTGTTTGCTTTCTACTTCAAATCTGTTTGCTTCTTACCTCGACCAGGAATGTGAACAATTATGATGGAAACCCATCTTCAGCCATGCAGGCAAAACCAAGTCTCCAAGACGGAACAGAGAAGCAAGATAAAGTAGCACTTGCTTATCCTCTAGCCTTGTCCTCAGACTGTCTGGTGAGATAGAAAATTCCATCTTATTTAACATGCTATATTTTGGGATCCCTTTGTTCTCATAGCTAAATCTGTACCCTAAAATATGCATATGTTTTCCTAGAATTCTGAACTGGAAATGATCAATTCTAATCCCCCTGTAATAGGCAAAATGCTTCTCCCCTCCCAAAGATGCCCATGCCCTAATCATTAGAACCTGTGAATATGCTGTGTTTCACGAAAAAAGGGACTTTGCAGATGTAATTAAAATTATGGACCTTAAAACAGGGAGATTTTTAATTATTTGGGTATGCACAGTCTAATCTCACAAGCCCTTTCCAGCCAAGAATGTACTCTGTCCGGAAGCAGAGGAAAGTCAGCAAAAGAAAAAGTCAGAGAGATTCCAAAGTGGGAAGGACTCAATGTGCCATTGCTGGTTTGAAGATAGAGGAGGCAAGGTGACAAGGAACACAAGCTCGCAGGACCTGCGTGCATGTGAGAGGCTCCAGGCTAGAACAGGAACCTCAGTCCTACAGTCACAACGAACTGAACTCTGCCTAGAACTTGAACGTACTTAGAAGTGAATTCTCCTCTGGAACCTCCAGGTAAAAGCCCAGGCCTGCCAGCACCTCAATTTCAGACTTGTAAGACTTAGAGCAGAGGAACCAGCTGAGCCTACCTGGACTCATTGCAGGTTTCTGACCTGCAGAACTGAGAGAGAATACACGTCTTGTTTTAAGCTGTTAAGTGTGTGGTCATCTGTTATGACACTATGTGTTTCCTAAGGCTGCAGTAAGAAGTGACTACCACCTTGGGGGCTTAAAACAACAGAAATTCACATTGCATTTAGGATTGTATGTGGAGTCCACTGAGATAATCCAGGATAAGCTCTTCTTCTCAAGATCCCTCACTTAATCATATTGTTTGCCATATAAGGTAATATTTATAGGTTCTGGGTATTAGGAAGTGAATAGATATGTTTGTGTGGCAGTTTGGGTTTTTTTTTTTCCAGCTTACCACAAGCAGCAGTAGAAAATGAAGACCCTGCTCATTTTACAGAGTAAGAAAACAGTGACCAAAAATGTTATATGACAGGTATACTGTCACATGGCTTGTTACGGAAAGAGAAGACCATAGGATGAGTTGAAACAATGGCTCAATCACCTATTCTGTGCAGATATTTAGCTATTTTCCTATCTGTAAAATAGAGCTAATAGTATGTACATTTCAAGACTGTGGTATACTAAATGTGATACTATAAAGTACCTTGGAGTATACTTAGCATATAGTAGATGCTTAATAAATGGCTGCTATAATTGTCATCATCTGATATGAAGGAAGATGACAGTTTTTTTGTAACTTCTCATTCCTCTGATCATTTGTAGAACTGTGGCTCTACTCATTACACCCTAGTATTTACTTGGTAAACATCTAAGCAATGTTTGTGGATCATATTGATTTAATGCAAATAACTCTGGATTGCCCTGGGGGACAGTCTCTACCTATTGTACTCAATAGAAACAGATTCAATTGCAAAAGCATTGAAGGACAAGGCAGATTAAAACAGAACAAAACAAAGCAACAACTCTGGGTATACAGTGAGATTCCCCCTCACACATCTTTGGCTTATTTATCTCCCCCAGACTCCTTGCCTCATGACCACTGCTTCTTTCTTTGCCTCTCTTTGCTCCAGACTCTAGCTTGTCTCATTCCGTTCCCTTCTCCTTCTCTCTCACTGATTTTTTCTTCTCTAGAAGCTCCATGGTTTTGTACGATGCAAGTCAATTTGAATAGTATCTCTCGGATTTTCCGAATACATGTCTCTACCACTGACCAATATCAGCATCTCAATGGGCTGAGCAAAGCAAGTGAATAATTCTTTAGAAGAGAGATGAGTCAAAATTACAACTTTTGTTTTTCTGTATCGTTCCTGTCATAGTCTCGTGTTAAAAAATATATATATGTAGAAGATGAGGAACAGAAACTCAGGATACCAGTGTTGCCGTAGGGATTATTGAACTGCCAGCACAATCTGAATAGACTTCTTGGGAAGACATTTTGTTCTGGGCAAAGGGATGGTCTTAGTAAGCACATTATTTTGTTGGTTTTTCTTGAAATCCTAGACTCTATGGGCCGCCTGATAAATCCACCAGAATCATATAGAGCTTGAATACGGGAATAAGCATGTATAAAATATCCTTCATATTAAAAAAAAATTACATACACAGGAAGTTAAAAACCAATACTTTTCAGGTAATTATAGAATCTTGGTGTGGTTTTATACACTCTGGAAGAAGTGGGGGAGTGGGAGGCAGAATAATGACCTCCCACATATGTCTGCATCTTAATCCCTGGAGCCAGTGAATCCGTGTCAGAAGGGAAATAAGGTTGCTTATTGAAGTAAGGTTGCTAATAAGCAGATAGGAAGATCACCCCAATAATGCAGCGGGCCCAGTATAGTCAGAGGGATCCTAAAAGGTAGAAGAAGGAGACAGAGGAGAGGCAGAAGATGTGAATACAGAAGAATGGTCAGAAAAATGCGATGTTCTTGGCTTTGAAGATGGAGGAAGGGGCTCTGACGGAAAGACCGTGGGTAGCCTCTAGAAGCTGGAAAAGGGAAGGAAATGGACTTAACTTCTTCCAGAAAGAAAGGTACCCCTGCCAGTACCTTGATTTTAGCCTAGTGAGACTTGTGTCTGACTTCTAATCTACAGAACCCTATAATAGTAAGTTTATGTTGTTTTGCCAACAAGTACGTGGTAATTTTTTAGGGCAGTCATAGAAACCTACCACTGAGGACTTAGTCTAAATTGTGTTATTTAACTTAAGTGACTTCCTGTGCTGCTTTAATTAGGGATATCCTATCTTTATACAATTCTTCTCTCTCATACTAAACACTGTCGTTAATAATACATTTTTCTATGTATGACATATTGGAGCAATGTCAGAATAACAGAGTCTTCTTTTGAGAAAATGTGATAATTAATTAACTTATAGTTGCAATAAAAATAGAAACAGTTGAAATGATCCTGGAGATACAGTCTTTCCTCTTTTTAACAGGATGGGGATGAGGAATCTGACACATATCTGAGGTATTTCTACAGTAGGAGATCTTGACCAGCAGTGGATGTACCTACTGTACCACCTTAAAACAGCATCCCTTATCATGACTGCATCCTAGATCAGACAGAAAGCTTTATTGGTAAAATAGTGAGCCTAGGGAATCTCTTTTCTCCTCCTAACCCCCAAAGAAAGAGCTGACTAACTCTAAACAGTATAACTTTTCTTCCTGTGTCATTTTCCTTTAGCAACCCTAGGTCATTGGGTATAGTCATTTAAAATCCTTTACTCTTAGATTTGAACTTCACTTTTGTCAAAGTAGGAGCCTGATGGAGACAGAAAAAAAGCATCTTTGATTTACTGCCAAACTTTTTAACCTACTGATCTTATTTAGTAGAATAATTATTAACTTCACTATTCCAGAGCAGGACAAACCAACAATAAACCCATAATTATTTCTGTTGAAGGGACAGACTCCCTGGAAACAATGGGCTGGAAAATTATTATTTATCAGTGCAACAAAGTATAAATTTTAAAAAGGTGTCATTTGAAAGAAATAAAAGTATAGGGATACTTTCATCTGAGAATCTTCCCACTAGAGGAGCTTTTTACAGGTAAACTAGAGGTTTGAATGGAAGAAATTCTTCAATTCCTGCTCACTCCCAAAATATCTCCCAGCCTTAAAAATTGATGCTCTCTTTCTGTCTCACACGCTCCTCTCCCCTCTTCTCATACTGCTTTGGGAAACTTTAGTGTTAACATCCTGAGATATTGTGATTTATAGGAAAAATATAAATTTGGTCATTCAGATGACCAAAATATATTTCTCATATATATTTGGCCTTTGTCCAAGGTTCCTCAGTCACAACTCCCAAAACCTTTGGCATTTCCTAAGTGTGGAGAGTGAGGAAGGTGTCTCTTGTTATGTTAATGTTTTAATGAGGTAACTTTGGACCCCACCCAAGGAAGGAGGCTGGTTGTCAGGAGGACCAACGTTGTGATTAAAGGGTTGGAACTTTCAGTCTCCCTCCCCTTTACTTTAGGGAGAAGAGAAGACCTGAAGGTTAAATCAGTCGCCAATAGCCAGTGATTTAATCAATCGTAACAGTGTAGGACATCTCCGCAAAAGCCCAGGAGGACAGGGTTCCAAGAGCTCCCAGGTTGGTGAACACACGGAGGTGCCTGGAGAGGGCCTGGGAGCTCTGCACCCTTTCCCCATACCTTGCCTCATGCATCTTTTCCATCTGGCTGTTCTTGAGTTCCATCCTTTTGTAATAAGCCAGTGATCTAGTAAGTAAAATATTGCTTTGAGTTCTGTGAGCTGCTCTAGCAAATTAATTGAACCCAATGAGCTGGAGCCCCCAATCTATAGCTGGTTGGTCAGAAGCACAGGTGACAACCTAGCCTTGTGACTGGGATCGAAGTGGCTGTGGGGCAGTCTTGTAGGACTGAACCCTCAACCTATGGAATCTGATGCCTATTTTCCTGGTACGTGGTGCCAGAATTGAGTTGAATTCTTGGACACCCTGCTGGTATCTGAGAATTGCTTGGTGGCGGGGGGGTGGGGGGGGGGACCTCCATGAATTTGGTGACTAGGGGGAAGTAGCAAAGGAGACTCCCAGGAAAGGATGACGTAGTAGAGGAGAGCTGGATTTATCTGCAGATAGCAAATGGAAGACTGAGGTTTTTCCATTACACATCCTCTCCACACTGACTCCTTTTTTCTAACTGGCCTCTGAGCCTTTGTTCACTCTCCAAAACATTATTTACAAGGCCCTTTGTGATCTCTCCCCTGCCTGCCTTTCTCTTCATTCACAATCTGCCACTCTTCCCAAGTACACCGGGGATTTCTTCCCCACCTTCCACGGCAGTTTTTCAAATGCACTCTTCTCTCCTCTGGAAGGCTCAAAGTTATCCCGTGCTCCACCCACTGCTTTGATCCCAACACCTTTTTTTCTGGCAAATTCTTATTTGTTCTCCAACTCTTGGTTTTTCTTCCAGATACTGTCTTTGTCCTCCTTTGTCTCATATCCTTTCTATATATTCTGACCTTGGCAGTTTTACCTATATGCTCTCTTATCATATTAAATTGCAGTCATTTGTTTATTGCCTGAGGCTTTTCACAGACCCTGAGTAACTTGACAGCTGGTTACTGTAAATCTTTTTTATCACCAAAGCTTAAGATACCACCTTCACATATAGTAGATGTTCAATAAATGCTGAATTAGTAGGTGAACAGGTGAAACAAAAGCTGACATAATATTTTTACATTTCTCTAATTATAGACTTAATCCAGGTTGTTAGTAAATGTCAATTTGTGGAAGAAAAATAAGGCTCAAGCCTATTACAGCCAAGTACTTATCTTCCTCCATAGTTTCAAAGTTCTTTTAAAAGAGGCATTAGCAGTTCTTTAATACTTCAGCACTATAATCCCCTTTCCAAAAATGCCAGAGGTCACCTGGAAATTGAATGGCTGAGCAAGGATTAAAATGTAAGAATAGGGGGACTTTGGTTAAGTTAACTGGATCACTGCTTCCATGTCCTTGTTAAATATGCTTTCTGGACCATGACAAGAAAGCATCATGGGGGGTCACGGGTTGAAGAGGTTAAGGAGGAAAGAAGGTTTATTGATTGATAGTAATCAAGTCATCTTTATACTGTGCTTCTCTTCTGATTACCCTGCTTATATTCTTCAACCCGATAACCTTCATTAATGACAGACAAGAGTCCCATTTCGCCAGATTTCATGATGCTTATTTCTGTTACATAGATGCCCTGTCAGATCTCTAAATACTGGCAATCCCCATGTAAGTAAAAAATCCCCAGAGTGTTTGAAAAGAGTGGAGAGAGATTTAACTTTTCTTGAAGAATAAAAGATGATATGAAATATCGTATTCTTCTTTGGAATTAGCCTTTTGCCCCTGCCAAAAGAGATGTTTAGTATAGTCCACAAATTTTCCCTCCATTTTTAGACTGAAATCTCCCAAAAAAGCCACCAAAATCATTTCCCTAGTTTATTGGCTTATATGGTAGACTGGGGGAAAGTGATGGCATTTTATATAGATAATGACCCAGGCTTATGTCTTCGTGAGCCGTGGTAGATTTCAAATAAGAGAACTAAACTACAGGCCTGAGTACTTTATGTAACTTTTTCTGCTGGTCATCTGAGCTAAAACTGTGAGATGCAGAAGCAGAAAGAGTAGCTGCCTGATGACTAACTTTTTATTTACATTTAGTCTAGCCGTACTTCTTGTTGGGTTCCGTGAAGTCCTCTGCATCATCAGATAGAGCTTCCGTTTTTTTAAACTTCCTTGAGTGAGGGGTTATAAACAAATAGCAAAAGAATGTAGTATGCCAAACAATCTTCCTATGTTCTTAGGAGACAATTAATACGTACTAGGCACTTACTGTGTGCCAGGTACCATGCTTGGAACTTTACATTTTATAACATATAAGAAGAATATTAAAATGTATATAATGTATTCCAAAAAGTTCGCTGATAAAGCAGTCATTTTTGAAGCCATTTAACAGATAAGGGAACTGAAGCTAAAAGATGTTAAGCCACTTGCTCAAGGTCTTCTATCTAGAAATTATGGGAGAGAGAATTCGTCTTTTTTTCATCTCACAAAACTTATGTCAAAATTACCACCACTGTCAAAATAGGGTTTCTTGAAGGAAATAAAAAAGACACTGAAAAACATAGATAGAATGGAAAAGAGTAGTGAAATTTTTTAAAAAATGAGTATTGAGAAAAATTAAGCCCATTCTAGATATAAAACAGACCAAAGTTGCGTAATTGGGGGTGGGGGTGGGGAGAACATGAAGAAGAGGAGGAGGAAGGAGAAAGATGGAGAAGCAAGAATGGTCCCATGATGGAAACTGTTCTGAATCTGGGTATGGAGGCGATTACCAAAGCTGAATTTTTTGAAAGTACTTTGACAACAAGTAGAACAAAAATGCTTCTCTCACTTAAAATTAAATGACAAAATGTAGTCAACAAAACCAACTGATTCTTTAATGCCTACCTTTTCCTCATTATACTTTATAAAGCAAAACAGGATTCTTATACGACTGATTTAAATATATCCAATTCTATGGTGGTTATTACATCTAATTTCCTTCATATCATTTCCTTATTGTCTGGTCCACAGCTTCCAAGTCTAGATTCTTAAGCTATTCCTTTCTTGCCTTGAACTTTCACGTACATGCCTCAAGATAAGTGTTACCAAATTTAGTTTCATAAATATAGTTTGGTAGGTTATAACAAATACACAGGAGCTATGATGATTTGTGCTTGGAAAATACAAGGTTTAGCAAAGTGAGATAGTTTTTTTCCTCTTGATTATTAAATTATGGAACTTCTCAGAGCCCATTCTGAATTTTCACATGCAGGACTTAAATATTTTTGATCCTGGTTTCTTTTTTTAAAGGGAAAGCTCATGATACCAGTGTTTTGGGAAACATAATGGAAACTCTGTTCTTGATTGAAAGTCCACAATACATGGACCTGGAAATATCAGTTGATCTTCAAACCTTGCCTAGAGAGCTGCTGCTTCCTCTCACCTATGCCTCGTTTTAGGGTTGATTTCCACTAGAGAGGGAAGCATGGCAACCATTATCCCTTCTCAAACATAAGCAACTTGCTCTCTGAGAACCCTGTTTCTTCCCCAAGGATCCAAAAGACCAGAAATATTAAAAGTGGAAGTTTGAGAATTCCTCTTTTGAAGTCAAGGAGATACAATAGAGAGGCTTTTATTTGAAATCTGTTAGCATTGGTTGGTAACATTGTGAAATCCAACTTGTTACTTTACTTTTTGAGACTCAGCTTTCCCAGCTGTAAAGCAAAAATTACATCTACGACACAGGGGTATAGTAGGAATCTATGACGCAGTGGTTTCTTTCTTAATCTGTCTAGACACAGCCAGTACAATAAAGATGCAGTTGTCTTCTCTTTTTTTGCTTAATCTCCTGAGTGTCTCAGGGTGTTATGTCTTGCTGGATTGATCCTCCAGGAATCTGAATCCATACTGGAACATGGATTTCTCATTGGATAATATCTTTGCAAATATTACCTTATCAAGTTGTGTGTGAAAAAAATCCAATCAACTGGACAATGAAAACTAAATGAAGAATTCGGCCATTCAAAACAAGGTCTTTGGGCTTCCCTGGTGGCGCAGTGGTTGAGAGTCTGCCTGCCGATGCAGGGGACACGGGTTCATGCCCCGGCCCGGGAAGATCCCACATGCTGCGGAGTGCCTGGGCCCATGAGCCATGGCCGTTGAGCCTGTGCGTCTGGAGCCTGTGCTCCGCAACGGGAGAGGCCACAACGGTGAGAGGCCCACATACCGCAAAAAACAAAATGAAATACAAAACAAAACAAAAAACAAGGTCTTTTTTCCCAAGAAACTCATATAGAGTTGAAAACACTTGACAAATTCACGTAGAAAGAATATTAATAGTAAAATGCAGTTCATGATACTCAAAGAAGGAGAAAGAATAAAAAGGAAAGGCTATAAAATTTCAGAGGAGGGAGAAAATGAGGGCGTGAGACTTGAGTTGTGAATTCTTGAAAGGGTAGGGCCTTCCCATGGAATCTGCAAGGCTATTGAGTTTGAGGGTATCTATTGAGATCGTTTTAACTCTACTGTGCTTTTTCAGTGTGCACATTTTGGGTGGAGATTTCTGCCCCTGAAGTATAGTGAGCTTCTGGGTGATCTAGATATGAGTTCTCAGCATGAACACTGTCACAGGTGACAGGAGAGAGGGAGGTTGTGGAGGACGGGGCAGAGAAACAATAGTATGCCCAAGGCACCTCTAAGATTGTAACTATACACCAGCCCCTCTACCAAAAAAGAAAGTACAGTAGCCTCAGAGACCCTAACCACTCCTTCCATGTCCGTTGTTCCTCTTTTTTATCTGGTTTCCCAAACATGGGGTGTATAAGTAAGGTCATGAAGGAAAGTTTGGCTAAAGCCAGCAACTGGGCTATTTCCTAGATTTAGTTTAGAATACGGGAACAAAACAAAACCTTGGAAAACAAGAATTAAACGACTCAAAACAATGAAGTTTTAGAAGTCTCCTCAAAAATATGTCATGCTAATTTAATATAACAATATTATGCTTTTAGAGTTAAGAGCCATGACATATGGTGGTAAGACTTGATGCCAAAGAAAACTATGAAAAGCCCTGCTATTCACCAAATGGTCACTAGAGGGGGAGGTAGCACACAGATAGGCTTCAGTTCCTGAGGCAAGCAGCTCATCTCAACAGTGCAGATTATTTCCCACCTCCTAGAGAGGGTCAGAGGTTTTCGTTGCCATGGGAATCCCTAAACAAGGGGTAAATACGTCGACAATGCCATAGACAATTTTATTTTTCATCTTTTTTTAGTGCACGGCCGTCTTAGAGCACTCCTTCTGCAGCCTGATGTTCACTGGGCTGTTAAGTCTTGGCTTGTGGCAGCACAAGCCATCCATTATTGCTAAATGGTATCACAGCACGCAGCTCTGTTCACACACTGCGGTGCATTGTAAAGGTCCCTGCTCTATGGAGAGAAAAAAAAATTACCTCTTTTTTCCCTCCCTCTTTTCCCTAGCTTGCTCCCCCTTCCAAGTGCAGCTGAATCTTCAAATGTGGACAACTCCCGAGTCTGTCTGTATCAGGCTAGTAGATGCTCAGAGTGATTAAGCATGGAGACAGCCAATTTAATCTGGGGCAAAGAAGAACTGGAAGAAAGGCATCCAATTTATTGTTTGGTTCTCAAAGGTAGATGTTTGAGGTGACTAGATTATATTTCAAATAAATTGACTTCCTAAAAGATATTCCTTTAAATGGAGTCTGTTAGGCTAACAATAGCAATGCCTGTGCCATAACTGAGCATGTATCAGGACAGTGCCGTTTGTAGGAAATAGCTCTAGGCCATTCGGAAGACCGCTAGCCAGGGAGGTAAACCAGGCAGAGAACGGGGCTGTATTACCAGAAGCAAGTTACCTAGCAAGTTATTATCTCTGTCTTCCCACAGTTGTGCTCTTCATTTACTAGGTACCTACTAGGTGTTAGGCGCTCTCCCGGGTATAAGTATTAGTAGAGGTGACCCTGCGCTTGAGATGCTTACAGTCAAGGGATCTTTTACCCCCTGAGAACTGGACTGGATCCAAGGGGAAACTAAAGTTGCTATGGCAGTAACACGGGTTCCTAACTCACAATTAGGGCCCTCCTTTCCACCAGTCCCCCTTCTCATGTTAAATAAAGGAAGCGCTCCCTCACAGAATGACTGGGAGGACAAACAGGGCTTTGGACCTGGTTCCTTGAGGTCAGGAACCAAGTCAGCTGGTTCGCAGAAGTACCCATTGTGGATATGTCTGTGTGTGGCACATGAAAGCCCTTCAATAAATTTGTGCTCAGCAAATGAAAACATAGATGGAGGGATTGATGGGTGGAATAATAAAATGGGTGGGGCACTTTGAGGATTCTTGGTGGATACGTTTAAAATGGATATGTTTAAAATGGAAAAATGATGAACACTCACTGCATCATAGAATACCAAACCTGAATAAAAAATTTTTAAAAAGTTCAACATTCAGTCTTTCATTTTAGCTTCATCTCCCAAGTTTTATCTTTCACTGAGCTAAAATTTCTTTTATCACTTTCAACATTAGAATATTTAAATAATAGCAAATAAATATCCATTTTTAGGGTGGTAAAAATTCATTTGTAAATTATTAAGAAGGAGAAAGGAAATGAAATAATCAGCTGTCGCATTTCTGGGAGGGGGGCTCCAAAGGCCATTCTTGTAGAGAATTGTTGGACTTTCCTTGAAACTTGCATTGACAATTTGGGTTCCTGGCACATGGGAAATTCCCATCTCCATCTGAGATTTCCCAGGGGGCATATCCCTGGGAGCTTCAAGGACATAAAACTAAGATGACTGAAGGGGTCCCTAGATTGTGAGCCGCTATCAGCCAGACATTGGGGATGCTGCTATGATCATGTTGGCCAGTGTTGGCTTCTTCCCAAAAGGGCCCAAGGGTGTCTGTTTAACTGGAAACACACTCCGCAGTTACAGACCTTTCCCCAAATGGTTCTTGTTTTGTGATTCAGCATGTGAGTCATTCAGCTAATAACAACTTCCTTTCTGTCCCAGACATTCCCTGGGAAACTTTGATCTCTTCTGATTTGGGGATGAATCCTTGGATCAGCTGCTAAGGCTGCTGGTTTGAGGTTACTCATCAATGAAGTGGAGACAACAGAGGCTTGCTGTAGCTTAGTGAACTGCAGAGGAGCTGGTGGCCTTATGGTAAGAAATCAGACCTTGGCATCAGAAGGCGGCTTGTCTCATAGACAATTTTGAAATGATTGCAGAAGAATATTGTGCTATTATCTACTAAAAATGGGCATATGCGATTGTTCAGCATGGAAAAATCCATTCGTACATCATACATGTCAGGGGCTTAGCCCCCCACATCCACTCCACACCATCTTTATTATGTAGTAACTATAGAGTTGAAGTTAGAATGGACCCACCTCCAGTTCTGGTGGTGGACCTTAAGTGCATCAGCTCATCTTACACTTGCTACAATGCTCAGGTTAGGAATGGATGCTTAACCAGGCTTCAATTAACCAAGTCAAGGCATTTTCTTTGTCCTCGGGAATCTAGGTCATTCCCATCAGGGTGAAGCTGGCAGGTACTCCATGAGTTGAGGAAAGGTCCTATTTTTTATTTTCTGGATACGGGAAAGCCTGTGTGTACCTCTGTGCTGTGACTATCTGGGAAGCTGAGCCTTAGCATGGGCTCACAGGAAGAAAAGGGAGCTGGAAAGAACTGTTAATAGCAGCAAGCTCCTGGATGAATCCAAAGACCATTCTTCTGCTGTATTTTTTAAAATATAAGCTGAAATATTTCTTTTATTACTTAAACTACTTTGAGTTGGATTTTCTATTACTACTGACAGAAAGACTGCCTACTGATATCGTTAATTAATTGCTCATTCAGTCACTTTTTCTATAAATACTTACTGGTTATCGGCTACGTTCAAGGTATAAAGACAGAGGTAGTCCTTTCCCTCCAGGAGGACAGAGTATACTGGAAAGGCAGTCGTATAAATGGAAAATAAATGTATAGCATGGCAAATACTAAATTCAGGCAAGTGTATACAGGGTATGGTTGAAATAAGGAGGAAGGAACCCCCCAAATTTGCCTTCGGAGGCAGTCAGGAGAGCTTTGGGGAGGAGATGGCATAGGAGATAACTATTAGAGTAAGATCTGGAAATAAGGCAGGTGAGGGCAATCCAGGAAGAGGGAAACACACGTACAATGAAATTTGGGCACAAGAAGACATGGCTTATTTGAAATAGGTGGAAAATAAAAAGCAAGGAAGGGGATTGGCCATAGATGAGTCTGGCCAGGGTTAAACGTTAAAGAATCTTTATTTAAGGTACGAGGTTTTGTTTTGTTTTGTTTTCTTGTTGTAATGGAGGCCCAAAAGAATTTTGACCAGAGTTTCCATTTTGAAACCACATATCTTATGAGTTCTTGGCCTCTGTATGATGGAAAGCAGTAAAACATCATGGTAAAGAATATGGACTGTAGAGTAGAACTCCTTGGTCTTAAATCCGGGTTCTGCTCTCTCCCAGTGCCTCAGTTTCCACATCTGAGAAATGGATGCAATGGGGCTGTTGTAAGGTTTGAAGAAGTTCTTAGTACAGAGGCTGACACACAGTACTTAAAATATATAATTTTTTTTAATCCAAATTTCCTCTTGCTGATTTCAGTTCCTAACAATATTCCCTTTGTCATGATGAACAAACTAAAGCATGGAAAAAGCTGTCACCCAGCTGCTTTGTAATACAGTGTATAGTCTCAAACCTGAGACTTTGTTTTAAAAGTTGGGCATCCATTGTTTCTTGCAGTTTAGTGAACTCTTTGTCCAGGCTGGGTTTTTTTTGTTTTCTGTTTTTTGCAGTTTGGCTAGTTTTTGTAACTCTGGAGCAATGAATGCATACCCATAGGTAGGGTAGCCCATGTAAAGATAAATGTACTATATCCTCTCCCCCAAAATATCAATAAAACATCTCCATACATTAAAGATAAGGTAAAAGATAAAGATGTAGTCAGAGGTGTGCAGTAGGAGGGTCAGAGGTCCATAATAGCTCATAATAGTTCCATGAATTAAACGAAATGGGCTATCTATGTAAGATTTCACCTAAATGGAAATGCCAGGTGTGTGCCAGGTGCAGTTGATATTCCACTGGTGTCCACACAGTATGACAACACTGGTTATGTATTATTAGTGTCTTTTCAGAGGTCAGGCATTCTGGCTAACCAAGGGTTGAGCCATAGTACATATTAAGTATTTTGAATATCATCCTTGCAGCTAAGGTTCCCACTCTTTATACCTAAAACTCACAGGTAGGAAAGAGAATAATTGGTAGGCAAAAACAGTGGGCTCAGTCAGTAGTAGTTGTGTGGGAATTGAGTTCAGAGGAATAAAATTCAACAAATCCCAGATGAAGCATCTGAAAGAAGGACTGTGGTAACAACAATGTTAATACTATGGGGTGTGGGCATCAGCTCACCAAAGAACTAGACAGACCTAAGTTTGCATCTCACTTTATCTTTCTAACCATACGAATTTTTGCAAATGATTTAACTTCCTTGGGTCTCAAGTTTAGATAGAGAATGCCGGCAATGATTCTGACCACAAAGAGTTTCTGGGAAAATTAAAAGAGATTATTATCTAGTATGGAATGTGGCACAACGACTGAATAAAAATGGTATCTGTTATTGCTATTGGTTTCCGACCAGCAGAACGGGGAAGGTATCACTTTATATATTTATGACCTATTTAGGCAAGAAGTATAGATTATGGATATCTACTAAAATTTACCTGCTGCCCAAGAAGTTTTTAAAAATTTCTAGGAAATATTTCCAGGATAGCCCATTCCATCTTAGTATGCTATATTATTCAGGGGCGATATATCACAATTTCAGCAAACTGTTGAGGTTAAACTTTGCTCAGATGGGAGCAAACGCTAATTCCAGTACATTTCACTTTACTCTGTCATTGTATCCCCAGACCTAGCACAGTGTCCTGTACATACTGAATGCTCACCGAATGTGTGTTGAATGCGTGAATGCATGGATAGCCTGTAACTGATCAGTACTGGATTTCACGCACTGCTTAGAAGATGTTAACTGTTCTTTTCTTGGCATGGTTTCACCCTCATTTTAATGTCTTTACTCTGGTAATTTTCTCATCCATTTCTTCCATGTGATATGATTATTTTGTTCTTGTCTTATATGCCCTACTGAGTTATAAGCCTCTGAAATCAGATCCTGTGTCTTACTTTCTCTATTCTAAAAGTTCTAATGGACAGTTGATTCTCAACAAATGTCTGCTGCATGTTGAAGTAACCTATGAAGTATTGTATTCAGTTTTAAGATGACTTGACCTTCGATAGGTATATCCACTAAGACCATATCATCTCTTTATTTGAGACATGATACCTGCTCTCAGTTTCAATGGCTCTCTGTTAGTCACAAGTGCTTTACCTCTTGGACTGGCATGAAGAGTGAGAGAGACTCAATTCTCAGAGTCATACATCTCAAACTTCTGATGACAGTAGTCATCTGTTCTGAATCACACTAGCCTCGGCTGCCTCCCCATATTCTGCCAGTGCCAGCAATGGGACAGTCTTCATGGCTTATCAGGCAGTACCTTGCCCAGTATTTGCCTCCTGTGAATTGTACCGTCTGAATCATAAAGAGCATCTTCCTTGCTTCCGTTTACATTGATGGAGCCTTGCCATGGAGGGCCAGCTATTGTAAAATATACGATCAGGGCAAAGGGCATGCAGTGATGTAGGGCTGCCAGAAGGTAAGAAAGAAAGCACTTCACTTGGCTGAAATGACATCCAGAATCACATCTGAAACCCAACCGTGTCCTTGACCTTTCTCCCTCCTGGTATGTCCATTTGACAAAGCACATTCACTCCGACATGTGATGAGTGGAGAGAGTTCTACATCCCAATACAGCAGAATCTTGTGAATTGCTGACATTTAGTTCATAACGGATACCAGTTGCGCAGAAGTTAGTTAATACAAGGTCTCACGAAAGAAAAGGGGATGAGCCAAGGGAACTTGACCCCACGTCCCTGCTCGCTGATGCTCTTGTTTTCTGCATCTCTGCTTTTCGACTTTTCTTTCTCAGATACGGCTTCTATCAATTTCTTTTCTTCTCAGAAGAAATTCTCTGCTTCTTGCTATGTCGTTGGATAGGAAAATGTCTCTTTTGGAAGTTTCACAAGCATATGAAGGCAGTTTCTAACACTTCATGTATTCTCTTGGCCAACCAGGAAGTTCCCACTATGCCAAAGAGAACTTGGATCATAACTCTAAACTCAAGTTGTGGAGAAGGGGAGTTTCATCCTGCCATTTACTCATTAAGAGAATCAGTGGTTAAATTATTGCCTATTCTAACCAGATTCAAAGAGACTTGGGTATTTTTTCATTTTCCATTTCATCTAGGAACAGTATGTTTACAGTTAATCTGAGTTATACATGAGGCAAAACTAAAATAGCTTTAAATGAAGTAAACCAGGAAAACTTGTGATGCCTAATAGATTATCTGTATTTTTATGTAGTATTTTATTGAAATCAAATTGTATCATCTTTTTCCTATAACCGTATCTTGCTCTTCTCATCATCATATTTATTCCCACACATAAAATACTTAGTTATTGTAAAATACATTTTATGATGTAAGGATAAACAGGAAGATCAGCAGAGGACTAATAGGGGTTTTGTGACTTCAAATAGTATTTTCAACATTTTTGTCAACAAGTAGTTTTGAACCATGTTAGCCAAGTAGAAAATGTCAGGCCATAATGCTTCCTAACCATCAGATTATCATAAACAGGAAGACTAGTTTGAGCAGACAAAGCTGTGCCTTTAAATAGTATAAATTCTTCAGCATGTTTCATTTTTATATGGAACAAGTCTTGTTCTTGATGCATAAGAAGAGTTCTGGGGTATAGAACAGAACCTGATAAGACAAAGCAGAGTAAACAGGGTTGAATAACATGTTTCTCAGACCAGACGGTGGAAGACCTCATTGTTAATAATAGAGGAAAGCATAGGGGTCAATGTGACTGTCGGGGTAATTGGACTATGTTTAGAGCAACAATTCAAATAATTTTGGTGCAAAATATTACTTGATGCTGTCTTGTAATGGATTCCACTGAAACAGATTCTGAGATGGAGAGTTTTGTGCAAAAGTTTATGGAGGAGTGGTCTTGGGAGACATACCTGTAAGGAAATGAATAATGTGGGAATAAGCAGGGGGGAAAACTGGCCCCCAGTGCAATTGAAACTGAGACCTCAGCTGATCCCATGATGAGCTCTGTAACTGGGATGACCCTTTAGATGATCTCAAATTGAGGCAAGTTGGGAAAGCCTTTGTTTCCCTCCTTCAGCAAGTAGTTTTCTTCATGCCAAGTTACTGGCATACCAAGTTCTCGGAGGGGTCAAAAAATTGGAAGAGGCTGAGAGCAGTTTCCAACGAACATAGCAACTGTGCATGGTCAGTAGCCAATAGTACCACTTGGGGATGGGGGATGGGTGCATTGGCCTTGAAGAAGGGATTTGGAGCACTAGAATATTGATACTAGAGTAGTGGTTCTTAGAGTTAAGTACCCAGCAAGCAACATTAGTATCACCTTGAAACATGTTAGAAATGCAAATTCTCAAGACCTATTCCAGATCTACTGAATCAGATATTCTGGGGCTGGAACAGAGCAATCTATGACTTAACAAGCCCTCCTGGTGATTCTGATGTACATTAAAGTTTGAGAAGTGACACATCTATTATAACCACCCAACAAGAGTGCATCAAAAAAGAAATTTCATTATCAGAATAAATTCTTTTTGTGTTTAGACCTTTCTTTCTGATAAAAGTGGTCTGATTTCTGCATCTGTTTTTTGTTTTTTGTTTTGTTTTGTTTTGTTTTGTTTTTGCGGTACGCGGGCCTCTCACTGTTGTGGCCTCTCCTGTTGCGGAGCACAGGCTCCGGACGCGCAGCCTCAGCGGCCATGGCTCACGGGCCCAGCCGCTCCATGGCGTGTGGGATCTTCCCTCACCGGGGCACGAACCCGCGTCCCCTGCATTGGCAGGCGGACTCTCAACCACTGCACCACCAGGGAAGCCCCTGCATCTGGTTTTTTGTGTTACTTCACAGACTGAAAAATCAGACCTGATTTAAGGCTTCAGTCAGTTTGGTTATGATGGCCCATTGTCACAATATTCCAATGTCAGGGGAGTGTGGGATACTAGCCTCTGTCATGCTGTGGGAGCTCAACCAAAGGAAATAGCTAAGAGGAGTGAATGAAAAAGACGAACAGAGGTGCAGACATCATCTATGTTCTTTCTTGTTTCATACTGTGAAAGTTCGGCATTGTGAAAACCTCTTACTTGCCCTGGGATGAATGTCTGCCATTTTGCTTTTGAGAAGAAAACAAATACAGTTTTCCTGTTCTTATAGAAAATTTATACAAACATTGATTGGCCATGAAGTTAACACCAATAGCCAAGGAAAAAAAATACTGCCAAATGGTGAATGATATGGTGGATTGTCTGTGGACCATGAAAATCAGAACATATTTTTAAAATGAACAAAAGAGGAAACTAAAGATGAAAGTGCTTATTCATTAAATCTCATTTCTGAGTTCAGTTACAAACTTCATTGCAAAGCTGGTATCCTTGCCTCCAAATATGTTGCAGAATGCCCATGTTTTAGAAAGCTGAGATTTGCTGTGAGTAAACCTTATACACTGCTGTAGTTTATCCAATCTGAGTTTCTGTATCTGCCTCTAAGAACTATTAGAAAAAAAATAGACCCAAGGGGCAAAAGCTCTCTTCAGCTTCTCCCATCCCATCTTGATCACCAGTTTGCCATTTGTATTGATACCACCTGTGTTGTTCACCTAACTTCCCTTCTTTGGAATAGCAAATGTCTCAAGCATACATACTCAACAACCAAAGGCTTAATCCTCTCTTCTTTTCAAATAGCATTTGGACTTCATTTACTTTTCCAACTACAGCTCAGCTATTGACTGGGCTGTTGTAGCTTCCAAAAACCACTTTTATTTTGTGAGTGGGAGGCTTAGATAACCAGGAATGCTTAATTAAATGCAATATATTTTTCCAATGAATCCTCTATGGTGCATTCATTTTTAATACATCTTAAGCTTTAACTCTAGGACAACTGGTCTTGAATGGACTAACAGGCAGACTCATCACAGAGACACATTAACTCTGCTAAGTCCAAAGATGCTCTCGAGTGGCTCTACATATCTGATTGTATTTTTCCCCTTGGGTTCCCAGTCACTTGGGGAAAATTAAAATGTTCTCACTGCACAGAGGCTGTGTTATAAACTTCAATCATAAGAGCTGCTCAGTTGATGTCACAGGAATCCCCTTGAAATACTAAATTCTGGAATCCTTTACTAGGGAGAAAATTAATAACAGTACCATGGCTGGTATTTTTTTTCCTTCAGACTTTTAAATAAAATAATTAAACTTCTAATACATTTGAAGGACTTCCTAAAAGATAGGATATTCACATTTATATCAAGGAGAAGCTGTTTAAGTATCTTTCATATGGTGGATCAAGTTCTACTGGCTGAAAGGAAACTTCGCTTTCATTATTGCATGTATAAATAGAATAATGATAGTTAATTATTTCAGAGTTATTGTTAGTTAACATTTGCCCAGTGTCAGCAACGAGCTGGATACTCTGAGAAACACTAGCCCCATTAGTTTCTTTTTAAAAATTTTTTATTATTTATTTATTTTTATACAGCAGGTTCTTATTAGTCATCAATTTTATACACATCAGTATACACATGTCAATCCCAATCTCCCAATCCATCACAACCCCCCCTCCCGCCCCTCCGCCAGTTTCCCCCTTGGTGTCCATATGTTTGCTCTCTACCTCTGGGTCTTTATTTCTGCCCTGCAAACCGGTTCATCTGTACCATTTTTCTAGCTTCCACATATATGCGTTAATATATGATATTTCTTTTTCTCTTTCTGACTTACTTCACTCTGTATGACAGTCTCTAGATCCATCCACGTCTCAACAAATAACCCAATTTCGTTAGTTTTTATGGCTGGGTAATATTCCATTGTATATATGTACCACATCTTCTTTATCCATTCGTCTGTCGATGGGCATTTAGGTTGCTTCCATGACCTGGCTATTGTAAATAGTGCTGCAGTGAACATTGGGGTGCATGTGTCTTTTTGAATTATGGTTTTCTTTGGGTATATGGCCAGGAGTGGGATTGCTGGGTCATATGGTAATTCTATTTTTAGTTTTTTAAGGAATCTCCTTACTGTTCTCCATAGTGGCTGTATCAAGTTACATTCCCACCAACAGTGCAAGAGGATTCTCTTTTCTCCACACCCTCTCCAGCGTTTGCTGTTTGTAGATTCTCTGGTGATGCCCATTCTAACTGGCGAGAGGTGATACCTCATTGTAGTTTTGATTTGCATTTCTCTAATGATTAGTGATGTTGAGCAGCTTTTCATGTGCTTCTTGGCCATCTGTATGTCTTTGGAGAAATGTCTATTTAGGTCTTCTGCCCATTTTTGGATTGGGTTGTTTGTTTTTTTAGTATTGAGCTACATGAGCTGTTTATATATTTTGGAGATTAATCCTTTGTCCCTTGATTTGTTTGCAAATGTTTTCTCCCATTCTGAGGGTTGTCTTTTCATCTTGTTTATGGTTTCCTTTGATGTGCAAAAGCATTGAAGTTTCATTAGGTCCCGTTTGTATATTATTGTTTTTATTTCCATTATTCTAGGAGGTGGATCAAAAAAGATCTTGCTGTGATTTATGTCAAAGAGTGTTCTTCCTATGTTTTCCTCTAAGAGTTTTATAGTGTCTGGTCTTACATTTACATCTCTAATCCATTTTGAGTTTATTTTTGTGTATGGTGTTAGGGAGTGTTCTAATTTCATTCTTTTACATGTAGCTGTCCAGTTTTCCCATCACCAGTTATTGAAGAAACTGTCTTTTCTCCATTGTATATCCTTGCCTCCTTTGTCATAGAGTAGTTGACCATAGGTGTGTGGGTTTGTCTCTGGGCTTTCTATCTTGTTCCACTGATCTATGTTTCTGTTTTTGTTCCAGTACCATGTTGTCTTGATTACTGTAGCTTTGTAGTATTGTCTGAAGTCAGGGAGTCTGACTCCTCCAGCTCCGTTTTTTCCCCTCAAGATTGCTTTGGCTATTCGGGGTCTTTTGTGTCTCCATACAAATTTTAGGATTTTTTGTTCTAGTTCTGTAAAAAATGCCCCTGGTAATTTGATAGGGATTGCATTGAATC
>NW_020172779.1:6216296-6264760 GCF_003031525.2 Neophocaena asiaeorientalis asiaeorientalis
AGGTGTAAGTTTAGATTGTTTATTTAAGATTTTTCTTGTTTCCTGAGGTAGGCTTGTATAGCTATAAAATTCCCTCTTAGAACTGCTTTTGCTGCATCACATTGGTTTTGGATCATTGTGTTTTCACTGTCATTTGTCGCTAGATAGTTTTTGATTTCCTCTTTGATTTCTTCAGTGATCTCTTGGTTATTTAGTAACGTATTGTTTAGCCTCTATGTGTTTGTGGTTTTTACGTTTTTTCCCCGTAATTGATTTCTAATCTCATAGCATTGTGGTACATGTTAGGGAAGTGTTCAAGTATAATCTCTTCAAATATTTTCTCTGGTCCTTTCTCTCTCTTCCTTCTGGGACCCCTATAATGCAAATCTTATTGCATTTAATGTTGTCCCAGAGGTGTCTTAGCCTGTCTTTATTTCTTTTCATTCTTTTTGCTTTATTCTGTTCCGCAGCAATGAATTCCACTCTTCTGTCTTCCAGGTCACTTATCCGTTCTTCTGCCTCAGTTATTCTGCTATTGATTCCTTCTAGTGTAGTTTTCATTTCAGTTATTGTATTGTTTATCTTGGTTTGTTTGTTCTTTAATTCTTCTAGGTCTTTGTTAAACATTTCTTGCATCTTCTCGATCTTTGCCTCCATTCTTTTTCCGAGGTCCTGGATCATCTTCACTATCATTATCCTGAATTCTTTTTCTGGAAGGTTGCCTATCTCCACTTCATTTAGTTGTTTTTCTAGGGTTTTATCTTGTTCCTTCATCTGGTACATAGCCCTCTGCCTTTTCATCTTGTCTATCTTTCTGTGAATGTGGTTTTTGTTCCACAGGCTGCAGGATTGTAGTTCTTTTTTCTTCTGCTGTCTGCCCTCTCCCCATTAGTTTCTTTATGAAATGAAAGTGGTCTAAGTTACAGAGTGAAGAGATGTATGCTAATTTAACTTGGTGCCCTCAAAAATTGTTTAGAGGCAAATTCAATACAGCTTACATAAAAATTTGAGTAGAAAGATACATTAAATACCCTTATTGGTATAATCTATGAAGAGTTTTTTGTTTGTTGTTGTTCAGTGATTATTAGGAGCATAGCTTCAAGGTTATAAGCCCAGACTCATCTGTGTCCCTTCTTGTTTGGAATTGTGAGGCTACACCACTTACTGGCTGTTTGACATTTAGAAAGTTACTTAATCTCTCTGTGGTATTGTTTAGTCTTCTGAAAAATGGGGGATAACAAAATACCTACCTCACTGAGTTCTTTTGGGAATTCAGTGTATTAGAGTATGTAAAGGAGTTCGACTAGTGTCTTGCACATTGTGAGTGCTATATAAATGTTAGCTTTTATTATTATATTATTATCACATTGTGGCAGAAGCAATGCTGTGTGCTCTCTACACCACTGTGACACCAGGAATGTGATATTTTCTAGGTTCCTCTGCAGGAAAGTTGTTACCATATGACTGAATTCTGTAAAACACAATGTGAGTGGAAATGATATACCATTTCCAGTCTGAAGCATGTATACAGTCAGTTTGCCTTCTTGATTCTTCCCTTTTCCCAGCATGGAAGTAATGTATTATGGTGATTCTGTTGAAAAACCCATCACCAACATAACTGTTGATAAGGTAAAGCTGAATTCATTGCTTACTCCCATAAAAGAGACCACCTCACAATAATAATTCAATAGTCCAGAATTCATGAAAACAGCAAGGTAAGGATGTTGAGGCAAAGGAGTCAAAAAATCTTAGGTCATGGTCTGTTGGTACTTTCCATTGAATAGTTGATGGGATTTAGGGAAGTTCCTGTAATGAACAATCAAACCATTTGCTTTCCCAGGACAGAAGTGGAAGAATAAAGAAATGCTAGTGATAAGAGTGAAATATCAGTGTCATGGTAATTTAAGGGTGAGGTGTGATTCAGTTCTCAGTGTCTGGGCTAAGTGCGTGGGTTGATGGTTTGGTTCTTAGTGGCATCACAGATTGAGCAAAACTGGATCCCAGAGTCACTGGATGGAAGAGAGCTTCTACTAATTGGGCATCAGACTTAAGGTGAACAAGAAATAAGTTTTTGTTTTATTAAAATGATAGATTTTGGAGTTATCACAGTCTAGCCTAGGTTACATTACCTGGATGAGTATATGTCAAGCATATGAAATAGTATATGTGAGTGAAAAATGAAAACAAATGTAGGATATTGTTATGTGCTGGAGAGTGTATATGCCTCCCTGGCAGGTAGCAGAGGACTGAAGCAGAGTAAGACTTCAGCATACCCATTAAACTGGCAGCATTCACACAATCAAAAGATCTCTATATGCAAAGACTTTTGAAGACAGGTTGAGAGAACAGATCAGATTTGTGTGATTTTTTTTCTTGCTTCTGAATTTACAGTTTTAGCTTTCCAAAGACAAAGCTTTTAAAATAAAGCATAAAGAAACAAAGACTAAAAATTTAAAAACCTAGGAAAATGTCAGTGAACCTAAGTTCTGCCATTGTTTATGAAAATACAATCCCTCGACCTCTTGTATTAACACAAGAGCCTCCACCTCTTAGGTTAGTACAGGTTCATAGTGGGAGCTATGAAAATAGGTGCTATGGGAATAGCTGTCCCATATACCTTTCCCCAAAAGATTCAGTCAAGTCAAATGGTGACAAATCCAAATGACTACAGATGAATCCAGAGAAATTCAGTTTATAATCCAAGGATTTAGCTATAATAGAGCGTTATAGGATCAGACACAGTGGTTGCTTCCTAGAGGATTGGTACATTAAATATGTATAAGTGGGTAACAGGCACCCTATTAACACTTCTAGAGCATTCAAGGATATTTGACAAGACTGGTCACTCTGTGCAGTCAAATTCCATGTGTTAATGCTAACTCACTCGCTGTAACTTCCCAAATGTAGGTCATAGGCTTGCCTACAGAGTTACTTAGGAGTTCTTAAAGAACCATCAGCAGTCTGCATAATTTCATATATAGTTGCTGCCTATGATTTATAGCTTACAAGTTCATTTTTAAAATTATTGAAACCAAAGGAGCTCTTACAGGCTTTCCCAATTGACTGATAATAAAGCATTTCTCACGACCATGTCTGAAGGGAACGCATGAAAAAATTATACTAATAAAATATTCAGATACTTTAAAGAAATTAGTCCGTAAACTCAAGGCTGAGAACATCATGTGTTTCCTTTGTACACCAGCACCCAGAAATTGTACCCTGTACCCCAGGGCCTGTCATAAAGTGGCAGTGTCATAGCTCAGTGTTTAAGAAGATAAAGTAAAATGGGTCTAAAGACAATTCTCAGAGGTTTTGTGAGTTACGAAGTAAGTTATTGAGGTAACAGGCAATACCCTAAACAGTGAGAGCCGTCATTTTCATCAGTGTTCAATAAATGCATATTGAGTAAAAGAATAACCCATACAGGCTATCCTGCAGTTTATGAGCCCCACTATACCTGCAGGGGCTCTGAGTTTAATGATGACTAAGAAGACAAACGTCTGGATAAAACCTGTGGACCTAAGCCTTTGCCTAAGGCTAAATGTTTTTTATTTGTTTTCTGCTTCAATATTTTTGATGAAGTCACCTTCCTCTACTCCTGAAGAAACAGGAGGATGGCAGTAAAGGGACTGACGAAATACAAGGTTTTCCATGAGATCTCAGATGATCTAAATCTGAATGAGATCAGGCGTCTTAAATAATGCCGGGTGCATTCTTCTGACATGGATAGCTTCTTAAGCAATTAAACTTGAGTGCAGCAGGAGTGAACTTTGCATCTGTCTGGCATGGTTGCCCGTGTGTGTCTGACTCCAGTATCAGAGTCTCGTCCCGAGTAGGATCTAAGTAAACCGTTTCACTGAATTGAACTGCAGAGCAGAGTGTGGCAGGCAGGCTGTTGTTGACCTGGCGCTGTCACACCTGCCTCCTCTGCTCTGTATCCCAAGGGAAAAACCTGGGGCTGCGTGTCCCAGATCTCTTTCATCTGATAGATTTTGCCAACTGAGAGGTCTGCTTATGGGATCTAGAAGGTGAATGAGAAGGAGAAGCCGTTGTTCCTGCAAAGAGACGCGTGGGCAGAGAGCAGACCACAGTGGCACAGCAACGCTTTGCTCCTGCAGGCGCTGATATTGAGGGGCAGGCTCTACTGAGGTTCCTGAAATTCACAGCAGACTCCTGGGAGTCACAGACATGGGTTCCATAGGCAACCAAGATCATCATCATTTTCCCTTAGATCTGATCATTCTTGATGTCAGGAACTCGGGCCGCAGCTTCCCCAATTCTTTCAATATTTGCATAAGCTTTTAATTTCCTGTATTATGTATTGCCACTTGGCATACAATTAAGGAGTTTTGTTTTACTTATAAAACTGATATACTGAGGGATAGAGAACCAACAGAAGAATTAATTTGGAGATTCTTCAATGCTATATGCTCCTACATATTATAAGATTTAAAAAAAAATTCTTGGTAGTTTCTTGCCTTTTAGCAGCAATGGTTAGCTGGTAGCTACAAGCTAATGTTTGTACCATTAGGCAATAAGCAGAAGAGACCAAAATAAGTGCAGAGCTAAGCACAGTAATACGTGCCTTCTCACCAGCAACTCTTACACAGCCAACTCTAAGCCTGCCATTTAAATTCTTCCTGGATTGCCAGTTAACTGAGGAAGGTCTCACAGAGAAAAAAAGGACATTATGTCACCTTGCTAGTCAGAGATATTGTCACTGGCATCACCTGGGTGTTTGTTAGAAGCACAGAACATTGGGTTTTTTTTATCAGGATCCTGAGGTGATTCGTATGTCCATTAATATTGAGAACCGCTACTAGCGAGGATTTGTTAAAACCGAGATTGCCGGTCCCACACCCAGAGTTTCAGATTTAATGTGTTTAGGGTGTGGCCTAGGCGTCAGGATATTTAAAAGCTCCTTAGGGATTATTCCACTGTGCAGCCAAGTTGGTAAGCCTCTAGTAGAGCTCTTCTAGTAAGGTCTGAATACCTGCAGGAGATTTGGCATGGCTGGTGAGTTAACTGTAATGGAATTTGTTTCCCTTTGTCTCCAGGTGCGTTTTATCCTAAATAGCTGCCCTGAATCTAAGTCCTGGGCTCCTCTACAATGACTGGGATGTTTGGACTTTAGCCAGCATTCTCTAGGGTTGCCTGGCTAAGCTAGCACGCTATTGTCTATTTCCTCCTGAGCACTACGGTTGCAGTTTGGTTATAACGTCAAAGTAAATGGATGCTTTTTGGGGGTGGGGACATAGCTTTGTGTTCTAAAGAGCTAGTCTTTCTTAGAACACGGGGTATTCGTTCCCTGTTACTGTTGTAAGAAATCACCACCAGTTCAGCGGCTTAAAACAGCATGAACTCGTTAACCGTTTTTGGAAGTCGGGAGTCTGAAATGAGACTTACAAGGCTCAACTCAAGGTGTTGTCAGCGCCGTGTTCCTTCTGAAGGCTCCAGCAAAGAACCCATTTCCTTGTCTTTTTCAGCATTTAGAGGCTGCCAGCATTCCTTTGGTTCATGGTCCTTCCTCCATCTTCAAAAAGCATCCCCCCCAACCTCTGCTTCCACTGTCACATCTCCTTTTTCTGACTGTGACCCTCTTGCCTTCTTTTTTTTTTTTTTTTTTTTGCTGTACGCGGGCCTCTCACTGCTGTGGCCTCTCCCGTTGCGGAGCACAGGCTCTGGACGCGCAGGCTCAGCGGCCATGGCTCACGGGCCCAGCCGCTCCGTGGCATGTGGGATCTTCCCGGACCAGGGCACGAACCCGTGTCCGCTGCATCGGCAGGTGGACTCTCAACCACTGTGCCACCAGGGAAGCCCTCTTGCCTTCTTCTTACAAAGACCCTTCTGATTACATTTGACCCACCCAGATAATCCTGGATAATCTTCCTATTTTAAGATCCACAACTGAATCCCATGGGCAAAAGTTCCTTTTGCCGTGTAAAATAACATATTCATAGGTTCCAGGGATTTAGGACATGGACATCTTGGGGGGAGGGGGGCACGCTTTTCAATCTACTACACATGATTAAATGTGTCAAAGGAATGTTGCACTCAGTATTGCTTTTTCTTAAAAAAAATGCACTAATTTATTAAACAGTAATACATATGTAAACAATCATTGCAGCTTTTAAAAGTACATACTTCAAGACTTACAGTAGTGTAACCACTCCATTTCCATGCAGCTCGGGTTACTTATTACCAGTCTTCGTTTTTCTTGCATCATTTTGCAGGAACTTCTCACCCCATCCCCAGTCACTTTCTTTACTGGGCATTATTTGCTGCTTAAATCTTTGATACTTTAACAGAGTTCAACTTGTCTTTTACCACGGGTGTTCATTCACTTTACTCTTTATTCTAGATTAGTGAGTTTTGTTCTTGGCTACACACAAAAATCACCTAGGGACCTCTGAAAAATCCCAGTGTCCAGGCCACATCCATGACCAATCAAATCAGAATCTCTGGGGAGGAAACCCAGGCATCATCGTATTTTTAAAGCTTTTCAGATTCTGTCAATGTGCATCCAGGTTTGAGAACTACTGCTCAAGAGGTCCTGTTTGCTCTTTCTCAAGTGTCAGCCCTCCTCTTATTTCCTACCTCCCAATGCCTGAAAGAAAGAAGAAAGCTGCATCACACCCTGCTTTGCAGAACCATCCTGTGGTGATCCTTTTCCAGCCAGGTAATATCCAAAAAAGCAGCATCACAAGTTCAGAGTCAGGAGTTAACCTAGCAGCACCCTCATCCCCCCCAAGGCTGTAAGAAGTTAAGAGGTGCCAACAAGATTTCCCTATTCAGGGACTTCCCTGGTGGTGCAGTGGTTAAGAATCCATCTACCAATGCAGGGGAAACGGGTTTGATCCCTGGTCTGGGAAGATCCAACATGCCGTGGAGCAACTAAGCCTGTGAGCCACAACTACTGAGCCTGAGCTCTAGAGCCCGTGAGCTGTAACTACTGAAGCCCGCGTGCCTAGAGCCCATGCTCCGCAGCAAGAGAAGCCACCGCAATGAGAAGCCTGCTCACCACAATGAAGAGTAGCCCCCGCTTGCCACAACTAGAGAAAGCCCGTGCACAGCAACGAAGACCGAACGCAGCTAAAAATAAATAAATAAATCTATTAAAAAAAAAAAAAGATTTCCCTGTTCAGTTTCCCAACATTGACAGAATCAATGGAGACTCCCTATAGGAGGGTTCAGGTTTGTTGCCTGGGAATGTTCAGTCCTTCTCCTCTTCTAATCTAGTGATACCCAAGGACAATTCTGCAGATGAAGAGCATGTAATTTGAGAACACACTGGGGCCAGCTTTATGAGGAACAGCCCTGTGTCCATTCCTGGAAAGGACTTTTCTCCAAATTCAGTCAAAAGGCAGAGGCCAATTAAATGCATCCTTTATAGTTGTCTCTCTGCACAGGGATTTTTTGTTTTTATGTGTTCATTGCTTATTTTTCCTGGAATCAGGGGCCTCATGAGGTTATAGGTAAAGCATTTTATGACAAATTTGGAATGAACATTTCTGTTCCTAATTACAATAATATTTGCTAATTTTAGTCTTACTCTGACAGGCACCCTATTCATCTTTTTATGTATGCTGCCATATTCAGCGTGCCTTACCCTCTCCTGATTAAATTTTCTGTAATAGCACTATTGACATTGAATATACTACATACTATATTTATTTCATTTAATACCCTTAGACTGCAAAAAAATATGAGAATAGGAATCTTAAAGTTTTTTATTTTTTGGTTACTACTTTATCCCCAGTATCTAAAATACAGCCTGCACATAGTAGGTGCTCAGTAAATATTTGTTGAATAAATGATTAACCATTTCATCCTCATAACAACCCTGTGAGAGGAGTACATCATTAGGCCCATTTTATGCATGATGAAACTGAGACACTGGGAGTGTCTAGCTGGGAAGCACCCAATCAGTGGCAAAGATCACTTCAAACCTAGGTAGTCTGACTCTTAATCCCATTCATTTGACCATTACTTTCTAATGATTCTCATCAGCTACGCTATTAAAAAGCAATTCCCTAAAAACAGCACTATGAGGGGAGAAGCTCTTTCTCACAGGTAGCTGTGGATCAGAACACTGCCTCTGACAGTTCCTAACTGGGTGTTTTGGGGCAGATAACATCCCACTCTGAGCTTTTAGTTAATATATGAAATAGCGTAAGTTACCTCCAGTGATGCAGGTGGATGGGGATACATGTCAGTGCTTTCAGGGTCACCCCATCCTTTGCCCGTGGCAGGTCCTTGGGCCAAAGAAAGGATACATGAAATTTGGGAATGGGACAGGTGTTTTGGGAGACACAAGTTTATTCATCTCCATATTTAGGAACATTTTCATGCAGAGGTGAAAGAAGTAGCCTTTTGGTCCCCAAATAAGCTATTTCTGTTTATCTCCTTTTGCTGTGCATGATTGTATTTAGACATCTGTGTAATTTGAGAGGTGACTTATGGCTTTGCTGAAAGTATCTATAAAAAGAAAACTAATAATTTGTTTACTAATGAAAGATTTTTTAAAGTACATTTTTAGAAATATCTGTTGTTGCATGGATTTTGAATCCCCTGACTTGCTTTTTTGAATGAGGATCTAAAAATTATTGATTCTTTGCCGTGACAAGCAATGTATAGTTCCAGAGGTGAAGTGTGACACTGGACATACTATTGTGTTTAATTGGTATATAATTTATGTACCATAAAAGTCACTCTTTTGAAGCGTATAATTCATTAGTTTTTAGAATATTCATATAGTTGTGCAACCGCCACCACTGTCTAATTTCAGAATATTTTCATGACTCCAAAAGGAAACCCTGATCCCATTAGCAATCAGTCACTTTCCATTCTCTATGCCACGCCCCCACCACTGGAAACTGCTAATCTACTTTCTGTATCTATAGATTTGTGTGTTCTGGAGATTTGGTAAAAAGGGAATTATACAATATGTAGTCTTTTGTGCCTGGCTTCTTTCACTCAGCATAGCATTTTTAAGGTTCATCCATGTTGTGGCATATATTAAGACTTCATTCTTTTTTATTACTGTATAGTATTTCATTGTGTGGCTATATTAAATTTTATTTATCCATTCATCAGTTAATGGACATTTGTTTTTTTCCACTTTTTGCCTGCTGTGAACAATCTATGAACATTTACATACAAGTTTTTGTGTGGAAATATATTTTCTATTATCCTGAGTACGTACCTAGGACTGGAATTCACGGGTCACATAGTAACTCTATGTTTAACAGTATTTTTCATTTTGGTAAAATGGGCATTCTAAAAATTAAATCCAGTAAGTAATTTGAGTGGCAGGGTGAGGGGTGTTTCAAAGCCAGACACTTTCTATTTATTATCCAATTCCATTTTCACAGTTGTTATGAGATAGACATTCATATTTCTGTTTTACAGATGAGGAAACTGAATCTTAGAGAGAGAAATGATTTGTCCATTGCCACACAGCTGTAAATGGGAGAGCAGCAATTTAATCCGAGTCCGTGGGACACCAGATATTTCTATTATTATGTTGCCTGCATAACCTTTTTTTAGTTTTACTTTTGCTGTTTTTGCTGCCTCATTTTTATTTGCCTCCGTTAGATGAATTTTGAGTTTTTGGAATTTGGAACTTTTAAGGAATGTTTCTTTTACTAAAAAGAAATGTGAAGTCATGGTCTAGGCGGTCCATCATTTCCATGCTTTATGTAATTGGGCATCTATGCCAGATAGCAAACATTTCTCAAAAATCAAAAAAAACTGACAAATAATATATGTCAATTGCTAATTAATAATATATGCAAATATATAATACATAATTTATGCCAATTGGTTTTTAAAACATAAACCTTATTACTAAATGTACCAGAATGCAATTTGTACTTTAGAAAGCTGCTTTCTCTGCAACTCGGTGTTTTACTTTGATATTCACACAAATTCTCCAAAATAAATATTGACGTTTATTAAAGTTCTTTTCCCACAAATGAAAATAGATGGTATACTGAAACAGTAAAAGCTATTTTTAATGGTTTAGAAATAGCCATAAAGTCTGCTTACATTGATAAAGATTACTGATTTCCACAGGACATAAAACATTATTTTCTCTGATAATGACCTCAATATTAAAACTTGTATTTATGCAGTGGAACCCCTCAAATAAAGTACTACTTTAATGATTTTTTTTAAAGGAAAGTGATAATGTTAAAACTGATGCCTAATGACTAGGAAAAACCTTGACTTGGATCAGCCAAAGTAACAATTAATTAACAATACACATTAAATTTAATTTCATCACTCAGTAACATTCATTGGAATAGTCCTACAAATAACAAAAATGTGCACTTACGTCAATCCATAAATAATCATATTAGCAAAAACTTTTTAAACAACATAAAAGAATAAAGATAATGATTATGGTACCTTACAGAGTTATATTTGAAAAATGGATTGGTACTTTCAGCAATTGTTTGCTTTATGTAGTCCAGGAAGAAGTTTACACGTCAACAAGATTGGTGGACAATACTAAAATCACGTTGAGAAACTGTGAGATTTTGTGTTTTCTCTCTTAGAAATGCCAATTAGAAGTAGATAGACTGAGAGTTGGGAACAATGAGAGAGATGAAGTAAAAAATATGTCATTGCTGATTCGTAACCTAGATAACCTATCCAACAGTGACTACTTGCATATGTTAAAACTGTTCCATTACAGAAACAATTTATTGAAATTTATTTATTTTTTTCTTACTTTATTTATTTTTGGCTGTGTTGGGTCTTCGTTTCTGTGCGAGGGCTTTCTCTAGTTGTGGCGAGCGGGGGCCACTCTTCATCGCGGTGCGCGGGCCTCTCACTGTCGTGGCCTCTCTTGTTGCGGATCACAGGCTCCAGACACACAGGCTCAGTAGTTGTGGCTCACGGGCCCAGTTGCTCCGTGGCACGTGGGATCCTCCCAGACCAGGGCTCGAACCCGTGTCCCCTGCATTGGCAGGCGGACTCTCAACCACTGCGCCACCAGGGAAGCCCTGAAATTTATTTTGTTATAGGAAACCATTCTGAGTTCCATGTCATTAATTAATTAATTCATTCATGTAACAAATTTTTATTGATCGGTGCCTACTTTGTAACAAGAACTATGCTAATGTTGATTAATGCAGGCATAATCCTTGCCCTCTGGGACCTTGGTGTCTGTTAGAGAAATTTACTCAAATTGCAAAATTAATGGAGGGCAGAAGACTTCGTCCTTCTCTATGACTCCTGAAAGAGTAGTCCCTTATATCTCCAGTTTTGAAAGCTCTTTGCAAAAACTTAGTTGTCCCTCTACACAAGATTTTTTTTCAAAGAACTTTATTTCTTCTTCTGTGTGATAATCAATGAAAGCATGAATCACCTAGTAAAGTATTCTGTAATAATAGTGGAACATTAAAATATGAAAGTATTCGAATACACCTTTCCAAAGGAAAGGCTTATGGAACCCTTGCTTACTAGGTATCTTCTTTTGTAATGACATAGAAAGAACTCCAACAATAACAACCAACTCAACAAGTCAAGAGGAACCGAAGCAGTAAACTGAAGGACAAGTTCAGGAGCAGGTGATGAGTAGAATGCAGAGCTTAGAAAGGCAAAGAGAGAAGTTGAAGGAACAGGGTCTTCTGTAATGTATAGTTTTAATCACAGGCATTTCTACCCGCTGTCACTTTCTAAGCCTTCATCCCATGGATGCATCCAACCATCTACATGATTCTTCTCTTAGAATCAAAAGACTTCTAGAGCATGCAGGAATCGTAGAGGTCTCCCCAGTGTCTGTCTATCAAAGACAGTTTACTGACCAAAATAGGAAGTTAAGACAAAGAACATAGTTTTTTCTTATAAACCTTAATATTTCATATTTCTCTTTTGCATTTAAACTCTATGTATATAATGGATTAAGTGTCTATTTTTTATTTGATGAAAATTTTGTCATTTGTAAATTATTATCTGAAGGAGCACCAGGGGATGTCTGGTTTCTTTCCTTCAGTAATTTCGTCTGCTTCCGTTTGACAGAGGCATATTTATCTCAGGTTTCTGCTTCTTGCCCTCTGCAATGAATGACATTTATTTCAGACATTTCCATTTCCAGATGTGATATTAGGTAGCTTCAATAACATAGAGAAAAATAAAGAAAGGAAAACCTTACGTAAGAGTGTTCTTTTAAACAAATACCTTTCTTAGTGATAATTTTGGAAAAACAGCTCCCACGGTCTTTTTCATATGTACACACGCACACACATACCCACAGACTTTTAATTTATAGGATGGTTTAAATTACAAGTGCAAATAGCCTCTAGTGAATCTTTTTGACATAACACATCATGGGCTAAGAGGTGGCTGGTGGATCTCTACTTTCAGTGTTATGTAAAAGGAAGAGATATAAATGTTTTCATCACTCAATAGGTATTATTTTTTTAAGAATATACTTGTCCCTGAGTCTTGGAAGTATTTTTTCATCAGCCTTAGTCATGCTCAACAAGTCAGGGGCAAATATATGAAATAATCCCCAATTTCTGTTTGTATTGCTCATAAGACATAAAGTTCTATTTGGGGATAATATATTTTGCATGTCAAGTGTTTCCTTCCTTATTCTTCCAGCTCTTTCTTCAATGAAAATAATTTCACTCCACAGGGCAGTGACTAAGAAAACTACACGTGGCATGAAATGACTGTATATGGCATAGAATGCTGAATTTTCATTAAATTATTGATATATGAGTTACCATAGCTTCTCTTGAAGCAAAGTGTGCAACACCCATGTAGGAAGAGTTTGAGGAAAAATAAGTCTCTGGTCAAATAAATTTGGGAAAATCTGTGTATTTTCTTAGAGAATAGGGTGCTAAGATTCAGCAAATAAAAAGACAGAACAGCTGGTTAAGTTTAAATTTCAGGTAAACAACAAATACTTTTTAGTAAAAGTATAGCCCATGCAATATTTGGGACATGCTTATACTAAAAAGTTATTTTTTTATCTGAAATTCAAATTTAACTGGGCATCTTGTAGTTTTGTCTGGGAACGCTATTAAAAAGTCACAAGTTAGCATTTTAATTGCTTTTTTGTTTTAAACCCAACTTACTATTGAGGAATTGGTACGATTTCTGAGAAAACATAATAAAGAAAGAAACACTGACAGAGAAATACAGAGAACAATGGACACTTGGACACTTCTGTTTGGCGTGACCCCACAGTAAATGTGAGGTAAAGTTGAGGGAAAGAAGAGTAGATGGTGGATAGTGTTGTTTTTAACTGACCAAGATCTGTATCTCTTTTATGTCATAATATCCACAGTATTTCTTTGGGGAACCATCCCTCTCTCCCTCTCAGCCCTTCTGAAGGGAGTGCGGCTGATCTAATCCTAGTCTCGTAAATTGGGCAAGTGATTTAAGCCTGACCAGCCAGTGTATTTCTTCCTCTTGGCAACAGTGATGGATTAAGGAAAAGACTACCAGCCTTGGACTTTGGTTGGCATTAGTTTAAAAGAGGCGCCACTTCCCCTGGGTTACTATAGGATGGGATCTGAGGCCAGAGGTGCTGGCAGCCATTCTTTTTTTTTCTCTTTTGGAGAGTCTTCCTGCCAAAAAGCCAGCAGAGGAGAAGCTGAGCCAAAGGAAGGAGCAGGAGAGAATACAGTGACATCACTGAAACACTTGGAGCTCGAGTGGCTGAGGCCAACATTGAAGTTAATAAATTAACCCCTTCCTCCCTTTCTTCCTTCCCCTTTTTTTTTTTTTTTTTTGTCCTAAGCCACTTAAATTAGGTTATCACTTGCAACCTAGACTCCTAACTTCCACATAAAAATAGTTTAGATTTGGGTTATTGAAGGTATTTCGTTTCAGGCGAAGGTTTTAGGATTTTAGTCTGTCCTCAGTCATTGAATATTTCTGAGCAAGGGAGAAATGGGATTAGAGACTTGAGCTAGGAAGGCTAACGTGAGGAAGGGTTAACGAGAAGAGGGTATAAGAAGGTATAAGTATCAACGAGGATACTATCAAAAATTCTTTGGTGAGCAGGGATGGGACATTAGTCTGGGATATTGGACACAGCATGGATACAAGAGAAACTACAAAAAGTGAATTAAGGTGAGATAGCTGATTAAATGATGGCAAGCTGGAGGGACATTTTATTATTTAATATACAATGTTTTCTAAACTTGTAGGGCGGTACAACTTATCATCAGGGTAGGTCTTGAATTGGCTCCCCTAGAGATAAAAAGAACCGTTTTTAAAACTACAGTCTAGAGGATTTAAAGGGGCAGAATAGACCACTTGTTGAAATTTACTGGAGCTTTGTCGTTCTATTATTTGATTATTATAAGATTATGATAGCTATTGCCAGAAGCTGAGAGACTTCTTCTTTGGACTTAGGTCCTATTTATGTTGCTGAATAAACATCCATTCTTAAAAGCACAGCCATTAATAATTTGTCCATTTGTACATTTATTTTCCCAAACCACCATGTTTTCCCAGGCTATGGGTTAACATGTATGACAGTCACTGTTAAGCTTTTAATGGCCATTTATTTATTTCTGCAATATGTTCATTTGAATGTTTTCATTGAGCATCCAGACATTTATTAGTCACTTGTTTACCATTACACAAATTTATGGAACTGTTAAATGCACCATCTTGGTGAGGTGTCAGAGAAGAGTTATAGTGCAGAGAAGCATATTGTTTGGAATTTGTTAGAAGCTCATCCCAATACTATTAATTCTGTTTATTAGAGAATTGAGACAATTTAAGTAATCTCACACAGACATAAATATCTGACTTGAAAAAACATACTTTCCTTTAAATTGAGAGGTTATCACTTGGAGAAAAATACAGGCGAGGAGGGAGAAGGTTGCTTATTATAGGAACCCATTTCGAAAATGAACGAATAGCTACATAACTGAGAGTTTAATAACATATAAGACCCTAGGTATAATATTCAGCCTTGGATACATGTTTCAGAATGATCAGTGAAAGGTCTTTCTGATAATTCAGTAATAATTCTTTCTTGGTTGGGTTCTTGGAGGCCCTTTATACAGAAAATTCTTTCTAAGCATTGCAGTAAGTTTTTGAACTAAGTTTCCCTGATATCCCTGCTTAATAAAATATGGTCTTTTGGAAGCAAGCAAAAGAAATAGAACTATAAACTTTTAAAGTGAGTCAGATTTGTACTTTGATCCTATCTCTGACTCTTCCTTGCTGTGCAACCTTAGATAAGTGCTTTGCACTCTTTGAGGCTCAAAAGCCTCGTCTACATGATAGGGACAGTAATAGTCACTACATAAGGTAATCAAAAAAAACTGATATAATGCATGTAAGTTGCTTGGAAGAAAGCCTACCACAGTAAGGACTTGCAGAATAGTAGGTGTTAGTATTATTATTATTGTCATTATTTCTCTTTAACATCTTATCAGAGTGATGCCTTTGGGTTAGTGATTTGTGAACTGTTTCGACTGATTTAATGCCTGATACCTACATAGCATCAAAAGAACTTTCTCTAGCCCAGGGTTAAGGCATGATGACAATTTAACTGAATTTCTGCTTTTGCTCAAGAGTTAAGTTAAACCTCCTGTTCTTAATTTAAATCCTAAAGTGGGCTTTCTCTGCTGAGATTCTGGTTACTGTGTTTTAAGGCAGCATATACGGAAAGCCATAGTATTTAAATGGGGGTATCCCTGCCTGCCCACTCAGGGCCTCTGGGTTGATTCTGGAATGTTAGTAAACGTTCCTTCTTGGTTGAACTCCAGGCACAGCTGAGCAAGGACTCAGAATCACTGCTTCCTGCATGTTCTTCCCTCCCACTGCCCTTCCATTCACTCAAGACAAACCCCCTGCTCTCTTTGCTAAAGAGAGAGCTATTGAGTCCTACTTCAAGAATGAGCTAACACCTTTCGATTAGGACAGAGCATCAGAGTATTCTAAGATAATGAGGAGGAATGGAAATAAAAGAGTGATAAAAACTAAGTGAATGGGATCATCCATTGAGGTTAACAGCTGCTAAAGTGGGACAAATGGCCTTTAATCAATATCTCAACACAATCAACTAAAACCTAGCATGGACTTCAAGATTCTTATACCAACAAGAAACCATGTGTTGCATGAAGAATGCATCAGCCCTCAACTTTAATTTGCATCAGAACTACCTGTGATTCTTTTGAAAAATATAACTGCCACCTCTAAAATCAGTAGGTCTGGTACGTTTGGGATGGGGCCTTAGAATTTGTTTGTGTTTTAGTTTTAAATCTCCGCAGATCATTCTGGTGCAGAGCTAGGACTGAGAACTTAGTGAATGATGCGGAAGCTTGGTGGAGATGCTAACAGAGGGAGGCTAATTACCCCACAAGTTAGCCTACACTATTATAAAACAAAACTTAGAGGTGAGTAAGCTGATACACATCAGTATTGATCGTCTTCCAAGAACTCATAAGAAAATCGGAGTCCCTTTTGAAGGGTTTCACTAAAACATTTACCCTGTCCTGCAAATAGTGTGACCATTTTAAAACCATTTAAAATTACAGAGCCAAAATGACCTCCTGGCCCCTCATTACCTGGCTATTCTCTTCATCAAGTCTGATAGCAAAAGGTATGGCTGGGAAAAGACAGAAAGTTCTATAGTAAAAGGATCTTTTGGTGACTCAAAGTATCTATGTTCATCATAAGTAATCTCAGAATCGACTGTAGGCTGTTTTCAGTAGGAATGTAATAACTGGACGAGAGTTCGAATACCATTTCTGAGTTTTCTCACCTGTAAGGATTAATAATATTTCCTTTCTAGGTATGCTTCAGGGATAAGAGATAAAGTCTGTTGAACATCTATTAATACAGAACTCTAATACCATCTAGGAGTCCTGAATATAGTTTGTTTTGTTTCCAATAGGGGATAACTACTCCTATTATCATTAATACTAGGTAAAAATAACAAGCATAGAGAGCCAGGAACTAGGAAAAGGTACTAGGTGTTGGCATAGGTACTAGGTAAAAGTCTGGAAGGTAAGGTTCTAGGAAGCCACCTAAACCTGCCCCATGAAATCCTCTTCCATGGTAGAATGTTTTTTTTTTTTCTTTTTTGGCTGCATGGGGTCTTAGTTGCGGTACGTGGGATCTTCGTAGCGGCATGCGGGATCTTTCACTGTGGTGCGTGGGCTTCTCTCTAGTGGAGTGCGGGTTTTTTTCTCCTCTCTAGTTGTGGCGCGTGGGCTCCAGGGTGCATGGGCCCTGTAGTTTGTGGCACTCGGGCTTAGTTGCCCCGGGGCATGTGGGCTCTTGGTTCCCAGACCAGGGATTGAACCCGCGTCCCCTGCTTTGGAAGACGGATTCTTTACCACTGGACCACCAGGGAAGTCCTGGTAGAATCTTTATTAAGGAGGGCAAAGCAACATTCATTTTGACAACTATTAGCCTCAGTGATTTTTTTTTTTTAACTTGGTCAGAAACTCTACACATATTGGAGATGTCACTTTTTAATGCCCTGACATTTATATCTCAGTTTTTCATTGCACATAATAAAATATCAACAGGGAAACAAAACAGTCATGTTTATGAAGACTCAGAAGCATTTTCCAATAGAGTTGTCAAAGAAAACTTACCTTCTAGTCACGAGCTCAAAGCAAAATGAATCTGCTACTCATGTGGATATTTATTCTATATTTAACTTTGTGCTGCCCTATTTGGGGACAAATATTTACTCACAGCCATATTAAATTTACCTTTTTTATTTTGTGTTTTATACAAAAAAGGTGCTACCTACCATGGATTTTGGTGACCAACTGTCCCAGTTGCTCAGGACTAAGGAGGTTCATGGGATGCTAGATTTATCAGACTTAAAATTAAGGACAATCTTGGACAAATCATGACACCCTACTTCGTTGGTCACCCTATTTGTCACCCAGCTTTTATTTTAAGTTCATGCGCACAGCTTCTCCCATAGAATGTAATAGAACAGATAGACCCATAATTAAGAACTAATAACAATGTCTGGAGCTGCTGTCCACGCTCTATTCTCACCCCCATCGGGTGCCGAAACTAAGATAGAAAGACAAAGAATGCAACCAAATGAAAAAAAAAAGGTAGGAAGCCTATATGTTATCACAATCATTTGTTCTTGAATATTCATAAAAATTGTTATACAATGCCTACATGTTCAAAAACACTACTGTGTGTGGAAGTACCTTGAAAACTGTCAAGCCCATATAAACATTCTGTATTTTCATGAGTATCACTGAATAATAAAGGAACTTGTATACTGTGAACATTATAGTTTTATGTTATTTAGGAAGTATCTATAGAGAACTATAGGTTCACGGATTGTCCTGGTTCTAAATAGCACTGCAAGTGTTATTTAACATTCGAAGTATATGTTGATGCCAATATCATCTGTTTCCAATGTGACAGGGATCAATTGTTTAAGGAAAGTTATACAACTGACTTTGCTATCAGTATCTACAAAGAAAAGAGAAAATTTTGCAGAGAAAAAATATGGGTTATTGAATTGAGTTTCCTTTTAATAGTTGAAGTGAAAGTGAAAAAGACATAACAAACCCCAGATGTTCCCAGAGCAGCAATGGGAGGGTTAATTTTATTATGGATTTCATAGCACTGGGAAGTGTCAATTGATTAAGAGAGCTTGCAGTTCTGAGTGTTTTAGCCAGCCACCCATCTGCTTCACAGAAGTTTGTTAACACAGCTGGAAAAGATGGAGTTGCCAAAGCTTTCTTAAGCCTTTCAAGTCTCATCTTTTTTTTTTTTTTTTTCCAGTAAAAGAGCTAAACAATTAGAATGCCTTCTCTAAGGAACTAAGTAAAGGAGAAAATAGAGTATTGTATTTCTGTATTCCTTTGCCATGGCTGAATATTATCCATATCTGTGGCACTATTAAAGTATCTAGCAGTCCTAAATATACCTATTAGTTGCTTATTTTTTTAATGAATTATCTTATGGTGTTCAAGAATACATCATCACGATTTAGCCAGAGGTCATAATCCCCACTCAAAAGCTAGAATTCTCTGTGATTGAATCTTCCCAGGCCCAGTCTCAGTTTCCAAATCAAATCTCTTGCACATTGATCGTCCTAAGCCACTCACAGTCCTAAAATGGTGATGATCAAGAAAACACACCCTGCCAAGCCAAGTTCAAGGCTATATTCATTATCCTTTAAATTTCCAATTAAGAACTGCCACGCTCCCTAAACATTACTAAGAATGATGAAAAAAAGCAGGGGGTGCTTGCCGAAAAGTTCCCGGGTTGTTTTTATTTATTATTATTATTTTTTTAACATCTTTATTGGAGTATAATTGCGTTACAATGGTGTGTTAGTTTCTGCTTTATAACAAAGTGAATCAGTTATACATATACACATGTTCCCATATCTCTTCCCTCCTGTGTCTCCCTCCCTCCCACCCTCCCTATCCCACCCCTCTAGGTGGTCACAAACCACCTAGCTGATCTCCCTGTGCTACGTGGCTGCTTCCCACTAGCTATCCACTTTACGCTTGGTAGTGTATATATGTCCAAGCCACTCTCTCACCTCATCACAGCCTACCCTTCCCCCTCCCCATATCCTCAAGTCCATGCTCTAGTAGGTCTGTGTCTTTATTCCTGTCTTACCCCTAGGTTCTTCATGACCCTTTTTTTTTTTCTTAGATTCCATATATATACGGTATTGGTTTTTCTCATTCTGACGTACTTCGCTCTGTATGACCTAGAGTCTGTCATACAGACCGGGTTGTTCTTAAAACAGTTTGCTTGAACCAGGGAATCGGGCAGACAAGGGTTATCATTCATTGACTGTCCTTTAAAGCCAAGAATAGTGCAAGTTCTATGTTTGTATCTTCTTATTTAATTGTGTGTTCACGATTCCATTTTAGCACAGCTGTTGCTTTATAGATGAAGAAACTGGAATTCAGAAAGTTCAGTAAATTGGCAAAAGTCACAGAGCTAATGAGTGCCAGTCAGGTCTAGAGCGTTGCAAAATCTGTTTCCCAATATATCAACTTCTTGGCTGAAATTCAGGAGTTCCCACTTAGAAGGTTCTAAGGCCTTTTACATGGGATAAAGGGTATCAAACACAACTTCTCTCTTTTCAACTTACAATAATTGTGGTGTTGAAGTAAGCTTAAACTTTGTCTTTCAGTTTCTTCATAAGAAGAATTAGACTTACTAATAACTGTGTCTTTGATACTCAAATTTTTATTTTCATTTATTTAAAAAGAATTTATTTTAGGCCTGTTATGTGCCAGGCACTAAGTCCAACGCTGGAATATCAGAGCTTAGTGCAACTGATGTGACCTGTGCCCTCAGCAAACATAAATTTTAGTAAAATACTTCTCAAACTTTAGTGTCAATAAAAAATATGAGAGACTAACCTCGCATAATCATGATTCTGAAAGTCTGCATGATGTCCAGGAGTCTGCATTTTAATAAGTCTTCCAGGTGATCTTTATGCAGAGAGGGGTCCTCAGAGCAATCCTGGGAGAGATAAACTTTAAATAAAACCCAGATTACAATGTGTAATTACAAATTGTGTTAAGTACATTGGAGGAACAGAACAAGATAATATGAAAGAGAAGAAAATAGACATTGAACTTAGACCAGGGATCAGAACAGGGACCTGACTGTCATCAGAGAGGGTTGGAATTAGCCAGGTGGGGTCAAAATCTGGGAAAGAATGTAAACAGAACAGCCAAGGGTGATAAGGTTATTGCAGATACTCTACAAAAAGCTGGGTTGCTTCTCTGAAGATATAACTGCTCTCTCTGATATACGCAAAGAAATTAAGCTTTGCACAGTGAGGAAGCTGCCATTTCCACCAGTATCAGAATAACAAAGGATTAAATTGTCCAATATACATCATAGACTATGTATGTGCTTGCTTACATCCTTGAATGAGGCCACAGCTCTAGAATCTGACTTCAGGTTTTCCAGAAAATTTTGAATGATATCAAAAGGCAAGGTCACTTACTGTAACCCACCAAACTCAATCCATTCTGATTCTTTTGCTATGTTGGGGAACTTTCCTGACGACCACTTCCTGAGAGCGGAGTCTGGCTGATCTCAAGTTTCTATTATAAAGCATCTAAGAGGCCATAAGCCAAATGCTTAAGCACCCAGGTGTGGGCTGAGCTCTTAGACTCTCCAACAAGTAAGATTGTGCGGACCTCATGAATATGATCATTTTGCGCAGCCTGGCGTGGCAGGGGGAGTTCTACGCTCTGTGGAAGATCCCTCTCTACAATATAATCAGTTCCTCTGAGGCTCCAGCCGGGCTGTGTGACCACACAGTGGAGATGTTGTCAGAGGCCTCGGTTGGCTCACTATGCCTGTGGGCTCTGCTCACCCCTAATATAGAGTTCATTGTATCATGATAGTACCGTCTGGCTGAAAGCATCATTTGTACAGCAGAGAAATGATGGGCCTCCATAGATAAGCCTCCTCAGTAGGCTCAGGGCAGATTTTGAATTTAGACATGGGGGAGAAACAGGTAACCAGATTATAGGTCATTCAGTTCTTCCCCATGCCAAGAAAAAAAAAAAAAAAGCAAATACTTAATTTTCTTCTCTTCATTCTTTCCTTCCTTCTTTTTAGGCTTCACTTTAGGAACCTTTCCTTAAGACTAGAACACCTACTATGTGCTAGGTGTTCTTCTGGCCATGGGAAAATGGAAATGTAGACTCCCAGCCCAAGTTACCCTCACAATCTAGTAGGTGAAACAGATGTTTAAACAATTAATTGCTTTAAAATCAGTTAAATGTAATAATAGAATTGTTATAGCTCAAATTTAAGAACTATTTACTATGGGTAGAGCATTATTTACAATGTTTTACAAGAATTGACTTATTTAATGCTCATGTAGTCCTAAAAGTTTGTCACTATGGATACCTCTATTTTGCGGAATAGGAAACAGAAGTATAACAGGGAAAGAAAATTGAGTACATATTGAAACCCAGACAGTTTGATTCTAGAGCCAGTATTTGATCCATTTTGGTGTCCTACTGATCAAATATAAACAGAATATAGAGGGAACACTGAGGAGGAAGTTATTCATGCTGCGGGGGTCAGTGAAGGCTTCAAAGAGTAGGTTCAGATCATCTGACCGTTGAGGTTGTGCTGGGGAAATACAGGGTGGTGTCACAAAGATTAATAAGTTACCCTTCTTGAGTTTAAAAAACTTATAATAGAGTGAGGGAGACAAACTTCAAAAAAAGAAAACTTTTTTTTTCTTTGTTTATAACTGCAGGTTCTTATTAGTCATCAATTTTATACACATCGGTGTATACATGTCAATCCCAATCCCCCAATTCAGCACACCACCCTCCCCACCCCACCGCGGTTTTCCCCCCTTGGTGTCCATACGTTTGTTCTCTACATCTGTGTCTCAACTTCAGCCCTGCCAATCGGTTCATCTGTACCCTTTTTCTAGGTTCCACATATATGCGTTAATATATGATATCAGTTTTTCTCTTTCTGACTTACTTCACTCTGTATGACAGTCTTTAGATCCATCCATGTCTCAACAGATGACTCAATTTCGTTCCTTTTTACGGCTGAGTAATATTCCATTGTATATATGTACCACATCTTCTTTATCCATTCGTCTGCTGATGGGCATTTAGGTTGCTTCCATGACCTGGCTATTGTAAATAGTGCTGCAGTGAACACTGGGGTGCATGTGTCTTTTTGAATTATGGTTTTCTCTGAGTACATGCCCAGTAGTGGGATTGCTGGATCATATGGTACTTCTATGTTTAGTTTCTTAAGGAACCGCCATACTGTTCTCCATAGTGTCTGTATCAATCTACATTCCCACCAACAGTGCAAGAGGGTTCCCTTTTCTCCACACCCTCTCCAGCATTTGAGAGAGTGTTCTTCCAATGTTTTCCTCTAAGGGTTTTACAGTGTCCGGTCTTACATTTAGGTCTGGAATCCATTTTGAGTTACTTTATGATTTCTTTCCTTCTGCTAACTTTGGGTTTTGTTTGTCCTTCTTTCTCTAGTTCCTTTAGGTGTAAGCTTACATTGTTTACCTGAGATTTTTCTTGTTTCTTGAGGTAGGCTTGTATAGCTATAAACTTCCCTCTTAGAACTGCTTTTGCTACATCACATAGGTTTTGGATCGTTGTGTTTTCACTGTCATTTGTCGCTAGGTATTTTTTGATTTTTTGGTGGATGAGGCTATCTAAGAGGCTTGATGGGAGCGACTGGTGGTGGGTTGAGCTGTGAAAGCTTCTATATTATGTGTGTTCTAGGCCTCAGAACAGAAGACACTGTAGAGAGACATTTCCTCCCAGGACCTCCTTTAATTATGGAGGAAAATCTTTAAGCTCCTGCTCCTCTCCATCTGCTTTCCACCCTCCATGTCCCCACCCCTCGCCCCTGCCCCGAGCTTTCCCCTTAGTTTTTATCAACCAGGGTTGTCCACATGGCAGTCACCAAACTGATCACTGATTTAATCAGTTAGATACTCCATGATTGAATTAGAATGATCATGATTCAATTCACCTCCTGAGAAAGTGATACAAGTCACCTCTCTGAGTGCCAGGGAGAATAGCTATGTGATCAGTATTGGCTATCTGCCAACAGGGAAGAAGACAGGGTGTAAATCTATTTGGCAACCAATGGTTCTGTCACACTGAAACTCTGATATGGGTAAAATAGTCTTGTGAAGAGGTGTATGACCTATTGTAAAAATGGGTACTGATGCTGAAAATCACTGGGAAACTCCTGCACGGTTTTGAGAGTTTTATTTACTATATAGTTCACAGAATAAAAGGATGAATGAAAGGGAATTGCTAAGTGAAGGGGGCAGTAATTATAAAAATGACAATAAAATATATACACTAATATTTATATAGTGCTGATCTTGTGCCACACTTAAAGCTTTATATAGTTCACACAGGACTTCCCTGGTGGTCCAGTGGTTAAGTCTCCACTCTTCCAATGCAGGGGGTGTGGGTTCGATCTCTGGTCAGGGAACTAAGATGCCACATGCTGCATGGTGCAGCCACAAATCTAAAAAACAAAGAGAAAAATACATGTATACACACATATACATTGTGTGTGTGTAGTATTTATAATATATGTGTTACTTTAGTTAATCCATGCCATTCCTGTGAGCTGGGTAATATTATTATCTGACTCTACAGATCAGCAGACCTAAGCACAATGAGATTAAACTGACCCAAAGTCGCACTGCATGCAAGAATCAGCACCAATATTCGAACAGTTGGCCATTATGCTACATGATGCCACTGAGAATCATGCCAATGCTTATTTTTGTTTTTTTTAATTAAAAAAAATAATATCTAGCTTTTATTTTATTTTTCTTTTTTGGCCATGCTGTGTGCCACGCGGGATCTTAGTTCCCCAACCAGGGATGGAATCCGTGCCCCCTGTAGTGGAAACGTGGAGTCCCAACCACTGGACCACCTGGGAATTCCCCCACTGCCTATTTTTAAACAGTATATAAAGAGCCAAAGATTCCAGTCACTTAATAAATAAAGCTAAATTCATTCTATTTTTAGTCAAATTCCATTTACATACTCTTACAAAGGCTAAGCAGATTTGCTGAAAAAAGAAAGATATGTAAAGATTTTGTCTAAAATAAGGCTCAACACCAAGTCTAGGGGACTACATTTCAGAGCTTATTCATTCCTTGATAGTTCTTTATAATTTTACCTAAGACCAAGATTCAACCCAGGAGAAAGGATTCTTTACTCCTATTTTGACTCTGAGAAGGGGTAGAGGGCAAATGGACAGGAATAGCTTTAGAATGTGGGGAGATAGTCTTAGAGACACATCTATAACCCGATGTTCTTACGGGGAAGTTAAATAAAAACAGATCTGTCCAGTTCTCTGCCCGATGTGTCACACTCGGTGGTCCTTTAGGGTTTATTTTGGACCCTAAGATATGTCATTAACTGATCCAGTCACCTGTCCCCTCATAGTCAGTATTTGTAACTTAAATAGGTATTAAGAGAATGGGAACATTACACGTGGACATTTTTTAGTTTATGAAAAACTGAATGCATATTTTTTAAATAAATAATATAAAAAAGATATGAACAAATGGTAATCATTTAAAATTTCAGATGGTGTGATTATAAATGATATTTATTTTTCAACGTTTTATGTTTTATCTAATGTGCTAAGTTGATACTAACAAAAACAAATTCACATTTGTAGAAATAGCTATCAGTTGGAGAGAATTTATAGGTGGCTCTTTCCAGGTGCTGTGCTTTAAATGTCTTATCTCATCTGAAAGAATGGTGTTGACATGACACAGCTTCCCAGTGTTTTATCTTCTGTTCTCTTATCTTTATTTCTTTAAAGCCTCCTCTCCCCTGTTCTCCCATTCCTACCCAGACTTAAGCAACAGTGAAGGTACTTCTCTCTTTGCATATCAGAAATATATAATTGTAATTACACAAAGAAGCCTGACTGTGTTACTACATATATATTCCTATAATAATGCCTCTGAGGAACCAGAGTTTGAAAGCCACAGAAGAGAAACATTATTAGTTGAATTTGAGGCAGCAGGCTTAAGCTGGTCCTAGATCTCATATTCAGTGTCCCCTGCCATCTCTGATTACTTGGCCCTAGGATTTGAAATCTGGAAGTTTCCATCCTAGGCGAATGGTTAGAAGAGGAAAGACCACAGATGCTCTTGGAACTGTTTCATAAACATAGGCAGGGGCCTCCAAGTGAGGGCTAAATAGTAACAAGCTGCTAAGGAAGGCAATAGAAATCCTCCAAGGATTGTAATTAGTGCTAATCAGATATTTAGTGTTACCTGTGTATGTGTGTGTGTGTGTGTGTGTGTGTGTGTGTGTGTTGGGGGGGTGTGTGATAACCATTACCAAATTATATTTGTACATGTATCTAAACCTTCAAAATGATCCTAAGATTTATAATTTTTTTCCACCATAGTTAAAGAAACTAAGGATAATGAACGAGTACACACACACACACACACACACACACACACACACACACACACTTCTCTTTGTTCTTCTGATTATAAAAGCTCTACTCAAAGCATGTAATAAAAATTTTGTAGTCCTTTTTTATTATTATTTATTATACCCCACAGCATTTTTTAAATCTATACAATTTATTCTATGCCATGCGGTAATTTAGTCACTGACTTGACTCTAATCACACAGTGTAGAAATGGCAGATCTAAGAACTAGAAATATACTTGTGATCATAAATCCTATATTTTTTTTCATATGCTACAACAGCTTTCAGTCTGATTCTCCCCATCCCCACTCCTCAAAATGGTACAGACTTACTTAATTCCAGTATGTTGAACCGTGGGCCTGTTGACCAGGATGTTTCCATATGACTTATTGGGTTGGCCAAAAGGTTCGTTCGTTTTTTTCCATAAGATGGCTCTAGTAGCACTTAATTGTCTTAAACTTCATTCGAAACAATTTTGTGAGATTGTATGTGACAGATGTCATATCAGTGTGCATTTAAAAAAAGACATCAAAATTGGTGAATTTTTGTGTAGCCATTTTAATAGCAAAGATGGAAGAAAAAGGCAATATTTTCGGCATATTATGCTTTATTATTTCAAGAAAGGTAAAAATGCAACCAAAATGCAAAAAAAAAGATCTGTGCAGTGTATGGAGAAGGTGCTGTGACTGATCGAACGTGTCAGAAGAGGCTTGTGAAGTTTCGTGCTGGAGATTTCTCTCTGGATGATGCTCCACGGTCGGGTAGACCAGTTGAAGTTGATAGCGATCAAATCGAGAGATGAAATGAGAACAATCAACGTTATACCACGCGGGAGATAGCCAGCATACTCAAAATGTCCAAATCAAGTGTTGAAAATCATTTGCACCAGCTTGGTTATGTTCATTGCTTTGATGTTTGAGTTCCATATAAGTTAAGCGAAAAAAACCTTCTGCATGCAATTCTCTACTTAAACGTAATGAAAACGTTCCGTTTTAAAAACAAATTGTGACGGGCAATGAAAAGTGGATACTGTACAATAATGTGGAATGGAAGAGATCGTGGGGCAAGCAAAATGAACCACCACCAACCACAGCAAAGGCCGGTCTTCATCAAAGAAGGTGATGTCGTGAAGGTGAGATTGGAAGGGAGACCTCTATTATGAGCTCCTTTGGGAAAACCAAACGATTAATTCCAACAAGTACTGCTCCCAGTTAGGCCAAATGAAAGCAGCACTCGATGAAAAGTGTCTGGAATTAGTCAACAGAAAATGCATAATCTTCCATCAGGATAACGCAAGACCACATGTTTCTTTGATGACCAGGTAACAACTGTTACAGCTTGGCTGGGAAGTTCTGATTCATCTGCCGTACTCACCAGACATTGCACCTTTGTATTTCTGTTTATTTTAGGTCTTTACAAAGTTCTTTTAATGGAAAAAACTTCAATTCCCTGGAAGACTGTAAAAGGCACATGGAACAATTCATTGCTCAAAAAGATAAAAAGTTTTGGGAAGATGAAATTATGAAGTTGCCTGAAAAATGGCAGAAGGTAGTGGAATAAAAGGGTGAATATGTTGTTCAATAAAGTTCTTGGTGAAAATGAAAAATGTTTCTTTTATTTTTCCTTAAAAACTGAAGGCACTTTTTTTTTTTTTTTTTTTTTCGGTACGGGAGCCTCTCACTGTTGTGGCCTCTCCCATTGCGGAGCACAGGCTCTGGATGCGCAGGCTCAGCGGCCATGGCTCACGGGCCCAGCCGCTCCGCGGCATGTGGGATCCTCCCGGACCGGGGCACGAACCCGTGTCCCCTGCATCGGCAAGCGGACTGTCAACCACTGCACCACTAGGGAAGCCCATGGTTTTAGTTTTTATATTAAAATTATTTTGGGCCTCCTTCTCTCCTCCTTAGAGTGCATCCTATATATCATACCAGCCTTAAACATTCTAAAGCATGACTCCTATTATGTTGTGTCTACGCTGTGGTGGCTTCTGATGCTATTAGAATAAAAACAGAACAATAATTAGAATAATAAAGCATATCCAGTACATTTTCAAGGTCTCAGCAAGAAACAGAATAAGGGACTTTAATGAAATGACTTCTTTTAAAATATGGACAAGATTAGGAGAAAAATGAGGAGTGTTGAGGCAACTGGAGACTAGCATCAAGGGAAGCTGCTTGAGCAAGGAGAGAAATTATGTTATCAGAGTTTGGTGATATCTGGAGCCATGCAGAAGCTCCTGACCAACAGAGGCTATTGTCATGGAAGGACAGAGTCACTTCCTAAATAAGGAAGGAGCAGAAAAATGAGGATTGTTGAGGCAACTGGAGACTAGCATCAAGGGAACCTGCTTGAGCAAGGAGAGAAATTATGTTATCAGAGCTTGGTGATATCTGGAGCCATGCAGAAGCTCCTGACCAACAGAGGCTATTGTCATGGAAGGACAGAGTCACTTCCTAAATAAGGAAGGAGCAGAAAAATATTCCATGGCTTGTACCTTTTCCCACTTTCAGATCTCCTTCCAGGGCCTTCCATTGACCAAGCCCAACCCAAAGCCAGAGAGTGTAGAAACCAAGATGATGCAGACCACAGAAGCCAGCCTCGATGGGAACAGAGCAACGCAGAAAAGGGAAGATAAAGGACCTGGAGAGTAGGCTAGTGGAAAGTCGATATCAAACAACCAGAATATGTAGCATGTAATGTGCTAAAAATATTACATTTTTATCTTTTCTAATTCCATCAGCATTCTTGAAAGTTATTATCATATTTAGACTACAGTTTGAGAAACTGAGATTCATATTGGCCAAATAATTTGTATAGATTCTGGTCTCTAGAAATTAGCAAAGTCAGGATCCAAATTGAGGTATATCTGAATTCAAAAATCAAAGTTGTTCATAAATAAAACCCTAATATTTTTGGCCTTATATTCAGGGATTCAAGTGCCTTTCCCAATCTCTTACTTGAATTCACTTCTTAAGCCAGCCTGAGTCAGTGTTGCCTGAGTTCCACTATCTCTCCTGATTGGAAAGCCCTGCCTTCTTTCCAGTGATCAAATACATTTATATCCATCTCTCCAAGCCCAACTCGGATTATTCCCTCTTTTTGGAACCTTCCCAGAGTGCACCAGCTTTCCCCCCAAATCCTGAACTCCTTAGATTTCTCATTTAGCACTCACTCTAATGCTGCCTTGTAATGCTGTTGAACTGATGGCTCACCAACAGATAAGGCAAATAGAACCCAGATAGGGCAAAGAAATGGATAATGATAACATATCTAGTAGGCAGTAGAGATGGATTTCAAACCAAGGTCTTCTTAATTGCACGATCAGAAGTTTTTTCATGACTTAATTGTAATTGCAGAGTTATTCTGTTAACATTTTACCTAGTCATCTGATATGTAAAAGATCCAAGTCATTTTTTGAATGAAAGTTATAGAAGAGTTAGGAAATTAGCACTCAATGGGAGACTTTGAAAGTTTGTGACCAGTGGAATAACATGAAAGGAAATATGACATAATTTAGAATGTATCTCAAACCCAGATACTTCACACTTTCCAATCAAGAGATACCTGAAGCTCTGTCTCCGTTTGGCTGACACTTTCTAGGTCTTTTTTTCTAAAAGTTGAGAATCACGCAGTCCTTATTAGGGGATATTTGAACTGGTCTCTCTCCAGTTTTCCAGGCCTGCAAAGCATTTCTTCTTATACCTTCTGTGATGAAGCAGCCATGAATGTAAGTGTAAGCTTCAGAATTTTTGAAAAGAGCAAATTCATTACTGCATTTCTAATGAGCCTTGAAAATTGAAGACACCAGTTTCTTTCTTCCATATCCTATTTGGTCTGCTTCAGATATATACAAGGCAAGTAGATATCATCTTAACAGTCATTCAGTTCAACAGTGGAAAACCAACAATGTGGCATTTTAGAGGCTAAGTTGTTATTATTGTTCCACATAAGATTTGGACATTAAAAAGTCTCTTAAGTCCTGTCTCAAAGGCTCTTGTCAACATAGCAAAAAGATTTTGAACCAATAAAGAACTTTGGGGAGCTTTTGGATATACTCATTTAAAAGGTTCCATTTTTCAGGACAGATTTACTGCACCCTATTGATGAGAAAAAAATGGCTTTGTCCTTCTAAACATTTCCAGCTTGCCAAAATGATTTATTATTTTTTTTGCGGTACGCGGGCCTCTCACTGTTGTGGCCTCTCCCATTGCGGAGCACAGGCTCCGGACGCGCAGGCTCAGCGGCCATGGCTCACGGGCCCAGCCGCTCCGCAGCATGTGGGATCCTCCCGGACCGGGGCACGAACCCGTGTCTGCTGCATCGGCAGGCGGACTCTCAACCACTGCACCACCAGGGAAGCCCTTAATAAATATTTGATGAAAGAATCAATGCACTGCCATCACATAGTCAAGGCTATGTTTTAGGAAGGCAGCAATGTATAAAATGAGTTATAAAAAGGAAAGACTAGAGAAAGGGAAACTGTTGTATTTCAATCAGGAAAGAAAATGTGGGAATTTCACCTAGGCTTCTGGCAGTGGAAATAGAATTCAAAGGAAAGACATGAGCATCACCATTAATGAAGCATGGTCAACACATGTTGACTCACAGGATATATGGAGAAAACTGAAAAAGGGGTTAGACATGGAACTCAAACTTTGAACCTAATGAGAAAATAAGATACTTAACAGAAATAGTTGATTCAGGAGTTGGAGTTGATTTGTTCATATATTCAAAGAATATTTTTGAGGGACTGTTGTGTGCCAGGAACTTTTCTAAGGCATTTGATATACATTGGATACAAAACAGATGAAATCCCTGCTCTCCTTGTGTTTACATTCTATAACAGGTGGGAAGACAGTAGAATATAAAAAATAAACAGTAATTGAATTATTTAGTATATTAAGTGTTATGAAAAAATAGAGCATGATAATGGGATTTGGGGTGCGGTGGCAGAGAATAGTCATTTTCGTCAAAGTAGTAAGGGTAGGCATTAAGTTAAGGGGATATTTGAGGAAAGAATTGGGGAGGTAAATGAGCTAGATGTCTGAGATCTGGGAAAGAGAGACATTAGAAGTCATTTGCTTTAAGATGACAATAGACGGAGTATGAGAGAGTAAGAAAAAAGAACATCTGTCTCCTCTATCTGGAGACGGAGGGTAGCACTTTGGGGAACATCTACATTTAATGGCTGAAAAATGCCAGCATAACTATGAAGGAACAAAGGGAAAAACAACCTTTATACTCATTTACAGATGAACGTACTATACTATTTTATCTGATTTAAAACATCTCCCTGCCTAGAAATTAAGCCCAAGTATTTACAGCTGTGTTCAAAATAATCCAGTTTTTCCTTAAGCCTAAGAGGAAGACCTTACATGATGAGCCTTCTATGAACCTTTCAATTTTCATATAACAGAAAAAGCCAGAGGATGAAACACCAGTTGTAAATATAATTTGGGAATGAATTTTTCAATTTTGCTCTATTATTTCTTACACCTACCAATACACCCATCATGGAACTTGGCACGTAGAAGATTCTCAGTGCTTGTCAGTTGAAGTAAAATTAAGCTAGTCAATGTCTGATTTAGGGGGGAAGTGTTGATGATAAGCCTATGTTACTACTATTTAGCAGAACAGACTTGAGTGATGTGATACTGGCTTTGACTTAGGGACTCAATCCAGTGTGGACACCATCTGCTGATACAAGGACTGGAATGACCTTCCCACACAGAGCAGTCACCGGAAGGTCATGGGGTTCAGTTCTTCCTCTAGGCATTTGAAATCTAAAACATCAAAGCTAGCAATTTTCTATTCTCTTTCATTAGAGTGGATGCTAAAACTCCTTATACACTTAAGACGATATTTTATATTGAACCAACCAAGCCTCTCTTGATGAAATTGAAGTTTACTTTCAACTACTCTTATTGTGTGTTCGAGTGTGTAAGAGATTCTAACATTTACATACTTTTTGACTACAAACCTATCAATTTGTTCTCCGAAGAAACCAGCCTCTGCTTTTACACTGCAGTTAATGAAATGCTGCGCTTTCAGGACATATTCATTTACAATAGACTTAAACTTTAATTTTTAAAATTTGATTTTCAAGAATTCTATAGCTAGATGTATATACTTCAGATTTGGCTTCTTAGAAATTTTCCCTCTTGATTCTTTCACGGGCGAGCTGAAGATAGCAATAGAATCTGGGTTCTATATAAAATGAAGAGGAAAAGAAAAAACTGCTCTTGATTTTTTTTTTAAACTGAGATTTGAAAGATTTCACCAATGTTTTCTCTATTCAGTTAAGGGAGCCAAAGGCTATGATAGCAGCTTGTCTGGATTAGAAGGTTGATTGTTTGTACTCTTGTTTAGTTTCCTTCCTTAATGTGGACCAGGATGTCTTCTGTGAGAGCAGCTGAGGAGAGCAGAGGCACGGGGTGGGACCTGGGGAAGACTGACTGTGATGTATGTGTGGCGGCAGTGGGGGATAGGGAGGGAGACAGAGATCAAAGAATCATCCAGAGCTCCTCAGCCTTCCACAGCAGAAAAGCCTTTGGCAACCCTTTGATGTCCAGTGTACCCTCTGCCCCCAGTCAGAAGCATGTCTAGGGACCCGAGTGAGAAGTGGATTCGGGCAGGGCCATTTTATAGGTCAGTGAGGCAGATAGCATCTTGCCAGTACCTTCTAAAAAGGACGTACGTGCAGAAAAAGTTGCTATGATTCCTGACCTACAGGAGCTTACACTCTGGTTCAGTAGATAAAACCTTGAGCGTCTTGACCAATTAACTTTGCCAGTTTCCTCCACAAACAACAGAAACATTTGATGTGTCATTGTTGTGTTTTTTATCCTTAACACGACAGTTTACTAAATCTGTTATTCTCAGGAATAAAAAAGCACCAATGTCATCATGTTTTCTGGTAGGGTATCCATCCTCAGTCATGTTCCTTTATTGACCCTCTTTTCCTTCCCTGTGATCCATTTCTGGTGTTTCATATTTTGTATTCAAAGTGGGTGTGAGTTTTATACAATGTTATGTGTGTGTGTGTATATATATATATATATATTTTTTTTTTTTTTTTTCTTTCAGCTAACAAAATAATTGTCTTACCTGCCCTCTGGACAGCATAGGCTTTGGCAACCTTAAATTCAGAGCTCTTGAAAGGATGATTATGAATAAATATCACTGGCAATATGGAACTGATAAAAATGACAGCTGGGGTAGCTGCTGATTAAAAGGCAAACAATCAATGCTCTGTTTTCTAAAGTGAAACAGTGATACTGAAGATGTGTGGATATGCAAATTAAATAACTAATATATGGTTTCCTTTAAATCAATGTCCTTCTTCCATGAAGTTAACTTCACATTGTGCTTACATCTAACACACAGATGGCCCTACAGAGAAGTTAAAAATAAATAAACTCCCTTCCTCATTCCACCCAGGTCTGCCAGCCCGTTTCTCTTTGTTCTGGCTTACTAGATTTGTACCTAGTCATTCTTTTACCTACTTGGACTGGAAACAGTCTCTCTTTTCATCTTAACTAGTCTCAGGGAAAGCAGAGAAGATCTGCAGGGAAAAATCATCCAAAACTATTAGGAGCTTTAGAAGGTTACAGAAATTACCTTATGTGACCTGCCCAGAATGGCATGGCTGTTCAGCCAGGGCTTCAAGAAAATGCTATCGTTTGTTTCCAGATAAAGGACATAATTGAGCTGTATTCTTCTCAATTAAGTTATATTAAATATCAGGACAATAAGCAACATTTTGCAAGCCACCCTCCTCCAAAAAGTGTTCCTGCCATTTCCTTAGTTCTTTCCTGATCTTTAAGGGCAAGAAGCTTAATATAAGGGAAAGGTCATATAAAAACACTAGTTAACTTTATCTTAGCGTATTGCATCTCTACATGAGAAAATTCCATCTATATAATTAAAGCAACTTCAATTTTGAAAGACAATTCGAGCCAATCAATGGAATATACTTTGAAAACCATAAAAGACATTTGATTCTAGTATTCTACCGCTTTTCCATCTTCAAAGGAAAACGTTGTCTGTTTGTGTCAGGAGAGGAATGTTCACAGGGGCAGTACCTCTAATCTGCCTCCTTAGCGCAGTAGGCAGCATGTCAGTCTTATAATCTGAAGGTCCTGAGTTCAAACCTCAGAGAAGGCAGTTCTATTTTGCCTCCCTCTTCTTCCTAAGAGAATTTTCAGAATAATTTTCTTTCAGTGATTTTACATTCCTCTTAGTAACTTTACTTTCTTTGAGTAATATTAGTTAATAACATTTAAAATGAAAATGAAGAGGTGGCCAATATCAAAGAGTAGGCCAATGGAAAGTTACAATTATAATATTACTAGATTTCAAAATTCATGTCATATTTCATCAAAGACATTGTTTCAGATAAGAAGTGCTCCAAGGATTGAGATTATAAAATATGAACTGGACATAAAACTAAATATATTGTATAGGAAAAACTGGTTGTAAACTAAGATAAACATAGTTTTTTTTTTTTTAAATTGTCTTTGTAAGAAACGCCTATGGATGGAGTGCACTCCTTTTGACACCAGGAAGGGTGCTAGTGGTTAAGAAATGTGTGTGCTTTGAACCTTAGGGAACATACACTGACGAAAAAAAAAAAAATCTGTGTGTATATATGTTCATGGGTGTTTGAGGGAGTGGGAGAGCAGGCAGGGACCTGGTAGGGTTCAATGTGAATTCAGTTTCAAACACAGAAACTGGGCCAAGAGGCCCATATGCTTAGATATACATTAGGATTAGTATAAGCAATCACTCTCAGGCTTTTAAGAAATGGAGCCGTCTTTAAAATGGAACATTGGGCAATCTGTAAAAATAATCAAAGAAATGTGGAAAGGCTTCCTTTTTATCCCAACACTATCAACCAATCACCAAGCATCCTTTTTGCCCCAATTATCCTGGTTTGAAGAGAAACAGAATGGGTTGAAGAGAAATGGAGTGTTCTGGAAAAAATGTGAATGGAGTCTGAGCATGAGGAGGTGAAATTAATCATATTTTTTTTTCTTAAAAAAGTGCTTAAGATAGAGGTCCATCTCAATAGTGGTCATAGTTTGAGGTGTATTTAAAGAGCCCTCATATGATGATAGTGAACTTACAGAATAAAAGGAAATGGAGTGTTTAAACATTTTATGTCAAGGAAGATCAAGGCACCAAGACAATAACATTAAAAAACAATGCAACAGAAAAAACAATCATAGTAGAGGACCCTGAAATTGTCCCTTGTATTTCCTGGGAAAAATAGCATGTGGGGCCTGACTTCGAAAGCCAACGGAGAACAGATGCATCAAAGTCTGGGTTACATTACACTAATCTCTTAAAAGTCTTTTATCTAATCTCTTTCTGGCTATTGCTAAGTGCCAGGGATATGATTGCCACTATATAAATATCAGAGATTATCTAAACTTCTCAGGAGAAATCCATCTAATAGACATCAAAACCAGTCTAGGCAGTGTGTGTCCTTAGTCTTCCTTTGGCAGAAACAGAGGCAAAGGCAAATCAAATCTGTCCTTCACAAAGGACCCATAATTCAACAGCTTCTAAATATTTTCATGTTACTTTTACTTCCTGCATCTATAATAGCATTTTTGAATGTTAGATCCTCTAAAAGCAAAGAGCAGTAGAGAGTTAATATTTATTAACTCCTGAGTTAAATAGTCATGCAAATTAGCCCTAATCTCTATGCCTAGTCACAAGACCAAAAAAAACAAAAAAACAAAGCAAAACAGTCAAGATATGAAGCCGAGAAGTGAGACTGTCGTAAACATCACAGTGACCTGCATTTCAAAATGTTCTGTCTTGAGGCAGTAGGTTAACAATTTGCTTAAGCACATCATAGGCTCTGGAGTTCAACACACATGGGCCTGAAGACCATCTCTGCCATGTGATGGTGGTAAGATCCATTTCAAGGTATTAATAACTTTGAGTCTCTAAGTTTCCTTAATCTATAGAGAAAATACAAATCTCGCAGGGCTGTTGTGAAAACTAGAGAAGGCCACTTATATAAAATGCTTGGCACTCAATAAACACTCAGTAAAGAGCAGATGTTTTGTTCTCATTACTTGTGACCAGTAAAAGAAACAAAAGACTTAGGAAAGGTGAAGAAAATGGGCTTTTGTCAAAGAAAGGAACACTGTCTGCACCTCGAAGGAAAATCTAGGGGGCAAAAGTGCTGAATCAGACATATTACAGGAATAAAGGAGCAGAGTTATTTTCAGACCTTTTCTTTAACACTCTGAGTCCCAGCTTCCTGTTGCTCCTTTGTAAGACATCGGCAAACGGAGACCTAGGAATCTGTTTTGATGTGATTCTCTCATAATAAAAGATATCGGCTGTATAGCACAGGGAATGAACTCTGTTCAATATTACGTAACAACCTAAATGGGAAAAGAACTTGAAAAAGAATAGATACATGTATATGCATAACTGAATCACTGCTGTACACCTGAAATTAACACAATGTTGTTAATCAACTATACTCCAATATAAAATAAAAGATTTTTAAAAAGTTAAAAAAAAAAAGCTATCGATTCTCTCCTGATAAAAGGTGCCCTCCTCTCTTCATCTTTCTATCTTAATGTCTAACAAAATGCGTGAAAAGTAGAAGTTACTCATATTTGATCAGCTTCATTCAGACAGACACTACAATACATCTAGTGCTACTTCTTGTTCAATAACCATTAGGAATTTTGGCTTTTTGAAGTGTGTATGTATGTGTGTGTATTTAATTATCTTTTTTCTCTTTAACTCAGTATAGATTGAATTAATACATGGGATCCCTAATAGGCTGTGTGATCGACCCTTGTGATTTTATTTTTCTGGATAAACATAGTAGGGCCAAAAGTTAGATTGACTTTCGTTGTATATCTCAAAGAGTTAACTGAGAAATTAAATTGCTTATGATTTGACCCTGAAATTTGCTTATATTTGCACTGTGACTGCTCTTCCACTAACCCATTATAATGTTTCGTTAGCATCTTGCCTAGTGTGTGCACTCGTCTTTCTTTCCCCACCCAGTTGCAAAATGGCAGAAGGTAGGGTTATTTTACACATTTGTTCAGTACCGACTCAGTCAAAGATCCTTATTGAGCTGCAAAACTTTAGCTTCCTGCCTGAGTCCTTCACACTTCCGTTTCTCTTTACTTAGTTCCGCATTCCCCAGGAGAACAAGGAGAACAGAACAAAGGAGAACAAAGGCTCAACTTTATTGACATTTCTCCTCCTATGGTTTTCTGGTGCAGAGAAAAAGAAGCATCAAAAGGAAAGCATATTTATGTGCAGGAACCCAAATTGGCCCAAATTGACCCCCTCGTTTTCTGGATGCTTGACTATTGTATTCAGGAAACAATAAACCCCAAGTTTCTTGAAAAGAGTATCATTATACACTTGTCAGTATTTTCTGAAACAGTATTTACTAGAAGGGGGTGCTAGATCAAATGACATGCACATTTGTAGTTTAAAAGAATATAGCCAGATTTATTTTCCAAAATTTACAGAAATTTTTACTCATCACTACTCTTGAGAGTGTGTGAATGTGGCTTTCCTCGTTGCCCTAATCTCATGGGCATTGGGTGTTAACAAAATCTTACATTTTTATCAATCTGAAGGGATAAAAGTTGTATTTTATTGTTTTATTTTCATTTTCCTGAATATCAATTTTCCTTGTGCTGTACATTGTTCATACTAACTTGAAGAACTACTTATATCTTCAGAGTATCAGTCACTTTTTTGTGTACGTGTGGCAAATGTTTTTCCCAGTTGGTGATTGCTCTTTTAATTTGATTAAGTTGCCTTTTTCCATTCAAAGGTTTTTTTGTTTCATTGTTTTCTAATTTCATCTGGTATTTTATTTTTCCATTATAGCTTTTTGTTTCCATCTTCCTTACTAAGCTTCCCTTTACCCCTAAGGATATATACACCCCTAACTTAATTTTTTTTTCTTTTAATTCTTTTATTTTTATGGTGGGAACTTTTGTCTTAAATTTATATTTGTCTATGAGCACACAGTTGGAGTTACATTTATTTTCTTCCAATGAATAATGATTATCTCAATACCAATTGCTAGTAAATTCATAATTTCCCCACTGACTTGTAGACTAGTTGTTTCATTTATTGAGTTCTCCTACACATGGGAAGTTTTTTCTGGCTTTTGAATTCAGTTCCTTGATTTAAGTGTCTATGCCTAAGCAAGTGCTTTATTATTTTGAATATAGTAGCTTTACATTGTTTCAATAAACAGTAAATCATTTCACCATATTACATTATTGTTTTAAGACTTTTAAGCAATTTTGTATATTTTTCTTCCACATGGACTTCACAATCAGTTTATCAAATCCTAAAAATAATTGCAGCACTTTTTTTTTGTTATTTTAAGAAGATGGGAACAATATAAGTGTCTATAAGTAGGAAAACAGTTGAATAATTCAGTGCTTCCAAATTATGGAATAAATGTAGATCATCCAAATTATGGAATACTATCTATCAAAGAGAATGAGGTAGACCAAATTTTTACAGAAGTCAACACATATATGGGCAGCAAAGGTGTCAAGTATAATAAATATAGGAAATTATAAAATATTTAATGCAATTCCACATTTGTAAGAAAAACAACAATCCCTCCTCCTACATGTGCATGTATATTTGAATAAGCAAATTAAAAAATATAGAGTGATACAATATTTTCGGTAATGACTTTCAGGGATGTGGGCTTATTTCTCTGAACTAATAATATTACTTTAGACGCTTTAGATTCCCTCATTCATGTATTACTTATATAATTAAAACATTCAAATGTCAAATTAAAATTAGTATTCTTGCTATATGCAAGGAAGCAAACAACAACAAGAAAAAAAGAGTTAAACCTCCACTGACCCTTTTATATTGTTATACACTGCAGAATCTGTATTAGGTAGTAAACCTCTCATCATGAGGTAATTTATCCAGCTGTCTCCTGTAGCACGCAATGCACAATGTTTTGCTCTCAATTTATGTACAAATCTCAAATAGCATATAAATCCAGATCAGAGTATCTTCAGATATCTTATAGACTAAGTTCCCCAATGCATAGATGAAGTATGTAAAATGTTAAATACTTTGGCCAAGTGTAACATGTAATGTGCCCAGACAGAAATAAATCAGCTTTATGAATAAAACTTCAGGTGGCATACCTTGACTGGCTCTGCTCACATCTTGATATTACAAGTTTCTAGGATTCACAATTTCAACATTCAAAATACCTATGGAGTTCTTTTACTTAAGATCTTATAATGACCACAAAGAATTCTTTATGGATGACTGAACTCCACGTAGAAATAAAGAAAACCACATACAGTCAAATTTGCTATCAAGTAACCAATAAGCTGGATGAAGCCCACAGGTGGTTTTGTTCCCCTGAAGGAAATTTTCATAAAATTTAAAATAATTGAAAATATATTTGGAAATCATGATATTTTTCTTATTACTCTTGAAAAATCAGAATATCTGAGGAAACTGGATTTACTTTTTGGTACAATAACTAATGGTCTTGTGGGAGGATTATTTGGAAATCTCAAGCGTTATCTGCTAATGAAATCTAGCAATTAAACTTACCACTTCCTCCTTGGTTGTTAACAGCTGGAAAATCAATTATATCCCGTGATTGGATTCACCATAAATAAGCGGCCTTTGGTCATTATAAACAACAGGCTCCAATTCTATACAAAATATAAACCTGACCCCAAGCTAAGAAATTGAAAGTTAAGTTGTCAGTGACTTAAGTGCTGAAGTCCCCCGCATTGCCTAACATGATCCTCTCAGAAGTTTCTGTTGTTGGATGCAAACCAGGAGTCATGTGCTGATTTATCAGGAAGCAAGCCCTGACCTTGGAGACCACACAAGGGTGGGACTCAGACCTTACTGAAACGAGGATTATCCCTATTATAGCAAGTGTCCCCTTAACTAAAATAATATAGTGCCTTTTGGTTAAGAGCTAGGGGAATCTATTCTTTTACTTTGGGCAAACATACATAGAACACATATGTGGAGAGCTAAGGAAGCATGTAGGAAAGTGGAGCTCCTGTTTATATTCAATACAAACTCCCACAATGGAGAGCTCACTCCCTCTCAGGGCAGCCCTTTCCCTCCCTAAGTGGTTTTGACTGTGACACAGGAACTTGGAATCCTGGCTCCCCAGCCCCTCTCAATTTCTTAGTTCCCCCGCTGGGGTCTCTTAGGAGGCATCTGCTCAAGGTTCCTGGGGGTGGGGCGGGGGCACTGTGTTCAAGCTCCACCCTCACTCCAGCCCAACTCAAGAAACATATATACACTAATAAGTATAAAATGGATAACTAATAAGAACCTGCTGTATAAAAAAATAAAATTCAAAATAAAAAGAACGAAGAAGCATTAAAACAGAAATAATTTTTATATGTGATGCTTTCCTCCATAATTTCAAAATAAACTGCAAATAAAAAAAAGAAAAGAAACATTTGCTCATTTATTCATAGTTATTCAGAGTAGCCTAGAGGTTAAAAGCCTGGCTCCTGGAAACTGACAACCCTACAATTCAATCCTGGTTCTGTAATTTTATACAAGTTACTAAACAACTATGAGCTTCCCCTTGCTATTCTGCAAGGATATCATGAAGCTACTGATCGCCAGGATTAAGTGGGATAATTACTGTAAACAATTTAGCACAGGATCTGGCACATAGTAAGTGCTTATCCAGAGGGGCAAGAATAGTCAAATGCTGTCAAATTAAGTCAAGACTTAATTCCTATACAATTGGAAAAGGCGGTCTGTGTAGTTCAACTGGAGACCCATGTAGATATGCACTAATGAGGTTTTATCACCAAATAACTTTGGGGATACTAAATTATGCCAAATTAAATACACTCCTTTCCTCAAAACTGCTCTGAGTATTAATAAGCTAATATGCACTGTTACTTTCTAAGAAGGTACGTAGTAGGTAGCATCTCCTCAATTTTCTTTTCATCCAAGGAATAATTTTACAAAGGAGCGTTTTGAAGAATTATCGTTCCTAGGAACAGCAGTTTGGGAAAGGATCATCTATTAGGTATGACATTTCAGTCTTCTATATTTTGATTAAAAAAATGTCCAGGCCAGGGCTGTAGTTTTAGTTTCCTAAAACTCATTTATAATTTGCTTTGGGTAATTTAGCATTTTAAATAATAATTACAGTAATAGTAATAACAATAATATGAGAACAAAATATTATATAGTGCTTATATTCCAGACTTTGTGCCCAGTGCTTTACATATATGAACACATTTAGATATTTAGAACTATTTTATCTGCCTGAAAAAAAAACAAACCTGTACTGCTGGATGTCAAAGATGGAAGTCTATCTAGTTCAACATGCCTATTTTTCTGAAGCTCATAATGCTCTCAAATGGTAGAGTTAGGACTAAGGTGCATGCCTGTTAACCCCTTGCACTATTTTCCTTTTAAATCCCCAGTGTCTGATGCTATGACACCACCTGGTCTTTTTTCCAGAGATCTAAATATTTAAAATAGCTGGGAGAGGTCACTTTGCTCAACTACGCTTTTCTACCATTACGAGGTCTTTTAAAATTCCACACTATAATTTATTATCTTTCCAACTTTAACGATTTCAAAATAAGTCCTACAAATTCAGACAGAATTCAGCTGTTCAGAATTTTCCTCTACTGAAAATGTCCCCTGAAGAATTTGATTTAAGATGGTGACCTTACAAATGTTGCATTTTCCTATCTAAAATCGAAAGGGAAATGATAAGCAAAGAGGCTTTACAAATATTTTTTGTTTCCTTCTAGTGCTGCTTTGAACTCTTGACTCCTGGCTCTTTGAGAAAGAAGCATAATGGTGGAAATTAAAGTTCTCTAATGGGACCAAGTGGTAGAACAAGATTTCTTACCTTTCCAGTCTGTCCTGGAAGGACCACCGAGGTGAGATGTGATTTTAATCTCTGGGCCCACTGTGTTCTTGGCCTTTTTGTGTGAACTGTCAACAAGGGTGCTAACGACTGCCAACTGTTATGGCAAAAAACAGGAGTCCATGCAGAATTGAGCTGATATAACTGCTTCGTTTCACTGAAAGCATTCAATCACCTCCTGCTGCCAGCAGCTTTCATCTACTCTCAGCGTAAGCCAGATTGAACCAATGACCCACAAGGCAGAACTACCAAGCATCGCATTACCAAGCCAGGCAGTCTGGGATCACATGGGCTGGTTTACATCTCTCAGGCTGTGCCCCACTAATGACACCTCTCACACTGGACTGGATTTTTCCTCTGGCCTGTGGGCTTAGTATCACCTTTCACTGTTTTGTCCTTCTTAAGTGGGATCTGCCACTAGAAACTATAAGGGTTCATTAGATGGTCCACACTGTATTATATTATATGAATTTAGAATCTATTATCTTTTTTCCACCCTTTGTCTTATACTAAGTTGCTTACATAAGAAAGAGAGGGAGAGACAGATTTCGTGGAGATGTTTAAAAGCCTCTTAGGTTGAATATCAGCTAAAATTCTCTAGGAACTTACTTTGAAGTGTTTATACTCACAAAATGTCACTAGTATCACCAGGACAGTTAATTTTTTGTATTCATTGAATCCATATTATATCATTTGAATGAGTGTAACATAAACTAGAGGTTTCCTCATATAACCTAAATTATTTAGGAACAATTTTCCAGTGACTTCTATTTGAATACTCATGACCCTTGGCAGTGCTATGGGTAAATGTTTAGCAACCAACTATGTGGGGGAATAAATGCACTGATTTGTAGCATTACCTATTTCTGTGGTTTAAATAGTCCTAAGGTGGCCAATTCCAGGCTATCAATATGACATCACTAAAATCAGATTTGGGAAAAGATGTGCAGTAGAGAAACATTATGTAGTATTCCCACCATACAGATACAATGGACACATAGTCTCAAGGCCCTTGATAACAGTAAAATGTAGTAAAATAATTAGGATTTGGAAATGTAGTAAAATAATGTATGTGTAGTAAAGTATATAGTATTAACAGTGGTAATGGTATTTGTATTATTAGTGTAATTTATTATTGTTCCTATCATTAATATTATTAGTATTAAAAATAAAATGGGTCACAAAGGAACAAAAGGATTTACCTTTATTTTTAATATATTTATTTGATTATAGGTTTATAAAATTTAATTCTTTTTTTTTAACACCTTTATTGGAGTGTAACTGCTTTACAATGTTGTGTTAGTTTCTGCTGTATAGCAAAGTGAGTCAACTGTATGTATACATATATCCCCATATCCCCTCCCTCTGCGTCTCCCTCCCACCCTCCCTACCCCACCCCTCTTGGTGGTCACAAAGCACCGAGCTGATCTCCCTGTGCTATGCAGCTGCTTCCCAGTAGATATCTATTTTACATTTGGTAGTGTATATATGTCAGTGCTACTCTCTCACTTTGTCCCAGCTTACCCTTCCCCCTCCCCGTGTCCTCAAGTCCATTCTCTACCTCTGTGTCTTTATTCCTGTCCTGCCCCTAGGTTCTTCAGAACCATTTTTTTTTTTTTTTAGATTCCGTATGTGTTAGCATACGGTATATGTTTTTCTTTTTCTGACTTACTTCACCCTGTATGACAGACTTTAGGTCCATCCGCCTCTTAAAATTTAATTCTTAATAATGACTATGTTTGACCATCAACTGAAAAATTTCCTGAAAATTTAACAGTTGGCTTTTGCAAATTGGTGTGAGATGAAGAAATGGACGTGGAAAGGGCATTGGGTTGGAAGATGGTTGACCTAGGAAGTGAATAGCATTTAAGGGCAAAGGTTCAGGAGCCAGACTGCCTGAGTCCAAAGCCCAGATTCTCTGGTGACCTTGGACATGTTGCTTAACCACTCTGAATTTTAGTTTCCTTTAACGTAAAATACAAGAACGTAACCTACAAGAATATTGGGACTTTAAATAAGATAATCTTTGCACAGTGACTCTGTATAGTAAGCAAACAAGATTATTATTACCAAATTTCATCTAGGCCATAAATCCTATGTAATTATAGACAGTTTATTTCCCTCAGCATTTCTTCATATGTAGATAAGGGGTTAAATACAAAATGATGTATAATCTTCCTCCTAGTTTTCAAGCACGCACAGTGATTAAGACCTAGAGTTTTTTAAGTCAGATGGCCTAGATTCAGATCCTGGATCTCTTCATACAAGTTGTGAAGCTTTGGACAAATTAATTCACTTCTCCTATCCTTGCCTTATTCAGCTGGAAGTCAGAAAGTAACGCAAGAATTTGTTGCACAGAATTTTTTAAGGTTAAAACAAGGTGTTTAAAACCCAGTGTTCGGCACACAGTAGGTAATTTATAAAGCTAAGCTTTTTAATTAATGGTATTAGTATTGTTATAGCATATAAATAATTAATAGTAGTAGTATTTTTAGTATACCATGTAGCATTATTATAATATTAATGTACATTACTATATATTACTATATATATAAATATATATTACTATAATTATATATAAATATATATTACTATGTATTTTATATATTGCAGTAGTATTGGTATTATTAGTAATATTTTTTAATATTATTAACATTAATATTATTAAGAAAATGGAGTACAAATGTACAAACGCTAATTTTTTTGTATATGGTATGCCCTCCCAAACCAAATCTTCATCCGAGGGACATGTCCCATGACTTCTCAAAATTAATATTAATAATAAAATATATACTGTAAATAATAAGATAGGTAACATTTGGGCATTTTCTAGGTGTCAACCATTGTAGTAAGTGGTTCACATATAATTTAATGAACCTCTTTGAATCTCAGTTTTATTATTTATAAAATGACCTTAATACCTATCACATAAAGTTGTTGAGAGATTATAAACATTATAACACATTCAACATGGTGTCTGTAACAAAGTAGGCATGCGATAAATGGTAGCTAGTAATAATAATTGTAATAATAATAGAATGTAGTCTATAGGTTGTGAGAATATATTTATCCTTTTTGAAACGTCTTGCCATACTGCTTAGTGCATTACATATGCTAATTAAGCTAATTAAGCTATATATGCTATATATTATTGTTATATAATAAAAATAGGTTATAGGCATTTACTATTATTTACTATTTACTATCAATTTACCGTTGAGAATGGTTTGGTAGGTCAGGGTGGAGATCAGAGAACAATTGAGAATACAGAGCTCAAAAGTGTTTTTTGGAAAGAGCTGCTATTGTGTTTTCATCTCTAGCTCCTTGTGGGAGAGGAGGTGGAAAGCGAAAATCTTTTCTTGAGGTGGAGATCTGGCAGGGTTCCTGCAGCTGGAATGGGTTAGACATCGCAAACACTAGGTTATGAGGTGTTACTATTGTAAGAAAGAGGTGTTAGACCAGCACTGGCATGAGATGGCAATGCTAATAATTATTCTCTCTAGTCTAATGGAATTGAATTGGGACAACTGGGTCTTCAGGGGAATCTGTTGAAAGCTGTGGGGTTTTGTTGTCATTTGTTTATTTGCCGATACCATGTCTCTTGCTATCTTAAAGCACATTTTGCTTCTTCTGTGAGACATCAATGTATACTGTTAACTGTAGCTGTGTCCAAAACATTATCAAATTATTAATGATCCCATTTTTCATGTCTTTGTGTTTATCCATTGCACTTACAATGAATCATTTTAATAATTTCTTAAAATATCATCCTCAAGTCAGTCCATATGGCCTTCTGATCTCATACGCAGTAATAAACATGGAGACATGTGGTTAAAACATAAAATATTTCAGGATGCTCCAGTCCCTTATTCTACCGCCCCTCAAAGGAGCAGAGTGAGCTGATCCAAAAGGCCAGATAGGAAATAAAAGTGATCTCATCCTCTCTCTTGGCATAGGCTGCCCCCTCCTTGGGGAATAATTACCTGATAAACTCAGGCTTCCCCCTTCAATGGCTCCAGAAAACACAGGGCTAGCTTTTTAGAACAAATTCAGCATTCATGCTGCTCATACCTGAGAACAGAGAAGATTAATTGATGTGGTTCTATTGAATGGTGTCCAGAAAACTGATTTTTGGTGAACCATTTTTCTGGACTATCTGAGCCTGAGTTCAAACACAGGGTGGAGTTCTCAACCAAGTCAGACACTGTGATTACATTCATAGAAATATAAATGCTAGAGGAAGGCCCTGAAAGATAAATAAAGTTACCATACAAGGGACACACCTGCGTGCATATGCAAGTAATCAAAAATGCCAATTAGAATAATAAGGACATTCCATTTTGCTCATCAGATTTGAAAGGTAAAGTAAATAATGCTGATATTCTTAAAATTGTAGTGAAAAGATTGTTCTTAAATAGTGCATATGAGAAAGTCAACTTGTACCATCTTTTTAAATGCTATTTAGAAATGGGAATCAAACAATAAAATAGGCCTCAAAATATAGATAATATATATTCTCTGATATAGTCATTTATCTTTGACACCGTGCTTGGAAAATATAAAGATAATTGTGACTGCAAAATTTATAGTATTAAAAAAATGAAAACTACCTAAAAATCCAACATTAGTTAGCAATAAAAATAATGTTTGTGATGACATTTTTGATATGTGAATTACTCTGGGTAAAAAAATAAAAGTGAAAATTGTGTAGAGAACTTCATGACCTTAGCTGCATTAAAATACGAAGAAAATATCCAAGAATTAAGTTACTTCTTGCCAATGGCATTATGAGTCATTTTTGAGTATTTCTTTAATGTTCTCCATAAACTATATAGTTAGAAAAATGAAAGTAATATTTTTAAAAATTATTTATTTATTTATGGCTGCATTGGATCTGTGTTGCTGTGGGTGAGCTTCCTTTAGTTGCAGCGAGCGGGGGCTACTCTTTGTTGCCGTGCGTGGGCTTCTCATTGCGGTGGCTTCTCTTATCACAGACCATGGGCTCTATGTGTGTGGGCTCAGTAGTTGTGGCTCGTGGGCTCTAGAGCACAAGCTCAGTAGCTGTGGTGCACGGGTTTAGTTGCTCCTCAGCATGTGGGGTCTTCCCGGACCAGGGCTTGAACCTGTGTGCCCGCATTGGCAGGCGGACTCCCAACCACTGCGCCACCAGGGAAGTCCTGAAAGTAATTTTTTAAAAAGTATACTGAGTGCTCATTTGGAACACCTTCATGAAATGCGTGAGGAGAGACACAATAGGGAAAACTAAGGACATCAAGGGATATAAAATATTGGAGTAAATTGAGTTGACTTTTTCCAGAATTGAAGTAACTCTTTTCTCTCATTAATTACAAAATTCCTTTTATAAAAAAACATAATTTCACTTTCAAATATCCAGAGAGCTCAGTTTGAGGTTCATGGAGTCAAAGCAGAAAAATAAATAATAAGAAAAGGTGTCATTTTTAAGGAGGGTGGTTTCAAATGGGCGTGACACAACTGAAAATGTGACTTTGAAATGTGTTTAGAATTTCAAGACAAGGTAGAACTGTCACCTCATGTTGCTTGTGAATCACTGCACATCTGTCCCTCTGCCCTGGGATAAGACTGTAGCAGGGAAAGGAAGCCATTAAAAAATAATGAGAGGACTTTCAAGCTGGCAGGGGAGTAAGACGTGGAGATCACCTTCCTCTCCACAAATACATCAAAAATATATCTACATGTGGAACAACTCATACAGAACACCTACTGAACGTGGGCAAAAGACCTCAGACTTCCCAAGAGGCAAGAATATCCCCACGTACCTGGATAGGGCAAAAGAAAAAAGAAAAAATGGAGACAAAAGAATAGGGATGGGACCTACACCTCTGGGAGGGAACTGTGAAGGAGGAAAAGTTTCCACACACTAGGAAGCCCCTTCACTGGTGGAGACAAGGGATGGGCGGGGGAAAAACTTTGGAGCCATGGAGGAGAGCGCAGCAACAGGGGTGCAGAGGGCAAAGTGGAGAGATTCCCACACCGAGGATCGGTGCTGACCAGCACTCACCAGCCTGAGAGGCTTGTCCGCTCACTCGCTGGGCGGGTGGGGGCTGGGAGCTGAGGCTCGGGCTTCGGAGGTCAGATCCCAGGGAGAGGACTGGGGTTGGCGGCGTGAACACAGCCTGAAGGGGGCTAGTGCACCACAGCTTCCCAGGAGGGAGTCTGGGAAAAAGTCTGGACCTGCCTAAGAGTCAAGAGACCATTGTTTAGGGGTGTGCGAGCAGAGGGGATTCAGAGCACCGCATAAACGAACTCCAGAGATGGGCACGAGCCGTGGCTATCAGTGCAGACACCAGAGACGGGCATGAAATGCTGAGGCTGCTGCTGCTGCCACCAAGAAGCCTGTGTGCAAGCACAGGTCACTATCCACACCACACCTCCCCTCCTGGGAGCCTGTTCAGCCTGCCACTGCCAGGGTCCCGTGATCCAGGGACAACTTCGCCAAGAGAACATATGGCATGCCTCAGGCTGTTGCTACGTCACACTGGGCTCTGCCACAGCAGGCTCATCCCACATTCCATACCCCTCCACGCCCCCCCCCCCGGCCCGGGGG
>NW_020172779.1:6264808-6290089 GCF_003031525.2 Neophocaena asiaeorientalis asiaeorientalis
CCCCCACCCCCCCCCCCCCCGGCCTGAGTGAGTCAGAGCCACTGAATCAGCCACCCCTTTAACCCCATCCTGTCTGGGTGAAGAACAGTCACCAGAGGGTGACCTACATGCAGAGGCGGGGCCAAACCCAATGCTGAACCCCAGGAGCTGTACGAACAAAGAAGAGAAAGGGAAATCTCTCTGTGAGCCTCAGGAGCAGTGGATTAAATCTCCACAAGCAGCTTGATGTACCCTGCATCTCTGGAATACCAGAATACACAACGAATCATCCCAAAACTGAGGCGGTGGACTTTGGGAGCAACTATAGACTTGGGGTTTGCTTTCTGCATCTAATTTGTTTCTAGTTTTATGTTTACCTTAGTTTAGGATTTAGAGTTTATTATCATTGGTAGATTTGTTTATTGATTTGGTTGCTCTCTTCTTTTATATATATTGTTTTCTTTCCTTTTTCTCTTTTGTGAGTGTGTATGTGTATGCTTCTTTGTGTGATTTTGTCTGTATAGGTTTGACTTTACCATTTGTCCTAGGGTTCTGTCTGTCCATTTGTTTTTTCTCTTAGTATAGATTTTAGCGATTGTTATCATTGATGGATTTGTTTTTTGGTTTGGTTGCTCTCTTCTTTCTTTTTCTTATTACTTTCTTTTTTTTTTACTTTTAATATTTTTTTATTTTAAAAACTTTATTTTATTTTTATTTATTTATTTTCTTTCTTTCCTCACTTTCCTTCTGAGCCATGTGGCTGACAGGGTCTTGGTGCTCCAGCCGGGTGCTAGGCCTGGACTCTGAGGTGGGAGAGCCGAGTTCAGGACATTGGTCCACCACAGAACTCCCAGCCTACGTAATATCAAACGGCCAAAGCTCTCCCAGAGATCTCCATCCAAACGCTAAGACCCAGCTCCACTCAACGACCAGCAAGCTACAGTGCTGGACACTCTATGCCAAACAACTAGCAAGACAGGAACACAGCCTCACCCATTAGCAGAGAGGCTGCCTAAAATCATAATAAATTCACAGACACCCCAAAACAAACTGCAGGATGTGGTCCTGCCAACGAGAAAGACAAAATCCAGCCTCATCCACCAGAACACAGGCACCAAACCCTCCACGAGGAAGCCTACACAACCCACTGAAGCAACCATAGCCACTGGGGGCAAACACCAAAAACAACAGGAACTACGAACCTGCAGCCTGCAAAAAGGAGACCCCAAACAACGTAAGTTAAGCAAAATGAGAAGACAGAGAAACACACAGCAAATGAAGGAGCAAGGTAAAAACCCTCCAGACCAAAAATATGAGGAGGCAATAGGCAGTCTACCTGAAAAAGAATTCAGAGTAATGATAGTAAAGGTGATACAAAATTTTGGAAATAGAATGGAGAAAATATAAGAAACATTTAATAAGGACCTAGAAGAACTAAAGAGCAAATGAACAATGATGAACAACACAATAAATGAAATTTAAAATACTCTAGAAGGAATCAGTAGCAGAATAACTGAGGCAGAAGAACAGATAAGTGACCTGGAAGATAAAATAGTGGAAATAACTACTGCAGAGCAGACAAAAGAAAAAAGAATGAAAAGAATTAAGGACAGTCTCAGAGACCTCTGGGACAACATTAAACGTACCAACATTCAACTTATAGGGGTCCCAGTAGAAGAAGAGGAAAAGAAAGGGCCTGAGAAAATATTTGAAGTGATTATAATTTAAAACTTCCCTAATATGGGAAAGGAAGTAGTCAATCAAGTTCAGGAAGGACTTGATAAATCAGGATAAATTACAGGATAAATCCAAGGAGAAACACACCAAGACACATATTAATCAAACTTTCAGAAGTTAAATACAAAGAAAAAATATTAAAAGCAGCAAGGGAAAAATAACATACAAGGGAATCCCCATAAGGTTAACAGCTGATCTTTCAGCAGAAACTCTGCAAGCCAGAAGGGAGTGGCAGGACATAGTTAAACTGATGAAAGGGAAAAACCTACAACCAAGATTACTCTACTGAGCCAGGGTCTTATTCAGATTCAATGGAGAAATTAAAACGTTTACAGACAAGCAAAAGCTAAGAGAATTCAGCACCACCAAACCAGCCTTACAACAACGCTAAAGGAACTTCTCTAGACAGGAAACACAAGAGAAGGAAAAGACTTACAATAACAAACCCAAAACAATTAAGAAAATGGTAATAAGATCATACTTATTGATATTTACCCTAAGTTTAAATGGATTAAATGCTCCCACCAAATGACATAGACTGGCTGAATGGATACAAAAACAAAACCCATATATATGCTGTCTACAAGAGACCCACTTCAGACCTAGGGACACATACAAACTGAAAGTGAGGGGATGGAAAAAGATATTCCATATAAATGGAAATGAAAAGAAGGCTGGAGTAGCAATTCTCATATCAGACAAAATAGACTTTAAAATAAAGACTATTACAAGAGACAAAGAAGGACCCTACATAATGATCAAGGGATCAGTCCAAGAAAAGATATAACAATTGTAAATATTTATGCACCCAACATAGGAGCACCTCAATACATAAGGCAAATGTTAACAGCCATAAAAGGGGAAATTGACAGTAACACAATCATAGGAGAGGACTTTAACATCCCAGTTTCACCAATGGACAGATCATCCAAAATGAAAATAAATAAAGGAAACACAAGCTTTAAATTATACATTAAACATGACGGACTTAATTGATATTTATAGGACATTCCATCCAAAAACAACAGAATACACTTTCTTCTCAAGTCCTTATAGAATATTCTCCAGGTTAGATCATATCTTGGGTCACAAATCAAGCCTTGATAAATTTAAGAAAATTGAAATCATATCAAGTATCTTTTCCGACCACAACGTTATGAGACTAGATATCAATTATGGGAAAAAAATTAGTAAACAATACAAACACATGGAGGGTAAATAATATACTACTAAATAACCAACAGATCACTGAAGAAATCAAAGAGGAAATAAGAAAATACCTAGACACAAATGACAATGAAAACACGGCAACCCAAAACCTATGGGATGCAGCAAAAGCAGTTTGAAGAGGGAAGTTTATAAAAATACAGTCTTATCTCAAAAAACAAGAAACATCTCAAATAAACAACCTAACCTTACACCTAAAGCAATTACAGAAAGAAGAACAAAAATACCCAATGTTAGCAGAAGGAAAGAAATCATACAGATCAGATCAGAAATAAATGAAAAAGAAATGAAGGAAATGATAGCAAAGATCACTAAAACTAAAAGTTGGTTATTTGAGAAGATAAACAAAATTGATAAACCATTAGCCAGACTCATCAAGAAAAAAAGGGAAAAGACTCAAATCAATAGAATTAGAAATGAAAAGGATAAGTAACAGCTGACACTGCAGAAATACAAAGGATCATGAGAGATTACCACAAGCAACTATATGCCAGTAAAATGGAAAACCTGGAAGAAATGGACAAATTCTTAGAAAAGCACAACCATTTGAGACTGAACCAGGAAGAAATAGCAAATATAAACAGACCAATCACAAGCACTGAAATTGAAACTGTGATTAAAAATATTCCAACAAAATAAAGCCCAGGACCAGATGGCTTCACAGGGGAATTCTATCAGACATTTAGAGAAGAGCTAACACCTATCCTTCTCAAACTTCCAAAATATAGCAGAGGAAGGAACACTCCCAAACTCGTTCTACGAGGCCACCATCACCCTGATACCAAAACCAGACAAAGATGTCACAAGAAAGAAAACTACAGGCCAGTTTCACTGATGAACATATATGCAAAAATCCTCAACAAAATACTAGCAAACAGAATCCAACAGCACATTAAAAGGATCATACAGCATGATCAAGTGAGGTTTATCCCAGGAATGCAAGGATTCTTCAATATAAGCAAATCAATCAATGTGATAACTATATTAACAAATGGAAGGAGAAAAATCATATGATGATCTCAATAGATGCAGAAAAAGCTTTGGACAAATTCAACAGCCATTTATGATAAAAATCCTCCAGATAGTAGGCATAGAGGGAACTTACCTCAACATGATAAAGGCCATATATGACAAACCCACAGCCAACATTGTTCTCAGTGGTGAAATACTGCAACCATTTTCTCTAAGATCAGGAAAAAGACAAGGTTGCCCACTCTCACCACTGTTATTCAACATAGTTTTGGAAGTTTTAGCCATAGCAATAAGAGAAGAAAAAGAAATAAAAGAAATCCAGATCGGAAAAGAAGTAAAATGTCACTGTTTGCAGATGACGTGATACTATAAATAGAACCAGACAAAGATGTCACAAGAAAGAAAACTACAGGCCAGTTTCACTGATGAACATATATGCAAAAATCCTCAACAAAATACTAGCAAACAGAATCCAACAGCACATTAAAAGGATCATACAGCATGATCAAGTGAGGTTTATCCCAGGAATGCAAGGATTCTTCAATATAGGCAAATCAATCAATGTGATAACTATATTAACAAATGGAAGGAGAAAAATCATATGATGATCTCAATAGATGCAGAAAAAGCTTTGGACAAATTCAACAGCCATTTATGATAAAAATCCTCCAGATAGTAGGCATAGAGGGAACTTACCTCAACATGATAAAGGCCATATATGACAAACCCACAGCCAACATTGTTCTCAGTGGTGAAATACTGCAACCATTTTCTCTAAGATCAGGAAAAAGACAAGGTTGCCCACTCTCACCACTGTTATTCAACATAGTTTTGGAAGTTTTAGCCATAGCAATAAGAGAAGAAAAAGAAATAAAAGAAATCCAGATCGGAAAAGAAGTAAAATGTCACTGTTTGCAGATGACGTGATACTATAAATAGAGAATCCTAAAGATGTTGCCAGAAAACTATTAGAGCTAATCAATGAATTTGGTAAAGTAGCAGGATACAAAATTAATGCACAGAAATCTCTTGCATTCCTATACACTAATGATGAAAAATCTGAAAGAGAAATTAAGGAAACACTCCCACTTACCACTGCAACAAAAAGAGTAAAATACCTAGGGATAAACCTACATAGGGAGACAAAAGACCTGTATGCAGAAAACTATAAGACACTGATGAAAGAAATTAAAGATTATACAAACAGATGGAGAGCTATACCATGTCCTTGGATTGGAAGAATCAACATTGTGAAAATGACTATACTCCCCAAAGCAATCTACAGATTCAGTGCAATCCCTATCAAACTACCAATGGCATTTTTCACAGAAGTAGAACAAAAAATTTCACAATTTGTATGGAAACACAAAAGACCCCGAATAACCAAAGCAATCTTGAGAAAGAAAAACAGAGCTAGAGGAATTATGCTCCTGGACTTCAGATTATACTACAAAGCTACAGTAATAAGGACAGTATGGTACTGGCACAAAAACGTAAATATAGATCAATGGAACAGGATAGAAAGCCCAGAGATAAACCCATGCACATGTGGTCACCTTATCTTTGATACAGGAGGTAAGAATATACAGTGGAGAAAAGACAGCCTCTTCATAAGTGGTGCTGGGAAAAGTGGACAGCTATATGCAAAAGAATGAAATTAGAACACTCCCTAAGACCGTATACAAAAATAAACTCAAAATGGATTAAAGACCTAAATGTAAGGCCAGACACTGTAAAACTCTTAGAGGAAAATATAGGCAGAACAGTCTATGACATAAATCACAGCGAGATCCTTTTTGACCCACCTCCTAGAGAAATGGAAATAAAAGCAAAAATAAACAAATGGGACCTAATGAAACTTAAACGCTTTGACACAGCAAAGGAAACTGTAAACAAGAGGAACAGAGAACCCTCAGAATGGGAGAAAATATTTGTAAACGAAGCGGCTGACAAAGGATTAATCTCCAAAATTTACAAGCAGCTCATGCAGGTCAATATCAAAAAACAAACAACCCTAACTAAAAATGGGCAGAAGACCTGAATAGACATTTCTCCAAAGAAGATATACAGATTTCCAACAAACAGATTACACATTTCTAACATGAAATGATGCTCAACATCACTAAACATTAGAGTAATGCAAATCAAAACTACAATGAGGTATCACCTCACACCGGTCAGAATGGCTATCATCAAAAAATCTACAAACAATAAATGGTGGAGAGGGTGTGGAGAAAAGGGAACCCTCTTGTATTGTTGGTGGAAATATCAATTTTTACAGCCATTCTGGAGAACAGTATTGAGGTTCCTTAAAAAACTAAAAATAGAACTACCATACGACCCAGAAATCCCTCTACTGGGCATATACCCTGAGAAGACCATGATTCAAAAAGAGTCATATACCACAATGTTCACTGCATCTCTATTTACAATAGCCATGACATGGAAGCAACCTAAGTGTCCATCAGCAGACGAATGGATAAAGAAGATGTGGAACGTATATACAATGGAACATTACTCAGCCATAAAAAGAAATGAAATTGAGTTATTTGTAGCGAGGTGGATGAACCTAGAGTCTGTCATATAGAGTGAAGTCAGAAAGAGAAAAACAAATACCATATGCTAACACATATATATGGAATCTAAAAAAAGAGAAAATGTTTCTGAAGAACCTAGGGGCAGGACAGGAATAAAGACGCAGATGTAGAGAATGGACTTGAGTACATGGGGAGGGGGAAGGGTAAGCTGGGATGAACTGAGAGTGACTTTGACATATATACTCTACCAAATGTAAAATAGATAGCTAGTGGGAAGCAGCTGCATAGCACAGGGAGATCAGTTCTGTGCTTTGTGACCACCTAGAGGTGTGGGATAGGGAGGGAGGTAGGGAGACACAAGAGGGAGAGAATATGGGGATATATGTATACGTATAGCTGACTCACTTTGTTGTACAGCAGAAAGCAACACAGCATTGTAATTATACCCCAATAAAGATGTTAAAAATAATAATAATGAACATAGCTTTGCAATCAAATTTCTTTTTTTTTTCTATGCTTACTGTATTTGAAAAAAAATATACATAAATCATTTTTCTCCTTTCGTGGGAACTTAACATGCAGCCTGGCATCATATTACTGTGCAATTCTTGTTCAGCCAGTCCGCCAAGGAGGTAACGTTAAGTTTGGGGTGGTATTAGGAACATGGTAAAGTGAACTCACTCAATTAACCAGCTTCATCTTAGTTTCTTTGAAGCTTCCCCCCTGCTTATTTGAGTGCTAAAATCAAGAATAGGGTACCTTCTTTACAGTTCAAATGCCACGATTTAGACCAGCTAAGCTTTACAAATAAAGAAATAAAGTGAAGGCTCAGAGCAGCAGTTTTATATCAAAAGTTATTTTTGGATTAGTTAAGGCTTAGATTTATTTTTAATTCTCATGATTTGTTTTGGAGTGATAGGCTCTTTTTTTTCTTATGGCTTAGGCAACATTTAAAATGATTTTCTGTCTGGGCTGGAAATGTCCAGTACCACTCAGTATCTGTTGGCACAGGGAAAGGGCAAGTCCGGTGGGATGGAAGCCATGAAGGATGGATTTTTCTTTTTCTTAACAATCCTGTCTTCTTTTTCCCCTCCCTACTGTGGGGTGTCTTCCATACATACAGTGCATCTTTGCTCAACTTTGTAACTACTCATTTCAGAAATAATTATTTCCTTGGGGCTTTCAAGATGAAAGAACATAGCTTGTCTTTCTGAAAAAATAAACAGTGTGACTTTTCTAATTGTCATTTTCCTTCTCTTTCTTCCTCCTTTTCTTTCTTTTTTCAATCACTATTAACAAGCTCCTTTTATATGCCTTACCAAAGAGCTACATGCTGGAAATATGAGTGAACAAGACAAGGTCCTAAGCCTTAAAGAGTTTACAGTGAATTAGAGGTCACAGAAAAGTAAAGAAACATTTACCAAAGACTGTGATCATTGCCACCTTTAGTAGAGGTAAGTACAGTGGCTCTAGAAGCATCTAGTGTGGACACTTAACTCAGACCTGGGAGTGGAGAGAAGTGGTCATATTTGTTATCATTCAAATTGTTGAATCGATGGGACTTGGGTTTGGAGTAGAAAGAGAAATGAGGCATTAAGGATCCCTCCTACCATTCAGAGAATAAAGAGAGAGAGAGAAGGAAATGACATGCCCATATTATAATTTTAGTTCAGTGTAAAGAATGAGTTGGAGAAAGATAAGACTGAATACAGAAAATCCAGTTGGGATTCCTTTATACTAATGCAAGCAAAAGATAATTGTGGTCTAAACAATAGAGGTAGTATGAATCATGAATAGATTTAAAAGTATTTAAAAGACAGAATCATGAGGACTTGGCAGTGTTGTAGGTGCTGAGGAAAGGAGAAAAAGGCAGTATTGAAGACTATGAGGGTTATGGCTTAAGCAACTGAAAGATTGATGGATTGCATTCATTGAAATTCAGAGCACAGATGAAAATGCGGTTTGTGGAGGATAAGAATATGAGTTCAGTTTTGGAAATATTGAGCACAAGATTTTGATCAGAAATCTAAGTGGAGATATGTAATATGAAATTGATATAAAGGTTTGATGCTCAGGAGTAGATCTGGACTATAAAAAGATGTTTAGAAACCTAGATGTGATTGAAGTCAAAGGAACATCTGAAATCACTCAAGGAGAATATAGAAATTGAGAAGATGGCCTAGGAGAGAATCCTAAGAAACACGAAGGAAAAAGTTCATTTCAAGAAGACCTTAGTGTGCAAGGGGCTGTTAATGACTTTGTCAAAATCAGTTTCAGTAGTACAGTAGAAGTAGAACCCCGATGGCAGGATGTCAAGAACCAAGGAGCCTGATAAACTGTAGATGTCTTCATCAGTTGATTCATATATATTTCTTGGACAGATTTAATTCTAATAAACTGAATTCTCTAAGTTGTTTTGGAAGAGGTTAGCAAATGCCATTTGTACTTGACAGCAAAATGATTCTCTTTTTGATTTTCAATTACAGTTTGTTAAAATTACATCATTTTAGTTCTTTAAATATTTCTGATAATACAACCTGGTGAGGGTAACAGACTAGTTAATTAAGAATTTTGCTATGTTTCTCAGTGTGGGCATTTGCTAAACTTCATGTTGTATAAAATCATTTGTTTTAATTGGCCTCTGAATAGGAAAGAAAGAAAAATAAATGGTTATTACTTTCTACTGGGGATAAGTGGTGTTCTCTAACACAAAATGAAATATTTAATAATCACGTGCAATGAACAATGTGGAGTTTAACAGAATAAATATATTCAGTCACTGGAGATTGATAAAGATTAGTAAACAAGACAATACAAACAGATTCCCATAAATCTTGAGGAATGCAGTGCTTCTCAAGAAAAAAATGTTCAGTGGTTATTTGTTCTTCTTCAAATAAATATTAATACAATATGGCTGAAGTAAATCAGAGTATTTAGTTTTCCAAAGATGGCGTGGGAATACATAGTTAAGTGGAGAGTATGGCCAGCTGTTTCATCATGATAGAAATATCCCCAAAGTAATTTTAAAACACTCCTACTTTTACACAGGAAGATTCTGGAGGCAAGCTCACTTTATGGTTACTTCTGGAATTTCACGGATCTTGAAGTTGTTTCCAATTTAACTGGAAGATTCCAAAAAGGAACATTTACATTCCTTATTGAATTTAGAGTCCGTTGTTCTTCAGGTTATTGTTTGATGATCCAGAAAAGAAAGATAGCTGCCTTCTCTTTGCTTATATGGTGGATTTTATCCCAAAATCTCAAAGTACTTTGTGCAAATTAACTCACAGTTCAGTCCCTTTAATATTTTGAATGAGGATTAATGAGACTCCTATTCCACATATGGTAACATGGAGTTTCTGGAAATCTTGGATGAAGTGAATGAGACATGACATAGCTGCCAGCAAGTTTGCAGATGAGCCAAAAATAGCAAACACCATCTCTACTTGACTGTTTTAACCAGCAGACCCACACAAAAATTCATAGGTATTAAATAATTAAAACTACAGACTAAAACGTGGTCTAGAAGGAAGTTTTTGACTCCAAGTCTGCCTGTTTGTGAACTTGAAAAAAATCTTCTTGATGGTCTCAGTGGTCTCATTTCCCCATCTGAGGTGAATCGATTGTTAAGATTCCTTCTCAATCTGCTATTATAATTCTATGTCGACCTTACTCTGGAAAGGGGGCCTTGCCTGAAAATAAGAATGGTTCAAAATATTTATGGAAGTAGCGAGGCTGGACGGTCCTGTGGGTCTCTTCATTCTTCTCCTTAGCAATATTTACTGAATTCCGCTTCTTTTCCCGTAGCCCTCAAAACTAGTTCTTATTCTTTTTACATTGCTATTTCCCTAACTCCTTTCCAACGAAGTCAGTTACAAATAAAGTCAGTTATGTTATGCTCTATATCACTATATAATTAACTTCACTCTTTATCTTTTCTCCAGGAATAAAGAACATAGGCAAATAAAAGCAGAGTGCTTAAGAAGGCAGGTTCTAGAATCATACTAACTAGGAATGAAACACAGCTCTGGGGTTTATTTAGTGTGTGACTTGGGACATAATAAGTATCCGTGCAACCTCCTGCTCTTTTGTTTTCTTCTCTTTCTCTCTGATGCATACCTACCCGGACTGCCTCCTGTGCCGTCCTTTGTATCACAGATTGGAAACCTAAGAACTATACTTGCCAGAATCCAATGCCATCAGTCTTCTCATTTAGATTCCTTTAATGAGATATATTTGCATGGGATTTTGGAGGCAGAAAAGAAAGAGAAATTAATATAACTCCTCCCCCAGGGACAGACAGATGCATGAGCATTGGTAGTAGACAAATATGAGGTTTTGCTAGTGGCTTTACTGAGTTCCCTTGAGAATTACCATCTTGGTATCATAGGTAACTGAGATCATTGGCAGTGGTTTCCAGCAATGTTTGTAATACCCTAAGTTTTTCAAAAGAAAACGGTAGTTTCACTTAAATTTTACTTCTTTATATTTTCAACAGTTTTATAAGCATCTAACTCCCTGAATTAAAGGCCTTCCAACTTGAGTGGTTTCTGTTTTCTTGACTAGTCCCTGGCTTATATATTTTCTTTCTTCTCCTCCTGCTTATTGAATTCTATCACAGATTACTGAGTAAGAAAGGAAGGAAATAAAATAATAGTAATAATAATAACTGTGAACATTTACATCTTTACCCAAATGACATCTTTTTAGTGAGCCCTTTCTAACTACTTTAGGTAAAATTTCAACCCTGCTCTCATTTCCCTGCTCTTTGAAAATTTCCCTAGCATTTTTCACTGATTTTCATAATAGTTACTTTACTTGTTTGTTTGTTTATCGTATTTCTTTCTGGGAATTTATTAAGCTCATGAAGATGAATATTTTTGACAATTTATTCTATTGGTGAATCATGAGCTCTTCAAACAGTGTTTGGTTTTTAGTAGGTACTCAATAAGTATTTGTTTAGTTAATGAATGAATTGAGTACTTATTATATACCAGATTTTATTCTACATGTCATATGTATGTTATCTAATCCTTTTAAAAAATCTTACCCAGTGACTATTAGTATTTGCCCAATTTACAAGAGCAAAGTCTTAGACACAAAAGTGGTGGAGCAAAGCTTTGAACTCAGGCAGACTGACTCTCAAATCTATGCTGTTAGCTATGATACCACACTGAGTATCTACTCTTTTTCTGGTGTTGAACTAGATACTTGAAATTGTCTTGAAATCTCATAAGGACACCATGCCGTATGTATATTTATTCCATTTATAAAATGAGAACGTTGAGCTTTACAGAAATTAAGGAATTTTTACAAGGTGATACGGCAACTTAGTGGCATAGCTCAAATCCTCACCCAGGTCTGTCTGCCACTAAAGTCCCAGGACCCTGCATCTTACCAAACTAGGGAATGTTTTCAAAGATCATCAGATGCTTTGCTCTCAAATTCAGATAAAACGTGTAAAGAAAAGTTATATATACTGCCCATGAGTAAAACCAGAGCAATAGGTTTAAATCTGCATATGCTTTTATTAAAACAGACACATTTTAGTACAAGGGAGGTCTTCTTGTCATATTATCTTGGTTATAGCATATTATTTTCATTAAGCAATAACTGTTTCCAGGGTGTGAGCCTATTTAGCTTATAATAGGACACAGTGTAAATACCATGCCCCTAATTCTAAAACTCAGCAAAAGCAAAACAGCTGTCTAACATGAGACATTTTTATAGGTTGAATGAGCAGCTCATATTGTTATAGAAAGGCCAGTTTTATGAAACCACACTGGAAAGAACAAGTTGGGCCCTGCTTATTCTTCTTTCTTTTGTTGGGCCAAAAAAAAAAGCAGAAGCATAAGATGTAGACAGCAGGATCTCTTAGAATGTCTCTTTGGAAGAGACCCTGCCTTCCATTCAGTAATCATGTAAACATAGGAGGGAGAGTTTAGCCAAAAGGAGAGAGGAGAGCTATAATTTCCATTAGGGTGTAGGAGAAGCGTATTAAATAGAAGTTCTTCATTGACTGCAGTCACCATTTGCATGTAAGAAGAGGATATGATTCAGAAATGAGCTGCCCTTTCTCTCCACTGTTCCATTCCCTCCCCGATAACCCCAAGTTTTCACATTCTAGTCTCTAGAATATGCTAACTTGGAACTTGTGTGTAAGAAAATTATTTTTCTTCTTTAGTAAATGTACATATACCTCATTCCTCACTTTTGCAGCCCTAATCAAATGCAGCGGGCTTTTAGACCATCTTGTGTGATGTTTACTTCTGCCATAATCATGTTTTTAGCTTGACAATTATTTCATTGGTAGGGATAAAAGGATTTCACTATATAAGAAAACAATTTTTCTGTATATGTTAATACTGTTGTTGAATGTAGTCAGTCTTTGAGGGTTTTTATGTAATGGAGAACTGAAGTCATTAGGAATATGAAGTGTAGTTTAGTATCAGGACATGTAGAAAGAATCCTAGACTGGTAATCAGGAGACCTAAATCCTGGCCTTGATTGTTCCACTAATTAAGATTGTCACCTCAGATAATTCATTTAACCTTTCTGGTCTTCAGAGTCTTTTTCTACAAACGATAAAGTCCTTCAAGTCCTAAAGATGTATTATTTTATTTCATCACAAAATGAAAATAAAGGATGTAGTCAAAAGAAATTCAAAATTAGACAAATTAAAAACTTTAACAAATCAGAGTTTTATATAAATCCCCAGAACAATTTCTTTTTTCCATTCATGTCAGGCCAAGGATGATGAAATAAAGCCAAGGGTAGGATAGTTTATATAACTTAGTAAATAATAATAATAACAACGATAACTAATAATAATAATACCTGAACTTAATTATGAGGACAGTTTGGTAAAATCAGATGAGTTTGGGGCTTTGTAGATTGTTGTCTTTTATTATTTATAATGATAGACAGTCTTCATTGATATGTGCCTCCCATATTTACCTATGGGAATTGAGCCATAGGTAAATATGCCATCATAATGATGAGATAACATTTAACAGAACAGGGCAAAGTCATACATAGGATGTTCTCTCACTGAAATAGAGTATAAGTTAGGGCAGATTTTTGTGGTCCTGGAATTATATTAAATTTTTTAAAATTGGTAAAGCCATTCAAGTGAATTGTATTTATAAGAGACAATGGGGTAAAACCGCCTATATAATGGCTTTGAGAAGCAGAAGACTCATCTGTCCCTGACAAAGGTGACTAGTAACTTGTCTGCTCCTTAACTGTTTTTTGCTACTTGCAACAGGCATAGTGAGTTTGAGTCCAAATATCTAAAGGAATAAATGGCAGTTAAGACAAGCCCTATATGTACTACGCTTTTTGTAAATTGGCCTTTTTGAATTTGTCAAATAGCTTGGAACAAGTAGGTGGTGTGTAAAGCTAAAATGCCTTCTCATGCTTTGGCATTAAGGAACTTCCACGGTTCCCAATTGGTGATAATCACAGGGTGTGTTTGCACAGTTTGGACTTTGGTAGAATACTTTCTTCAGAGGGAGACTTTGGGTGGTTTCCCAGGTTTTATTTTTTTTTAATCACTAAAATATGTTTTTTGGCTTGATGCAAATTAACTTGTGTTATTGTGCTACAATTAAATGTGTACAGCTTGGCAATTATTTCCCTTCTCTTTGAAAGACATTTCTGTTTGTTTATTCTTTCTCTGTGGCCCGGAGGAAACCCAATCCATGCTGGAACAAGGCTTTTTAAGACATAGATGTAATTTGGTGGTGAGATGGATTCAACATTATTCCCATGACCGTTGCTACTTCTACCTCCTTTCTTGTACATTCATTTCATCACAGAGGTGGAAATGTAAAACAATACAATCAGTTATGTGTTAAAGACCTCAAAGAAACCTGTCTGAGACTCTTGTAAATTTAAATTGGCAACATGAAAACGTGCTGACTGAAGGGATGCTCAGACTTACCAGCATCACACAATTATACAAAAGTACTATAATCCTGGTCAAGGAGAAAATTACAATCATTTTTTAGGAACGTATTTTTAAATAATTCAAGGTAAACTCAAAATGAAATCTAGAAACAAATGTTATTGGAGCGATTCAAAGAGCTCTATAACTTTGCTTGCATTTGTTTTATTTTATATGATCAGAATAGCTTTGCTTACACCAAAATATGCCCAAGGGCTAAGTTCAAGAAATAGTACCTAAGATGGAGTATGGTGTGTTCTTAGTCTCTGCAGTTTTATGGAGGAACACTGTGGAAAGTGGGAGAGAGAATCTCCTAATAGAGACTCTCTCATAGGTTAACCATCATATTTATTTAATTTTTTGTTCATATATTACCTTTTAATTTTAATCCATAAAATGAACTCATTGAACACCTACAACATGTGAATTCCTCAGGGACATATAACCTCAGGCTGCCTTCTTTCTAGGTTGAGGTCACCTGAGGAAGGGGGAACTATCTGTAGGTGACCTCTGGAGAGGTTGTAATCGCCCTGAATAGTTTGTAAAATTTGAAACACGTGAGCATGTCCCAGGGAGACTCCCCAGGGTTTTTCCAGTCCTCAAAATCATAACTTAGAAAAAGTTAAGAACTACTTAGGTAGACGTTTAACCACCTAGTTCAGCGTTCCCGTATTTTATACGTTGAGTTACTTCTTTGCTCCTCAAACCACAAGTCCTTTAGAGTATATCTGGTAGAAGTATCTGCTGATTGAGAAATGTGAGTGAGAAGGCAAAGACCAGCATAGAGTGAGGACACCTACACTGCTCTCTGCCCATGTCTATGGGTTTTTCCATCTCTTTCTTGTAGGTAACTCCCCAGGACACAGAAGTAGAGAAAGAGTCAGCAGTTTCTATAAGAGAACTCGCTCTCTTTCACACGTGTCCACCAGAGCAGAATTTTAAGAGCCCCTGACCAAGGGAGAAAGGCAGTGTCAGAGCAGGTCATGCTTCCCTAGGCTATCAAAATGTCTAGGGGTCCCGACCTCATTAGGCCAGCTGGACCTACAACGACATCCTTGAGATAATCTCACTCTTTCCAAGTAACTTTCACCTTGTTTTTCTGCAGGATAGTTTTCTGTATGCACCAAAGATTCTGACAGAGAATCGAGCCTTGTAAATATATCATTTGACTTAGATAATCATCCAGGTCAGCTCCAATTATTGGACTGATGCTGTATCTGTACATAACTTAAGATGTGGCAAAACAACAAGGACACCTCACAGTTGGCTCTTTAGAGGCACTTTGCTAACAGACTTGGATCCAGCAGACCATCTATTGTGCTGGTCTTTCACATAAACATCTTGCTTTTGTCACAGTGTCTTTATGTACAATTTTTCCAACTATAAATGCTCTTCTGGGTCTATCTCTGCCACTAAATAATACACCTCAAATTTCATCTATGCACCACTTGGGTGACAGAGAAAAAGCAGATCAAGAGTAGTGGGGTAATTCATTCCAACCTTTTTTTCAGAAACCCCTTCTATCCTTCAGATGAAATCTTACCTGGAGGTACAATAAGAATTAAATAAATATTTTAAGTAGCTTTTTTTAAGGGTACAGGAGCTCCCTAGTTGGTAGGAGTGGGGAGTGAAAGTAGGGCTCAGGGGAACCCAGCTGGAAAAAACACTAGCCGAGGCATTCTGTAAGGTTTTGATTATGGTATCTGTAAATTATTTTTAAATATTTCAACTGATACTATGTGGGACAATATGCATATTATTTAGTTTACCCTGTAAACCCAGATGCTTCTAATACTTAATAAAGAATGCACAATGAATGAGTGAGCTATGAATGTGCTAATCAGAAATGCACAGTTCAGAACTGGATTTGGGACTCAGGAAGCCTATCTTCCAGAAGCTGCGACTTCAACTGCTTTGTTACTTGCATCTGGATCAATCAGTGTTACTTTGACAATTAATATACTGGATGTCAGAAATGGGGCATTTATTGGTGAAAGCAGTGAATGATTGGCAAGTATGATTAATGTTAAAAGTAGGCCCTTGTTTGGGAAATTTAAAATGTTCAATGTATGTGTATTGGCTAAAATATTTAGAAGATACTTCCCACACATGTGTGAACAATAAGAATTCAGGGAGGGTTTTTAGTTTATCGCCTACACCCTTGCAAACAATGTCCTAATCTAAATCCCTAAAGATTCTTGTGTCCAGCCTTAGGTTCTGGAGGATTCTGGTTATTTGATTCAGCTGTAATGGTGACAGAATCCTGGCTCTGGAAAGTTGTGTCTGCTTCTAGAACATTGCTGTCTGCCTTAAGTGAACTCTTCTTGAAATTCGTGAAAATGGTATCTAAAAGGACAGTGAGCTAAGACTTCCTTGAGCCAACGCAACAGGATGTACGAATAATTTTTGTTTTTGCTTTCTAAGCGTTGCTTGGTATGTGTTTTGGTTGCATGTACGGCAGAATTTAGACTGAGACCTCGCTTCATTTGAACTGGTAGCAAGGCTATAGATGGAGTAGCTCATTCTGACTCACCTGAAATTTCATTGTTGGTCACTGGTAAAGACCAAAAAGTTATTCATAACCAAGTTGGCTGACATCCATTTTCAATTGTCTCTTACTACTTGAAATTTCTTTCATTTGAAGAATGACAGTCGGCACAATATCTATATCTATCTATATATATACCTCCAGAATAACTTTGACCCTAACTTAGTCATTCACATCTATGATTTTCCCGAAATAACTTGTTTTGGTGTCAGGAGAATTTGGTGTCAGGAGATTCTGGTGTCCAGAATCAGCTGACAGCTACTTTTTTTTTTTTTTTCCGGTACGCGGGCCTCTCACTGTTGTGGCCTCTCCCGTTGCGGAGCACAGGCTCCGGACGCGCAGGCTCAGCGGCCATGGCTCACGGGCCCAGCCGCTCTGCGGCATGTGGGATCTTCCCAGACCCGGGGCACGAACCCATGTCCCCTGCATCGGCAGGTGGACTCTCAACCACTGCGCCACCAGGGAAGCCCTGACAGCTACTTTTTAAAGAGTTTTTCCCAGTTTTATTATGAAATAATTGACAAATATCACTGTATAATTTTAAGGGGTACAGCGTAATGGTTTGTTTACCATGTATCCTGAAATGATTACCACAGTAGGTTCAGCTAACATCTATCATCTCATATAGATACTGTAAAAAGAAAGGAAGAAGAAAAGAAAGAAAAAATCCTGTTTCTGGATTTCCCTGGTGGTGCAGTGGTTAAGAATCCACCTGCCAATGCAGAGGACATGGGTTTAAGCCCTGGTCCAGGAAGATCCCACATGCCACGGAGCAACTAAGCCCATGTGCTACAACTACTGAGCCTGCTCTCTAGAGCCCGTGAGCCACAACTACTGAGCCCACATGCTGCAGCTACTGAACCCACGTGCCACAACTACTGAAGCCTGTGCACCACAACTATTGAGCCCGTGCACCTAGAGCCCCTTCTCTGCAACAAGAGAAGCCACCACAATGAGACGCCCGTGCACCACAATGAAGAGTAGCCCCCCACTCACCACAACCAGAGAGAGCCCATGAGCAGCAACGAAGACCCAACGCAGCCAAAAATTAATTAATTAATTAAAAAAACAAACCAACAAACAAGAAAAACCTGTTTCTCCTTGTGATGAGAATCTTTAGTATTTACCCTCTTAACTTTGCTATGCGTCACACAGCAGTGCTCAGTGGAAGTTTGTACCTCTTGACCACCTTCCTCCAATTTTCCCCTTTCCCCTACCCTCCACCTCTGGTAACTACAAGTCTGATCTCTTTTTCCTATGAGTTTGTTTTATTATGTTTTTTAGATTCCACATGTAAAGGAGAACTTTCTACGAAATCTACTTTTTGAAGAATTTACTCTAGAAAAAAAGAGTGATCTATTTCCTTAACACCTTTATTAGTTTATTGGTGAGATAAGATATTTATGCAGAAAAATTATAAAATGTAAGGAGGTATAAAATGAATGAAACAACGATGGTAACTAAAGAAGATATGTATGTTGAAGCAGATGCATGATAGGCTTGAGATTTAGATAGGGCTTCATATGGGCAGGAAATCACTCTAACCAGCCTTTGGGAACAAAGATGATTTAGGTTTAGGTTGTGTTAATGAAATACATTGAAATGCAGGCTAAAGATCTCAGATTTTAAAGTATTTGGAAGGGATTTTTCTCTCCACTAGATCCCTTTCATTCTAAATGTGATGCAACCTGAAACTTGTTGAAAGGGTAACAACCTAGCTCCAGTAAGGTGTTACCAGAAGATATTATGCTTCTATAAGATTTACTAGATGGGAACATGAGCCTTCACATCTACAAGAGCTGGCAGGAAGTTAGCCCTCCTCTCCCACTTTTTAGGTACCAACTAGTAAGATAACTTTTGGTCAGTTTCCCAGAAAAAAAGTACAGGGTGAGATTTTGAAATTAACCTGGCCCGTGTTTTCCCAAGATAGGAAACTAACATTGAAGTTAATGAAGGGTCAGAGGGTAGCATTCAAAAACATCCTCCCCAAAAGATTTTGAAATTTCAAATGTTTGGGAAGCTCATCTGTCTCTCCTCCCTGTAATCTATCTCCTTCTTTACCTCTCTCTAATCTCTGTTTTCCTATCTCATTAATCAGAAAAGTCTGATTCTACCCTAAGTAGATAGTGCAGAGTTGTAAATTTCTCAATATTGCAATCAAACTTGCAAAGAAAACATGACTTCTTTTTTTTCTCTGAAATTACTTTGATCTCCTTCATGAGCTCCCAAGTAGGTGACTTGAAGAAATAAATTTATTCTAGGTAGATTTATCCCAGCCATCTATTCTTACTCTGATTTAAAAGCATAAACTATTTTTCTGCTAGGGTGACTTAGGTTCTACTCACTATATCAGAGTTCTGTAGCATCTTCTCTTCCTCTCCAAGAAGGCAGTTGAGATTATGGGAGGAGGTAAATTTACTTATTTATTTATTTATTTATTTTTGCGGTACACGGGCCTCTCACTGTTGTGGCCTCTCCTGCTGTGGAGCACAGGCTCTGGATGCGCAGGCTCAGCAGCCATGGCTCACGGGCCCAGCCGCTCCACGGCATGTGGGATCTTCCCAGACCGGGGCACGAACCCATGTCCCCTGCATCGGCAGGCGGACTCTCAACCACTGCGCCACTAGGGAAGCCCCTGGGAAGAGATAAATTTAGATGACATCACAGCAACTAACACAGTTGTGGTAGTTGGAACCTTTGGGAAGCAGATGCTGAAACAGAGTAGGAGTTCAAGGGATTTATTGCAGTATAAGACCTGTGCAAACTAAAAGGGGGAGGAAGCAGGATTGAACGGAGAAAGCCTTCAGCCCACAGGTGTGGTATCTGGGAAAGGAAAGATGGAAGAAAGCAGAACTGTGCAGGCAGACTACAATGCAGATATGACAGAAGCTTTGCCAATCCAACAGCAAGCTCCCAAGGAGAGACTGACTATTAGAGGAGTCTTATGTTCAGCAGAAATAACCAGACCCTAGTACCCTGCTCTATTCAATCATTGCAAAGGGCTACCCAGAAAGAGGGTACTCTTGTCTCAAAGTGAGTTTTACTGAAGGCAGTAAGGAAGCTGTTAGCTAACTGCACTATTTACACCTAAATAGAGAATTCTATCTTGAACAGAGATCTGAGCAGTATACTTCCAGTGCTACCACAGGTTCTTTGGATTTTTAGGTTTTTATTGGTCTCTGCCTCAACTGTCTTTTGTCTTGAGAGATGACACTGCCAAGGGGCAACTGGTGCCATTCTTAGGGAGTCTGTCACTTTCCCTTAATGAGGCTGGCATAGCTTGAGATCTTTTCTCCTCTGTTTTGGTCAGAGTTTTTACTGACCTTCCCTGGAAACTTGGCCACACCTTGGCTTTCAGTATGCTGCGACACCCTCTGACAAGATCCCCAGAGAGCTCTTAAATAACTTTCACATGCTTTGTAGGGTCCACAAGAATCTCTGAATACATTACACATAAAAAATGACAGCAGCAGAATTGCCATTTAAAATACTGAATGCTGTGTCACATTTGAATTTGAACATTTATTTAGTGCAAGCCTGTCCCGAATATTGCATGAGACATTTATACAAAACACACACACCCATACAAAAACACCCATGGGAAAAAAACAAAACAAAACACAAACTCAAACTAACAAACAAAAAGCAAATTCACTTATTGATTCAAAACTCACATTCAACTGGGTGCCCTATATTTTTATTTGCTAAATCGGGCGACCCTGGAAAGGAGCTCTGTATAACTAGGTTCAGATTCTCTCTTTATCTAATTACAGTAAAGCAACCTATTTGGTGAAACTGCCTCTGGGTTGCTGAGAGAATAGCTTGCCAGGAGATAGTCTTCCAATGTCCAGAAATAAATAGAGCAAAAGCTCTTCCACTACTGGCATGACCACCAACCTATCCAGCCTATGTCTTCTCTCCCAGATTTTGGCCTGCACAAGGGAGCTTAAGACACACTTCTTTTTTTGTTTTTAATTTTTATTGGCATATAGTTGATTTACAATGTTGTGTTACTTTCTGCTGTACAGCAAAGTTAATCAGTTATACATATACATATATCCATTTTTTTTAAGCGTCTTTTCCCATATAGGTCATTACAAAGTATTAAGTAGAGCTCCCTGTGCTATACAGTAGGTCCTTATTAGTTATCTATTTTATACATAGTAGTGTGTATATGTCAATCCCCATCTCCTAATTTATCCCTCCCCCCTTCCCGCCCTGGTAACCACAAGATTGTTTGCTACATCTGTAACTCTGTTTTATAAATAAGTTCATGTATACCATTTTTTTAGGTTCCACATATAAGTGGTATCATATGATATTTGTCCTTCCCTGTTGAGATACACTTCTAATCACCTGCTGCCCTTTGGTCTCCCCTCTTGTACTAGATACCATTTATTGAGATCAGAAAGGGTGGGCTTTGGGGTCTCCATTTCCTGTTTGTCATGATCTATTTACTGGCACTGTGGTGAATGAGCCTGCCTTTTGCTAAGTTCAAAAGAAATTTGAAGAAATGTTAGGAAATCCTTTCTTACTCAACCAAGTCCAGTAATTATTACTTTTGTTGTATTAAAGAGATCAAGAGTATCAGCTCTCATTTATTCATTCATTCTATAAATATTTATTAAGTGCATACTACATGTTAGGTACTTATCTACTTGCTGAGAAAAGAGCAGGAAACAAATGAAGTCATTCTTCTCATGTAGCTTAAAGTCTAGAGAATTTAAAACTCAAAGTTGATGAAGGAACCAGGCAGTATCTGCCCTCCTCTCCTCTAATGCTATCATCCTCATGGTTCCACTTTGGTGGTAGAAGATTACAAGAAAACAAAGCAATGAAGCAGGGCAGGGGCCGGGGGCATAAAAAAATAGAGATTTGATATTTGAAAAAATATATGATTGTTTTAAAGAAATAACCTCTCTTATATGGGTGCCATCAAATCATTTGTATGCAAATGGCAAAGCCAAGGTATGGTTAAAAAGGGGGCTTATTAAAAAAAAAAAGTAGGAATCCAAAGGGATCGAGAATGTCAGAGAAAACATAGAGAATGTATAATCCTAGATGGGGATAAAGCCTTCAGTAATTGTATGAGATACCACTTAATTTCACCAAAACCATAAATGACCTGGTAGAAATTTTAGTGTGTTGTACTTGGCTTTGATTCAATTATCCACTGATTTATGCAACAACTTTTTTTTAATATCTTTATTGGAGTATAATTGCTTTACAATGTTGTGTTAGTTTCTGCTTTATAACAAAGTGAATCAGTTATACGTATACATATATCCCCATATCTCTTCCCTCTTGCGTCTCTCTCCCTCCCACCCTCCCTATCCCACCCCTCTACGTGATCACAGAGCACCGAGCTGATCTCCCTGTTACGCAACAACTCTCTGTGGATTACTTCATACATGCTAAGGACATGAAAGGCTCTGGTGACATAACCATGTATAAAGCCATGCTCTCTGCCCTCAAAAGAGCTCAGGTAGTGAAGAGGAAGACCTGTAAACATTACAAAAATAATGAAAAACATAACGGAGGTATGGAACAAGGTCACTTAATAGCCCTGTTTGCTTAGTGAATTCAGAGCAGTCTTCATAGAGGTGGGGATGCTTATGTTCCAGTGTGAGCTCAAAGCAATTTTCTAGCTGACAAATCCAGGAGTGAAAGGCATTCCAAACAGGATTAGCCTTTCCACAGACATAGGGACCTGTAAGTAGTCCTGAAATTGCAAAGGGGTTATGGTGACAGTTTTGTGTTGAAAAAGAAAATGAGCCATATAAAGAATTCAGAATTTTTTTGTAAGTAATGAAGAGCCAAACACAAATTTTGAGCAGGGAGGTAAGATAGAATAGTCTATAAAAATATGTCACTTATTTTTAGAAAATTTTTACTCAGACCTCTCGGTAACCTTTTTTAAAAAGCTAATCTTTGCTGTTTCCCATCAGTGAGTGTTTTTCAGGTTGTAGTCCGTTTTGCAAAGAAATGCATTATCTGCATTCTTAGGAATTGGGAAAAATAAGGAAAAACATATTGCTGGATCGAAACGCTTTTTTTTTTTTTTTTTAAGTGAGACATCTTCTGCTCTCTGTTTCATAGTCATGGAGAAATGTCAGGCCTGAACTCTTTCATGAGAGACCAAAGTGTGGTGCAATAGTTTTAGAGCCAGATGAAAACATCTGTTCCACTTGAAACCCTATGCAGGTCACTTATCATCCTTAAGCATCGTTTCCTCATCTGTAAAATGTGACTAGTAACCCTTTTCTCTCAAACTTAGTGGAATAATAAGTGAGATTATATACATAAAATGCAGATGTGAATTAGGCAGGCAGATTATATTGCTTCTTTTTTTAAAATAAATTTATTTACTTATTTATTTATTTATTTTTGGCTGCATTGGGTCTTCGTTGCTGCGTGCAGGCTTTCTCTAGTTGCAGTGAGCTGGAGCTACTCTTCATTGCAGTTCATGGGCTTCTCATTGTGGTGGCTTCTCGTTGCGGAGCACGGGCTCTAGGCTCGCGGGCTTCAGTAGTTGCGGAAGATTGCAGTCAGCAGACCTAGAGGCAGGGCCGTGATTTGATGTAATTTCTCTTTTTTATGGATAATTTTTACTGCATCTTCTCAGTAGCCTTAAAAACAAGTTAATCTTTACCATCAGTGAAAGTTCTTTAGATTATGGTTCTTTTCCCAAAGAAATGCATTACCTGCATTCTTAGAGGTCAGGAAAAAGGAAACATAAGGAAAAACATATATATAAACCTATATGTGTATATATATATATATATATATATATAATCTATGTAAGTATATGTATATATGTATGTGTGTGTGTGCGAGTTTTTCTCTTTTTTTTGGTACTATTAGGAGGGAGTACCAGCTAGGGGAAAGCAAGGACCAGGGTTAAAATGTTGATTTTTTTCCTACACAGTCCATGAATTCCCTACATGTTTTGACTTACGTCTTGGCTTTCTTGGGGTTCACTGTGCTTAAACCACGAAGTCAGAGAATGATGTCAACCCCAGCCCCCAGCCAGGAACCCCTCACACACACTTCCACCATCCCTCTGCTCTCATCTGTCCCGGGAACCGAGAGGAGTCTTTGTTCTGCTGAGTGGGTGGGCTTCTTGGAGGTCATTGAGCCTAATGACCTTTGCTTGCAGCAGAGAGTATACATTGTTTGGCCATCAGGCCGGGACACTTGCCCCCTCACTTCTCATCTGCAAAGATAGTCCTGGTCCTGTGACCCTGGAGTGCAAGGTTGCTCCTTGCATTACTCGAAAGGGAAAGAATGATGAAAACCACTTGCACACGATGCAGTTCAGGCCTGAGAGTCTGGTTCTTGCCAAGGAAACACTTCACACAAATGTTTACTGGACATTTTAATATACCCGTTCAGAACTTGACATGTGAGCCACATTCAGTATTTCCTTGATTGCTTCTGGATGTCATTAGTTGAGTCATTTTTGTACAGATAGTATCATGCATATTCCTATATGTAACTCTGCCAATTAGGAGCTGGTTAGAAACTATAAATGAAAAGTCAGTCAGTTATCTAGGGCAGCTGTGATGTGGTAGAAAGAATACTGGAGTTGCATTTTTTGAAAGCCGGTTGCAAGTCCTAAATCTTCTCAATAACATAGTTGAGTGAACTTAAGCAAGTTATTGAATCACTTCGTTTCCTCCTCTGTTAGAAGGACCTAGTAATGCTTCCATCCCAGGACAGTGAAAGTATACATGGGAATGTATATTTTGTAATATATCATGTGTGATGCATCATGTATTACAGACTGTGTGTTGTACATTATAGAGATATATCATCCATCCTCTACTCTTAAACTCACCTGATGACCACCTAATCCCAGCCACTATTTCCTCTCTTTTGTTAGAAGCATGGTAATACTTATATCACAGTGAAGACTCAATGAGAGAATATGTGTGAAACAACTTTGTAAGCTATAAAATATGGCATATATTATGAATATTATGTATCATTTTAATATGTTAAAGCATAATATGTATAGTAATATATATTCATGTTATATAATACATAAAATATATTATTATGTACTGTTATAATTATATATAATATATATTAACCATATAATGGGTTCTTTTTTTTTGACTGGAAGTGAATTTATTTCTGGATACTCCCACCCATCCCCATAATATATTTATAATTACCCTTTTAAAAATTCTTAAAAGCTACTTTAAAATTTAATTCCATTGTGATTGAAATCATGTTTTATACTATTTTAACCCTTTTAAATGTATTGAGACTTGTTATGTGCCCCAGAATATTATTTATTCTGAACACATATAATGTATTTTTTTTTT
>NW_020172779.1:6290464-6295192 GCF_003031525.2 Neophocaena asiaeorientalis asiaeorientalis
GGGATCTTAGCTCCCCAACCAGAAATGAAACCCTCGCCCCTGGCAGTAAAACTGCAGAGTCCTAACAACTGGACAGCAAGGGAATTCCCATAATGTATTTAATTGTATATTATAATACATTAATATATAATACGCATATACTATGTTATATATTATATACTAGGTTGTATTATTTATGCATGATTACTTATTAGTATTATTATTGTAACTGTTTCAGATAGTCTGATCATTGGATAATACAAAAATATATTTTTTAACATCTTTATTGGAGTATAATTGCTTTACAATGGTGTGTTAGTTTCTGCTGTATAACAAAGTGAATCAGCTATAAATATATATATATCCCCATAAACCTCTTGCGTTTCCCTCCCACCCTCTGTATCCCACCTCTCTAGGGGGTCACACAGCACCAAACTGATCTCCCTGTGCTATGTGGCTGCTTCCAACTAGCTAACTATTTTACATTCTTTAGTGTATATATGTCCATGCCACTCTCTCACTTCATCCCAGCTTACCCTTCCCCATCCCCATGTCCTCAAGTCCATTCTCTATGTCTGCATCTTTATTGCTCTCCTGACCCGAGGTTCTTCAGAACCATTTTTTTTTTTTTGATTCCATATATACAACAGTGCAAGAGGTTCCTTTTCTCCACACCCTCTCCAGCATTTATTGTTTGTAGATTTTTTGATGATGGCCATCCTGACTGGTGTGAGGTGATACCTCACTGTAGTTTTGATTTGCATGTCTCTAATGATTAGTAATGTTGAGCATCCTTTCATGTGCTTATTGGCAATCTATATGTCTTCTTTGGAGAGATGACTATCTAGGTCTTCTGCCCAGTTTTGGATTGGGTTGTTTGTTTTTTTGATATTGAGATGCTTGTAAATTTTGGAGATTAATCCTTTGTCAGTTGCTTCATTTGCAAATATTTTCTCTCATTCTGAGGGTTGTCTTTTTGTCTTGTTTATGTTTTCTTTTGCTGTGCAAATGCTTTTCAGTTTCATTAGGTCCCATTTGTTTATTTTTGTTTTTATTTCCATTTCTCTAGGAGGTGGGTCAAAAAGGATCTTGCTGTGATTTATGTCATACAGTGTTCTGTCTATGTTTTCCTCTAAGAGTTTGATAGTGTCTGGCCTTACTTTTAGGTCGTTAATCCATTTTGAGTTTATTTTTGTGTATGGTGTTAGAGGGTGTTCTAATTTCATTCTTTTACATGTAGCTGTCCCGTTTTCCCAGCACCACTTATTGAAGAGGCTGTCTTTTCTCCACTGTCATTTGTTTCTAGGTATTTTTTTATTTCCTCTTTGATTTCTTCAGTGATCTCTTGGTTATTTAGTAGTGTACTGTTTAGCCTCCATGTGTTTGTATTTTGTACAGATTTTTTCCTGTAATTGATATCTAGTCTCATAATGTTGTGGTCAGAAAAGATACTTGATACAATTTCAATTTTCTTAAATTTACCAAGGCTTGATTTGTGACCCAAGATATGATCTATCCTGGAGAGTGTTCCATGAGCACTTGAGAAGAAAGTGTATTCTGTTGTTTTTGGATGGAATGTCCTATAAATATCAATTAAGTCCATATTGTTTAATGTATCATTTAAAGCTTGTGTTTCCTTATTTATTTCACTTTGGTTGATCTGTCCACTGGTGAAAGTGGGGAGTTAAAGTCCCCTACTATGATTGTGTTACTGTTCATTTACCCTTTTATGGCTGTTAGCATTTGCCTTATGTATTGAGGTGCTCCTATGTTGGGTGCATAAGTATTTACAATTGTTATATCTTCTTGAATTGATCCCTTGATCATTATGTAGTGTCCTTCTTTGTCTCTTGTAATAGTCTTTAAAGTCTATTTTGTCTGATATGAGAAATTGCTATTCCAGCCTTCTTTTGATTTCCATTTGCATAGAATATCTTTTTCCATCCCCTCACTTTCAGTCTGTAAGTGTCCCTAGGTCTGAAGTGGGTCTCTTGTAGACAACATATATATGGGTCTTGTTTTTCTATCCATTCAGCCAGTCTATGTCATTTGGTGGGAGCATTTAATCCATTTACATTTAAGGTAGTTATCAATATGTATGTTCCAGTACCATTTTCTTAATTGTTTTGGGTTTGTTATTGTCGGGTTTTTCCTTCTCTTGTGTTTCCTGTGTAGAGAAGTTCCTTTACCATTTGTTGTAAAGCTGGTTTGGTGGTGCTGAATTCTCTTAGCTTTTGCTTGTCTGTAAAGGTTTTAATTTCTCCATGAAAGCTGAATGAGATCTTTGCTTGATAGAGTAATCTTGGTTGTGGGTTTTTCCCTTTCATCACTTTAACTATGTCCTACCACTCCCTTCTGCTGAAAGATCAGCTCTTAATCTTCTTTACCTTATGGGTATTCCCTTGTACATTATTTGTTGTTTTTCCCTTGCTGCTTTTAATATTTTTTCTTTGTATTTAACTTCTGATGGTTTGATTAATATGTGTCTTGGCATGTTTCCTTTTGGATTTATCCTGTATGGAACTCTTCTGAGCTTCCTGGACTTGATTAACTATTTCCTTTCCCATATTAGGGAAGTTTTTAACTATAATCTCTTCAAATATTTTCTCAGTCCGTTTCTTTTTCTATTCTTCTTCTGGGACCCTTATAATTTGAATGTTGGTGCATTTAATGTTGTCCCAGAGGTCTCTGTCCTCAATTCTTTTCATTCTTGTGTCTTTATTCTGCTCTGTAGTAGTTATTTCCACTATTTTGTCTTCCAGGTCACTTATCCGTTCTTCTCCCTCAGTTATTCCACTATTGATTCCTTCTAGAGAATTTTTAATTTTGTTTATTGTGTTGTTCATCATTGTTTGTTTGCACTTTAACTTTTCTAGGTCCTTGTTAAACGTTTCTTGTATTTTCTCCATTCTATTTCCAATATTTTGTATCATCTTTACTCTCATTACTCTGAATTCTTTTTCAGGTAGACTCCCTATTTCCTCTTCACTTGTTTGGTCTGATGGGTTTTTACTTTGCTCCTTCATCTGCTGTGTGTTTCTCTGTCTTCTCATTTTGCTTAACTTACTGTGTTTGGGGTCTCCTTTTCACAGCCTGCAGGTTCATAGTTCCATTGTTTTTGGTGTCTGACTGCAGTGGCTAAGCCTGGTTCAGTGGGTTGTGTAGGCTTCCTGGTAGAAGGAACTGGTGCCTGTGTTCTGGTGGATGAGGCTGGATCTTGTCTTTCTGGTGGGCAGGACCGTGTCCGGTGGTGTGTTTTGGGGTGTCTGTGACCTTATTGTGATTTTACGCAGCCTCTCTGCTACTGAGTGGTGTTGTGTTCCTGTCTTGCTAGTTGTTTGGCATGGGGTGTTCAGCACTGTAGCTTGCTGGTCGTTGAGTGGAGCTGAGTCTTAGTGTTGAGATGGAGATCTCTGGGAGAGCTATTGCCATTTGATAGTGTGTGGGGCTGTGAGGTCTCTGGTGGACCAATGTCCTGAACTCGGCTCTCCCACCTCAGAGGCACAGACCTGACACCCGGCTGGAGCACCAAGATCTTGTCAGCCACACAGCTCAGAAGAAAAGGGAGAAAAAGTGAAAGAAAGAAAGAAAGCAAAAATTAAATTAAATTAAATTAAAAAGTTATTAAAATAAAAAATTTATTAAAAATAAAATAAATTAAAAAGTAATTTAAAAAAAGAAAGGAAGAAGAGAGCAACCAAACCAAAAAACGAATTCACCAATGATAACAAGCACTAATAACTATACTAAAAAACCCCAAACAAACGAAAAACAATGGACAGACAGAACCCTAGGACAAATGGTAAAAGCAACGCTATACAGACAAAATCACACAAAGAAGCATAGACATACACACTCACAAAAAGAGAAAAAGGAAAAAAATATCTATATATAAAAAAAAGGAGAGCAACCAAATCAGTAAACAATCTACCAATGATAATAAACTCTAAATACTAAACTAATGTAAACATAAACCAGAAACTTATTAGATGCAGAAAGCAAACCCAAAGTTTACAGTTGCTCCCACAGTCCACCACCTCAATTTTGGGATGATTCATTGTCTATTCAGGTATTCAGAGATGCAGGGGACATCAAGTTGATTGTGGAGATTTAATCCACTACTCCTGAGTCTGCTGGGAGAAGTTTCTCTTTCTCTTCTTTCTTCACACAGCTCCTGGGGTTCAGCTTTGGATTTGGCCCTGCCTTTGTGTGTAGGTCTCCTGAGGGCGTCTGTCTGGACGGGGTTAAAGGAGCGGCTGATTCAGGGACTCTGGCTCACTCAGCCATGGGGAGGGAGGGGTACGGATGCGGGGCAAGCCTGCGGCGGCAGAGGCCGGTGTGATGTTGGAAATGTTCCACGTGTAGATGTATTTCTGATGTATCTATGGGGAGGAAGGTGATCTCCGCATCTTACTCCTCCACCTTCTTGAAAGTCTCCATGCAAAAATAATTTTAAAGTAGCTGTTACTTTTCTGATGATCACACTGTGGATGAGAGAAGAACCTAGAGGGTTAGTATAATCAGGTACTTTTGGAAGCTGAATGAGGAATAATTTTACTCACAGTGACAGAATCTAGTGAGCAGAGAGATTTGAAGAATCATTTTGTTCTTCTGAAAACTGTTCCAAAGAATAATGTTATAAAAACCCTGCCCTTGGGCTTCCCTGGTGGTGCAGTGGTTGAGAGTCCGCCTGCCGATGCAGGGGACAAGGGTTCGTGCCCCGGTGCGGGAGGATCCCACATGCCGCGG
>NW_020172779.1:6295389-6364890 GCF_003031525.2 Neophocaena asiaeorientalis asiaeorientalis
AGGGCCCGGTACCCCAAAAAAAAAAAAAAAAAAAAAAAAAACCCTGCCCTTAAGTAATTCTTATACCTCGTTAAGTCCTGAAGATGGGTTAAATGAATTAGTTCTAAAATTTTTCATTCATATGGATCTGCCTCTTGACTCAACTTGAGGGAAGTTTGAATTAATTATCCTCTTATACTTTATCATCATTCGTGTGTGATGTGTGCTGTAATTTATAGACTTGATGTTTGAGCGTTTAAGTTCTCTCCACCTCCCAGGTTGTCTCTCCACCAGCAAGGCACAATATCGACAAATGGTAGCAGGGTACTACAGACCCATGCATTTCCCAATGTTATTACAAAAACAAGAACATCTTTATTAATATAGCTAACAGAAATTGTTAGTGAGTAAAACTAAACCTTATATAAGTTTCTTCCATCCATCCATTTACAAGAGCCTGAAAAATAGACCTCATCTTTGACACTTTTCTCTACTCTCACTTCAGTGTTGAATGTATTGCCAAGAGCAGTCAATTTTTCTATCTGGAAAGGGACACACTCCATCCTCTTTCAGTCTCTGCTATGACATCCTACTCCTGGCCGTCTTCGCCTCTCGTCTGGTCTGCAGCAGTCATCTGCTCTATGTGTCCTCTCATCTGCTCTGTTCTCCTTAGTGCAAGTGATCTTTTCATAGCAGAATCGGAATTATGTGAAATGCAACCTCTCGAGCCCTTTAGAAGCTTGTCTCTCTTCTTAGGATAAAAATCAAAACCTTTAACTCAATTTACAAACCTTTGAATTGTCTGCTCGTCTACTTGAGTGTCACCTGCACTTTGTTTTCCTCACTCTGTCCTCATGCAGCCCTTATTTTCTCCAATTGCTCCTACGTACCAAGGTCCCTCCCCTTCTGCTCTCCGGTCTTTGCACATTCTCCCTCTGCCTGGAATATCCCCACCCAACCCCCTTTATATCTGGCTGATATCTATTTATCCTTACATTCCCACCCATGTGTCACTTCCACAGAGAGTTGTCCCTGAACACACAAGACAATTCAAATCCCCTTATTAATGCACTCACATAACTAACTTAATAACTCTAATCACTGCTGAATTTCATTCCATTAATTTCCCTTGCCTCTAGCAATTATGGGCTAGCAATTAGTAGGAACCAGACTATTCCTACTTACCATGTATCTCCAGGATGAAACGAAGGGTCTGATCGGGACAGAGGCAGGCAAGTCAGGGTGAGTTGGTCACTCTCAAATGCACTGAAAACTGCAGTTTAAGGATTAAAGCCCTTTTGTTCAATTCGCTGTGTTTGTTACCAACCTTTAACTTAATTAAGATCTTAAATGTTTTTTTTTCTTCAAATTTAACAGATGAAATATTTTACTTCTAAAGTTAATTGCTTTTGTGTCAATTTCATAAATTTCCCTAACTGGAGTTGCAGTTTCCTAGCTGGTAGAATTCATTAAAAAGTAGGTTTTAAAATCAAGTATTTTGTCGAAGGAAAGAATACATACCCCAGTTCTGCCACTTACTATATGACCTTGAGGAAAAAAACTCAATCTGTTCTCCCATCTGTAGATCTAATAGTTGCAAGTTCACAGGATCATGATAGCAATCAGATACAACTTTGTGTGTACAAAATAACTAAAATAGTATTTGCCATTGAGTTAAATAGTATTTGCCCAATGCATTCATGTTTCCCTCTTGAATTGGGAAGTTCCCTGTGTTCATTTGTACGAGCCCTGGCTTCATTTAAATAGAGCAGAGTATCTCTCTTAACTGTCCACTAGCAACCTGAAAGCTTTGTGATTTGCAAAGTCATTACATATCACTTCCCAGAGAATTTTTTTTTAAATCAATTTTTGTGTTATTTTGGACCTATATAAAGAAGTGTCTTTTTTGGTGATTTTATTAGTAGATGTTCGGTGCTCATTTAAGACATGATGAGTGGTGTGGGGCAGAAGGCCATGTGCCAGCTGCACGGAGAGCAAGCCACTCTCTGTTTCAGGTGAAAGCCCCACTCTTTTGTTTCCATGAGACTTCAAGGGAAGGCTCTGCGGCGGTATTTATTTGGTTTATGGTAACCTCTCAGATGTACTGCATCTGCTTTGCAGTAAAGGATGTGGGGCTCCCTTCTGGTGACTTGCCGCCTGCCGCAGACAACAGGCATGTTTGTCCTCCTCAGCTTTGATCTTTGTCGCCTGGTATCTAAATGAAGCCTTTCTTGTGCCTTCAAAGCTAAGTGACTTGTTTGGCTTCCAGTTACAAGACAGTTCTGCTCCTGCCACCACCAGGGTGCCCTTCTCCTCACTTGCATTCTAGCACTGCAGTTGGAGGGCTACAGGAGCCACAAGGAGATGTAACTGACATGTAAAAATCAAGAGGAAGGAACTTGTGCTTCTCTCCAGGGGCATGCCTGGAGAGTCCATTTTACCTGATGGTGAGACCTGGGAGTTGAGGTTTGGAGGTAGACAAGGGAAGAAGAGAACCATAGAAAAATTTGCCATTCTTAAAAAAATGCATGCCATTATGGCTAAGGACATGGATGCCAGATGTAGACAGCCTGGGATGTGAATAATTATCAGCTGTGATAAATTCCCCAAGTTGCCAGTCTCAGTTTTCATGTCCATTAATGAAGGGTGATGATGGTACTTATCTATTTCACTGTGAGTATTAGATGAGAGAATACAAATAGAGTGCTCAGTGCACCACTAATCATAGAGCAAGGATTCAGTGAATACTACCGTTTGGTTATTAACAGTAGTGATGCTCATTTTTTGTCAATGTCAGGTAGTGTCCAGATGAAATGTTCTCTCCAATTCCCTCTCAGGGGAATTGGCACTGATTCCTAAAAGCCAAATTCCAATGTCTACTTCTATGAATATTCCCTGATATCCTTGTCATATAGTCAGCATTGTTGCTGGGTAATAGAGCAACACAGATAAAAACATAGTGTCTGCTTTACAGATTTACTCTCTGTGTTCCTAAAGCTCATTATTTATAATTTGATTCTAAGACTAATCAGAGTCTGAACTGAAATAGTTATTTGGTTAATTGGCTAGTACATGAGACTGTAAGATTTCTGAGGTCAGGGCCCTGGTACTGTATCCCTGGTTCTGCTAAAGATGCTTGATCATTCAGAGCAGTATTGTATAGTTACTGAGAGCTCAAGACCACCACTCACTAGCTATGTAACCTTGAGCATGCTGCAAAAGCTCTCTGTTCTTCAGTGTCTTCATCTGTGAAATGGGAATAATTGAACCTGATGCTTAGGTCAGCCGTAAGAAGGAAACATGACAAGATATGTAAAGTACCTGAAACACACTGATTGCTCAATGTCAATTGCTGTCAATATTATAATAATATAGATGAATAACCTAAATCATAGGATCCAGATAGCTTCTGTGTCCTTTGACACAGAAGGGTTCCTGCTTTATTTTAGTTTTTTGTTTTGCACTATGTTATCGATTTCATTATATCTATTTAGAGGTGAGAGAGTGCATATAAATCCTATACAAATAAGTAAGTAAATGAAGATGGAAGAATTTTTGGACGTGTTTGTGTGCACGTGAAGCCAGAATATACTCATAATTTCTGAATGTCAGAAATGTCCTCTCTACATATCACTGAGTTTATATGACAAGCAGGATTTTTCAGCAAATTTTATTTGTTGGTTTTACAGTTCTTCATGTTTCCTCTATTGCAATTCCAGTACATTTAAATCTCCCTCTTCCAAGGTACTCTTTTCTGAGCTCTACTTCTGAAAATGTATGGTACCATTTCCAACTTGCTTAGAACTTAAAGCAGAGAAACAAGTAAAATGTATCTTAATTTTATCCCTTCTGTTTTATTTCTTCCAGCGAATTGTCCATATGAGGGTTTCCCTTTAAAAATGTTGGTGAGTCATTCTTCCTACTCTTCCAGATGTTTTGCACTTTCATTTCATTAATGTCTCAGTGATATTATATATATACCATACATCAGACTGATAAATATATAGTATTCTGAATTGTCCCAAATTTCTTTTTAAATACAACTGAGTAAATTATTCTTGTCATTAAATTTGGATGCTTTGTACTAGATTTATTTTTTTTACATATAAAGATATAAATAAGGCAAAATCCTATATGTTTGTTTGCATTAATACATTTTCTTAATTAAATTAATACTAGTGACAATGAAGAAGACATTAGAAAGAATAGAAAGATATTAGATAATGATAGGTAATAAAATGACAGCAAGATGAAAGAAAAAGAAAGAAAGAAAGGGAAAACACAAGAAAGAAATTAACTTTCCTTTTGCTAAGGCAAAATATAAGCTCAGGTTTTTCATCTTTGTTTAATAAGCATGTGAGTATGATATAAATTATGTGTCACCATTCCATATATCACTGGTTCTCAAAGTTTTTGCTCAGGGCTCTTTTACATTCTTAAGAAAAAGTTAAAGACACCAAAGGTCTTTCATTTACATGTATTATAGTTATGGATATTTACTATATTCAAAAATTTTTTAAAGATTTTTTAAACTACTCTTTATTAATTTATTTTTTTAAATAATAGATCCATTATATGTGGACAAAAATAACCTATTTTTATCGATAATCAGTATATTTTCCAAAACAAATTTTAAAAGTTTTAGTAAAAAGAGTGGCATTATTTTTACATTTTGCAAATATCTTTGATTCCTAGCCTAATAGAAGACAGCTGGATTCTATCTGCTTTCAATCTATTGCAATGTGTTGTTTTGGCTGAAGTATATGAAAAAAATCTGGTCCTACACAGATATATAGTTGGAAAAGGAAAACGTATTTTAATAGCCTATTCAGATAATGGTGGATGTTCTTCTTTGATACTACATCAAAACTCTACATGTGTTATTTTCTTAAAGATCAGTTGCAATGTGCAAAGTGAAACTGGACTAATGAATTTTTTGTACTTGATATACTCGTGGGATAATGAGAATAGAAAAGGCAAATCATGACTTTGTAATGTTATAAAAATAGTTTTGTCCTTGTAAATCCCATGAAAATGTGCCAAGGATACATAGTGTGTATACAAGTGTTCCCAGACCATACTTTGAATATCACTGTCATATACTACCATAAATTCTTATAATCTTATCTTGGGACACAAAGAAACCAACATTACTGAGAAGAAGCTGTTAGGTAACTTGCCTAACCTTTGCTCAGTTAACTCAGGATAGAACCAAATTTGAATTCAGTGTTCCTCTTTTATCTCTCTGATGGGACATAGTCTTTCCAAAAAAATGTGGAAATGGGAAAATACAGAGGCATAAAATATGATTTTTTCCCTAGGGACCATAATTCTTGAGAGATAAGTTGGGTTTTATAGCTACTGAGTGTCAAGTTCTGCAAAGAACATGGTAGGTCTTTTAGCATGGCTATAAAATCACATTGGATGAGTAGATCTTCCATTTTAATGGGAAACAGATTCCAGGATGAAATTCAGGAAGCAGCAGAAGGAACAAAGTTGGAATATGGAAGAAGAGATTGGGAAAGGTCAAGGAATAGATAATACAGTCTATAATTAAAGCTCCGAAGATCCCAAGGGGAGATTGACTCTTTCACTCATGTCGAAATAAGTCTGCCATTTTCTCCTCCAGGACCCAGAAGAGATGTATGGGAAGGTGACTGAAGATCTATCACTTTCATAATTTTTTTTTTTTTTGGCCACGCCACATGGCATATGGGATCTTATTTCCCAGACCAGGGATTGAACCTGCACCCCCTGCATTGGAAGCTCAGAGTCTTGACCACTGGACCGCCAGGGAAGTCCCACTTTCATAACTTTTATTTGACCTCTTCTTCCGTGACGATGCCCCCATTCTAATTTTCTATTCCAGGCCAATCAAAGAACAGGGTTCTTTGTGATATTCACCAATGCCTTTGTCATTTTGGTGCTATCAAAAGCAGAAAAGGTAGAAGCAGAATAAAGGAAATCAAAGAAATAAAAAATCAAAAAGTATCAATATTAGTGCAATGTGTTTGATATGGTTTTGTGATATATGCAGATATAACATCACCAATTTCTGCTTTAACCAGAAGATGAAGAAGAGAGTTAGCATGTCCTGCGCACCAACCACATGCATGGCACCCTGTTCCATGCTGGAGATAAAGTAATGAAAAAGTCAAGTAAAACCAAGGGTGTCCCATACTGCTCCCTAACAGAAAAACTGGATTCACTGAGAATGTCTAAGAAATCTTTGACTATTCCCATTAAACCTATATGACACCTACAAATTCTTCCAAAATTGGAAACTACATCTAATGTTAAGGAATTAAACATTTCATATCTCATGGCCTACATTTTGACTATTTTGTTTCTTTTCAAGAAATTATGCAAGGTAGGCAATTGGTTTACAGGGCAAATCTAGGTAGGTTTCTATTTTTTATGTTAGCTTAGCAAACAACAGGGCTATGTTGTTATGTTGGGAGTACAGTTATAAGCCTAAAATAACCACTTAGTGTTCCATTTGGTTTACAGAATTAGATTTGGTTAAAATTAAACTTTACTAAAACAACTGCAAATAGAAAAAAATTATTAGGCATTTTGAAAACATTTTAATGTAGTGTATTGATGCATTGGGTGAAGGAGAAAACCATGTGTTGGTTTGAGATTCCAAAGACTTGCAAGAGCTTCATGATATTTTTCTACAATGACTAGAAGTAGTTAAAACTGCCATAAGCTCTGTCTGTTAAATTTGCTGTCATTTATACAGCAGCAGTCCTTGGTAAAACCATTTAAAATATCCTATTGCTAGTAACCAGATAATGCTAGTGATCAAATACATTAGTCTCTAAGCTTCCCATTAGTTGGATCTACATTTAACTGCTCTGTATTTTATTCCTAGGGTCTTGAACAGTACTTGGGACATAGGAGTTGCATAATATTTGTTAAATATTTTCAATGAATAAGTATGTAAAAGAATATTGTCTTTATTTTTTTAAGAAATGTAGAGATTTATAAATACTGAAAATTATAAATTTAGAAAATTATAGATTTCAATATTTATAAATACTTATCCAGGATTTTTACTGCCTGAATGCGACCTGTAAAGAGGGGTATGGATGGAGTTATTACAGAGTAAAGAAGGAGAGATCCTGTATCAGACTGAGGCAGGAGAGATTCTGCCTAGGGAGTCATGGGTAAAAACACAGAGCTGAGAAAGAAAGTAGAAAGCCCTAAGAAGATTGCTGAATTTAGAAGGAAGAGAGCCAAGCGAAAATGGAGAAGTGAAATGACATCAGGAAAGAAATAACCTATGAGGCCCGTGAAGTAATGGGTTAGGGAAAATTAATTGAGCAGTGGGCAAGATATAAATCTATGCATATTGACCATGCAGTGTGCTATTCCTTTTACATGGAAGTGTCTGCATTTTCCAAGGAATGAAAGAACTCCCAGTCACACAGAATCACACCAGACACCACCAGTAACTCTGTTTAGTGATTTCTTTGATGGAAGGGAATTTCTGAGGGCCAGGTACCACCCTCTCTTTGCCTGCAGAACTAAGGAAAATAAGGATATCATTTCTCCAACGAAACTACCTTTCCCTATCTTCAGTGGGTTTATGGAAACTACTGCTGGAAGATTTATCAGTATTAGAGACAGCAGCATATTTATTTAAGCCCAGAATGTCTTATACCATCTTAGACCTACCAACCTAGTTCTCGCCTCTATTCAGAGGATGGAATACATTTAATACTGCTTTTATTTAAACTTACTCCTATTCTTTTCCCCACTTCCCAAGTTGATAACACCTCAACTTGAAAAACGTATGTCATACTTCCTTCACAAAAAGACATCTGGTATATGAATGAATGAATGAGTGAATCAATCAATCCATGCACACATGCATGAATGAATAAATGAATGAGTTCTTTTCAAAGTTAGGGCAAGAGGCGAAAAGGTGACGTTATTTCAACATCTATACCCTTTGCCTGTACATATAAAGATGCATTGTAATTTCAAGAGTGATTATAATGACATAAGTAAGAGAAAATAAAGTAGAAAAAAATGGCAAGCTTTATGATGATTTTTTGTTAGAGCAAGCTGTGAAGACAGAGTGCTTAGATTGGACTACTCGCTCTGCCACTGACAAGTTATGTGAACTTATTAAATAGGGATAACAAGAGTACTTCACCTTATAAGGTCTGGGAGAGGATTAAATATTTTAAAGCAGTATCTGGCATATTGTGAGAGATAGACTATAAGACTTCGCCTCTGTTTTCTAGCAGAAAAGAAGATATCTGGACAGAGAAGGCATCTAAAACTCAGTCACAGAGAAGTTAGATCTCTGTTCAGAGGTACTCAGATGAAGATGAAGCCCAGTGCTGTTCACTGCTTGGGTTTCAACTGGGCTTCAACTGTCTCTTTATTAGCCCTTTAGTTTATTTTGAAGCTTTCAGATTTGACAATGACCATATCCTCTTTCACATGTCATATGTTCCAGCTACCTAAGGGTCTGCCATGCTATTCAATCATGACTTGATCTCATTCGAAATCATCAACTCTTCTTTTCAGCGTGTTTTAGGCACAGTATGCACAGGAAGACTGGTTAGGTCTGACTTCAGCAAAATGGCTTGGCTGGAGTTCATACCAGATAGCCAGGAAGAAGCAACTGTCCTTATATAGTGCCACGATTTTAACAAACGTAAACCACTGAGTTGGGCTTAAAAATGATTTGCTTTGGAAAAGCTGTGTTTACAGTACCCTTACCTCTAAGAACTAGACCTCTGCATTCCAGAGCTGTGCCAGAAACTCATCTTTCCTCTCTAGGATCTGACTTGAGGCTGGAGATGCAGGGAGATTTCTGGCAGAGGGCAGAATACCCATGTCAATCTTGTCTTTCTCTTTAAACCAAGTTTCTCAGTCTACCAAAACATTAGGAAGTGTGCTCATTTCAAGGTCTGTATCATTTCAGCTCTGAATTAAAGGATTGGCATTCCTCTTGTGGATTTCAAAATACACACACACACACACACACACACACACACACACATATCACTATTACAAATTTTTGGTTAAGACTTTCAAATGACACATCCCTCTCTTTCTGTCTCCTGTATCTCTCTCCTGTCCCCCCCTCCAACACACACACTCACTTCTTGGCCTTTTATTTGTTTACAAGACTTGCATTTCAAGCCACTCAATACCTCAGGTCTTTTTCACTTGAAAAGGGACTTTCCATTCAGGAAGGAGATTCGTAGGAGCAAAAAGGCTTAGCTGAACCCGTACTAAATAGCTTCATGTCCCGACGATTCAAGGAACTGGCACTTGGGCAATCCCTTTCATTATTCTCTGAATGCCATGACCTATATGTCAAAGTGAGAGGATGCTTGGGGATGTTTCTTGTCTTTGCAAAGCAATGCTCCGGGGACAAAGAAGCTCTTTGACTGGGCAGTCATGACGGCCACGAGGTGGGAGCCATAAACCAGGCAAGCCTGGGCAGTGTGCATGCTGACATTTTTCATTCCTAATATCCCACAAGTATTTCAGCATCAACAGAGCCTCTGTGCAGATGAAAAGGAACTTTTTTGTTCCTTGATTTTGTTATATTACGTTTGAAAATTCCTACCAGCCTCCCAATTACCCATTTGTAGATAGACTGGCAAAACCATTTTTTCATCACCTTCGTATCCTCCATTTTACAAGCAAGAAGAAATACTAATATTGCTGTTGTCTCCTCTAGGTAAATGAAATCCACACTTCTTCCTTCCCCAGACTGCCTTACCTTTTTGCCTCTGGAGCTTAGAAATCCCAGCAGCTGTTGTTCAGTCTAGTCTGCCCACAGCCCAATCCTCAGGGACATGCAAGTAAGCAGATTAGCTCCCAGACATTTAAATTAAAAAGTAAAATAAAATAAAAAGCATGGCCAACTTTTGTAAACATAAATGACCTATTCTAAGAAAAGAACAGACATCTTGCACAAAGATAGACTGAGATGTGGGGGGGGCAAAACAGCTCAAGTCAGCAGGGGAGGTATGCATGTACTGTTGATGAAGCAGCTGTGATGCATTTCTTTTCTTCCTTTGTTTTTTTTGAATGGGGAAGGAGCACAGGATTATTTTATACTGTTGATAAGCTAAGTACTTGTCTTTGTTACTCATTTGGCTTGTTTTTTTCCATTTAGAGATATAATAGTTTGTAAGACCTTTGTCCCCTTTGCTTCCCCCAACTGCCAGAGCACTCAAACTATCCTTTTGGTGGAAAACTCCATTCAGAGCCTCCCTCCCTCTTTCCCTTCCTCCCTCCTTCCCTTCTACTCTTCCTTCTTCTACTCTTCAAACATTTTTTAAATGTGTGCTATGTGACAGGCACTGGGCTCAGTTCAAAGGAACAAAACCATCGAAAGTAATGACACAGTCTTGTCCCTAGTTTAGAGGCTGATTGGGAAGGGGTATAAAATAGATAATTAAGTGAATAAATACACCAGTGTAACTGCTATGAAAGCAAAGTCTAGGGAGCTATAGGAGCTGAAGACTTAATCTCATGGTAAGTGTCTGAGAAGTTTCCCTGAGGAATAGCATTTAAGCTGATACATGAAGGGCAAGAAAATACGGTGAAGTATCACAGAATTCATGATAGAAGTCTGTTTAGGATGCTGTAAGAATGCAAAGGAAGGTGAATAAATTCTACAGGGGAGAAGAAGAGAGGTATGGAGCTTTCTAGAGGAGGTTCTATTTGAGATTGAAATATTGAAACATTAAAACTACCTGAAATAAAAGCAAATTTAATCTCATCCAAAAAACCATTGATTTCCATTCAACAGATGTACTCTTCTTTACTATACTTGATTTTGTCTTACCTTTGCTGTCTATGCTATAGAGTTTTCTTGGTTTATACCAGATAGTACCTCTTTCTTCACTCTGTGAACTTATAGTAAAAGGAAGAAATTACAACCAAAGTCAGCTCCTTTTTTTGTCCACTTACAATAAGCCACAGTAATCCTGACTATGTTTTAAAAAATATCAGAAGGAAATAGTGGTATCAACAATTGTAGGTGAGAATAGAATTATAGGTGAAGTTTCCCTAAAACTAAAAAGTTTGTTCCTATATTTTTCAAATATATATTCTTTGTTTTTAACTAAAAATTTATATATTTTCATCTTAAAAATTTTCAGTGTTTATGAACAGTGTCATTATCAAGGCTTTTATCGTATTATTCTTGGGTAGATTCATGTCATTTGAAATTCACACTTCCTTAAAGCAAAGGTATTAGATATAGATTTCCAATAGTTGAGGCTTCCTTTACCTACCTCTTCTCTGAATTTTGTCCTGTTCTGCTTAATCAAATCTCCAATCCATCCTAAAATTCCCACTCCCAAGGCATCTTGAGCTCCTCCTCCGGAGTAATAGTATCGATTGAATGATAGTGTGATCTAAGTGATAATGTTTTACAGATGGCTTTTCCTCCAGACTATGGTCTATATATTATTGCACAGGATTTCATTTTTGCCTTTACTCATGTGATTTATATCTATCATTAAAAATTTTTTTAACTTAGAGTTTTTATTTAAAATTGTAAAATTGAGAGTATTTTGACTTTAAATTTATACTGTAAAGGTAATATATTACATTTTTAATTGTAAAAGGGATCAACAAAAGCAGTTTTCTAATCTAACAACCTTAATATACTTTATTCCAACAGCTAAATTAAATCAGTTATTTATCTCATTTGTGATATGGAATAGCAGCAGTACTCAGCATTTTCTCAGTACTTGTTGAGCACTGGCTACTTCTAAGGGTTTGTGCTAAGTGCCATTCCATTGGCTATGCACACCAGTACAATGTTGCATGCAAATAGTGATAACAATTCTCTTGCTCACAGGCTCAGTGGGAAATCATTAAATGTTGCTATAAAACGTAATGTTTTCTGGTTTTTTCCTGACTAGCATTTAACAGACTAAGAATGTTGTCTTCTATCCTGAGTTTTCTAAGAGTTTTTTCATAAGTGGGTTACAATTTTTGTCATTTTTTTGCATTCATTGAGATGGTGGTATTTTTCTCTTTATTCTGTAATATAATAAACTACCTTGATTTATTTTCAAATGGTAAACCACTATTGCCTTTATGCAATGAGCCAGATTATGTTGTGATGCACTATCCATTTTGCATACCATTGGATTTGATTTTCTAATATTTTGTTTAGTGTTTTTGCACCTATGTTCATGAGAGTGAGAGTGAGATTGGCCTGCAATTTTCATCTCCTGTAATGATCTTTTAAGATTCACTGGGAAATGTTTCTCCTTTTTATTTTCATTATATTATTATTATTTTCTTAAGATCTTTATTGGAGTATAATTGCTTTACAATGTTGTGTTAGTTTCTGGTGTATAACAAAGTGAGCCAGTTATACGTATACATATATCCCCATATCCCCTCCCTCTTGCGTCTCCCTCCCACCCTCCCTATCCCACTCTTCTACGTGGTCACAAAGCGCTGAGCTGATCTCCCTGTGCTATGCAGCTGCTTCCCACTAGCTATTTTTACATTTGGTGGTGTATATATGTCCATGCTACTCTCTCACTTCGTCCCAGCTTACCCTACCCTCTTCCCGTTTCCTCAAGTCCATTCTCTACGTCTGCGTCTTTATTCCTGTCCTGCCCCTACGTTATTCAGAAACATTTTTTTTTATTCCATATATATGTGTTAGCATATGGTATTTGTTTTTCTCTTTCTGACTTAATTCAGTCCGTATGACAGACTCTAGGTCCGCCCACCTCACTACAAATAACTCAATTTTGGTTTTTTTTATGGCTGAGTAATATTACATTGTATACATGTGCCACATCTTTATCCATTCACCTGTTGATGGACCCTTAGGTTGCTTCCATATCCTGGCTATTGTAAATAGTGCTGCAGTGAACATTCCGGTACATGACACTTTTTGAATTATGGTTTTCTCAGGATATATGATCAGTAGTGGAATTGGTAGGTAATATGGTAGTTCTATTTTTGGTTTTTTAAGGAACCTCCATACTGTTCTCCATAGTGGCTGTATCAATTGACATTCCCACCAACAATGCAAGTGGGTTCTCTTTTCTCCACACCCTCTCCAACATTTATTGTTTGTAGATTTTTTGATGATGGCCATTCTGACCAGTGTGAGGTGATACCCATTGTAGTTTTGATTTGCATTTCTCTAATGATTAGTGATGTTGAGCATCCTTTCATATGTTTGTTGGCAATCTGTGTATCTTCTTTGGAGAAATGTCTATTTAGGTCTTCTGCCCATTTTTGGATTGGGTTGTTTGTTTTTTTGATATTGAGCTGTGTGAGCTGCTTGTATATTTTGGAGATTAATCCTTTGTCAGTTGCTTTGTTTGCAAATATTTTCTCCCATCCTGAGGGTTCTCTTTTCATCTTGTTTATGGTTTCCTTTGCTGTACAGAAGCTTTTAAGTTTCATTAGGTCTGATTTGTTTATTTTTGTTTTTATTTCCATTTCTCTGGGAGGTGGGTCAAAAGGATCTTGCTGTGATTTATGTCATAGAGTGTCCTGTCTATGTTTTCTTCTAAAAGTTTTACAGTGTCTGGCCTTACATTTAGGTCTTTAATCCACTTTGAGTTTATTTTTCTATACAGCGTTAAGGAGCGTTCTAATTTCATTCTTTTACATGTAGCTGTCTGCTTTTCCCAGCACCACTTATTGAAGAGGCTGTCTTTTCTCCATTGTATATTCTTGCCTCCTTTATCAAAGATAAGGTGACCATATGTGCGTGGGTTTATCTCTGGGCTTTTTATCCTGTTCCATTGATCTATATTTCTGTTTTTGTGCCAGTACCATACTGTCCTGATTACTATAGCTTTGTAGTATAGTCTGAAGTCAGGGAGCCTGATTCCTCCAGCTCTGTTTTTCTTTCTCAAGATTGCTTTCGCTGTTCGGGGTCTTTTGTGTTTCCATACAAATTGTGAAATTTTTTGTTCTAGTTCTGTGAAAAATGCCATTGGTAGTTTGATAGGAATTGCGTTGAATCTGTAGATTGCTTTCGGTAGTATAGTCATTTTCACAATATTGATTCTTCCAATCCAAGAAAGTAAGTTTCCTCTATGCCTACTTTCTGGAGAATTTTTATCATAAATGGGTGTTGAACTTTGTTGAAAGCTTTTTCTGCATCTATTGAGATGACCATATGGTTTTTTTTTTTTTTTTTGACCATATGGTTTTTATCCTTCAATTTGTTAATATGATGTATCACATTGATTGATTTGCATATATTGAAGAATCCTTGCATCCCTGGGGTAAACCCCACTTGATCATGGTGTATGATCCTTTTAATGTGCTGTTGGATTCTGTTTGCTAGTATTTTGTTGAGGATTTTTGCATCTATGTTCATCAGTGATATTGGCCTGTAGTTTTTTCTTTCTTTGTAACAACTTTGTCTGGTTTTGGTATCAGGGTGACGGTGGCCTCGTAGAATGAGTTTGGGAGTGTTCCTCCCTTTGCTATATTTTGGAAGAGTTTGAGCAGGATAGGTGTTAGCTCTTCTCTAAATGTTTGATAGAATTCACCTGTGAAGCCATCTGGTCCTGGGCTTTTGTTTGTTGGAAGATTTTTAATCACAGTTTCAATTTCAGTGCTTGTGATTGGTCTGTTCATATTTTCTATTTCTTCCTGGTTCAGTCTCAGAAGGTTGTGCTTTTCTAAGAATTTGTCCATTTCTTCCAGGTTTTCCATTTTATTGGCATAGAGTTGCTTGTAGTAATCTCTCATGATCCTTTGTATTTCTGCAGAGTCAGTTGTTACTTCTCCTTTTTCATTTGTAATTCTGTTGATTTGAGTCATTTCCCTTTTTTTCTTGATGAGTCTGGCTAATGGCTCATCAATTTTGCTTATCTTCTCAAACAACCAGCTTTTAGTTTTATTGATCTTTGCTATCGTTTCCTTCATTCTTTTTCATTGATTCCTGATCTGATCTTTATGACTCCTTTCCTTCTGCTAACGTTGGGGTTTTTTGTTCTTCTGTCTCTAATTGCTCTAGGTGTAAGGTTAGGTTGTTTATTTGAGATGTTTCTTGTTTCTTGCGGTAGGATTGTATTGCTAAAAACTTCCCTCTTAGGACTGCTTTTGCTGCATCCCATAGGTTTGGGGTCGTCATGTTTTCATTGTCATTTGTTTCTAGGTATTTTTTTATTCCTCTTTGATTTCTTCAGTGATCACTTCATTATTAAGTAGTGTATTGTTTAGCCTCCATGTGTTTGTATTTTTTACAGATTGTTCTCCTGTAATTGATATCTAGTCTCATAACATTGTGGTCAGAAAAGATACTTGATACTATTTCAGTTTTCTTAAAATTACCATGTCTTGATTTGTGACCCAAGATACAGTCTATGCTGGAGGATGTTCCATGAGCACTTGAGAAGAAAGTGTATTCTGTTGTTTTTGGATGGAATGTCCTATAAATATCAATTAAGTCCATCTTGTTTAATGTATCATTTAAAGCTTGTGTTTTCTTATTTATTTTCATTTTGGATGATCTGTCCATTGTTGAAACTGGGATGTTAAAGTCCCCTCCTATGATTGTGTTACTGTCAATGTCCCCTTTTATGGCTGTAAACATTTGCCTTGTGTATTGAGGTGCTCCTATGTTGGGTACATATATATTTACAATTGTTTTATCTTCTTCTTGGATTGATCCCTTGATCATTATATAGTGTCCTTCTTTGTCTCTTGTAATAGTCTTTATTTTAAAGTCTATTTTGTCTCATATGAGAATTGCTACTCCATCTTTTGTTTGATTTCCATTGGCATAGAATATCTTTTTGCATCCCCTCACTTTCAGTCTGTATGTGTCCCAAGGTCTGAAGGGGGTCTCCTGTAGACAGCATATATATGGGTCTTGTTCTTGTATCCATTCCACCAGTCTGTGTCTTTTGGTCAGAGCATTTAATCCATTTACATTTAAGGTAGTTATCGATACATATCTCTCTATTACCATTTTCTTAATTGTTCTGGGTTTGTTATTGTAGGTCTTTTCCTTCTCTTGTGTTTCCTGTGTAGAGAAGTTCCTTTACCATTTGTTGTAAAGCTGGTTTGGTGGTGCTGAATTCTCTTAGCTTTTGCTTGTCTGCAAAGGTTTTAATTTCTCCATTGAATCTGAATGAGAAATTTGCTTGATAGTGTAATCTTGGTTGTAGGTTTTTCCCTTTCATGACTTTAACTATGTTCTGCCACTCCCTTCTGGCTTGCCGAGTTTCTGCTGAAAGATCAGCTGTTAACCTTATGGGGATTCCCTTGTATGTTATTTGTTGTTTTTCCCTTGCTGCTTTTAATATTTTTTCTTTGTATTTAACTTCTGAAAGTTTGATTAATATGTGTCTTGGTGTGTTTCTCTTTGGATTTATTCTTTATGGGACTCTCTGCACCTCCTGGACTTGATTGACTATTTCCTTTCCCATATTAAGGAAGTTTTTAAACTATAATCTCTTCAAATATTTTCTTAGTCCCTTTCTTTTTCTCTTCTTCTTCTGGGAACTCTCAATATCCTGTAGCACTGGAGCAGCAGAAGGAATCATGGAGCCATGAAACAAACCCCACATTCACTATCTGCCATGGCCCAGTTGGCTACGGAGAGCTGCTGCCATGAAATAATGGCTTACTTCTCTTTTGCCATCCAGATCTTACATGCATGCCTCCCATTTGGCTAACCAAACAGGACACTGCTGGCCAAGGAATTGGTAAATAGTGTTTCCTACAGTCATACCCGGGAGGAATAAGAAAAATCTTAAGAGAGTGGTGGTATTTCTGTTACAGTCAGTAGCTGGCATAATGGCAGAGTTTGAAATTAATATTTCACCTATTTTTTCTTAATGTACTTTAGCAATGCACTTGAATATGGACAATAAGAGTAAATAGCCTTATTATATTGTTAACTATTTAATAAAAAACATTTTTTCCTTCTTCTATTTAGCCTTTTGTTTATTTGTTTGTTTAATAGTTTTAAATTGTTTTGGCTGTGCCTTGCGACTTGCAGGATCCCAGACCAGGGATCAGACCCGTGCTCCCTGCAGTGGAAGCATGGACTCCTGACTACTGGAGCACCAGGGAATTCCCTTTATTTAGCCTTTTAAGATTGTGGTTTCAGTGTTCTTTCACCAAAAGATCAAGTAGATGGTGAAATTATCATTTTTGTACACAAGCACGTGTGAGTGTGTGTACAGACTATTTGATAATTATCTTGAGAATTAAGAAGTTGCAAAATGCTGCCTGACTTTTTCTGTAATGTCAATAATTACTGAAAGGTAGTACCTGGAAGTTTATATGGCTAGACAAAGAAACCTGGGAATTTTGACACTATTAAAAATAACCGTGAAATAATTTCATCTATATAGTACAAACACATCTTGCCATATAACCTATGTCATAACAAATAATGTGGACAGATAAATAAGAGATTACTAAATTTCAGGGGTAAAAAGTGTGGAAAAAGTTGTGAATCTTCTCTCAGTGAGAAAGCGCCTATAGCTATGTACAGGTTAAAATTTGCTTATGATCTAGGGGTTGTGAATTTTCTAAAATCTATCCAGTCATGAACTTCTTTAACCCAGGTTACTAAACCCTGGTAATGAATAATGAAAACCAATGACCAAAATAAACTGCAAATAAAATACTTTAACCCTTTTTTTCTAAATATTTCAGATAAAAATGTGTTGCTTGACCTTTTGGAATAAATATCTCAATTCTCCATATTTTATTTATGTATAAAAACTGTCTTTAGGGACTTCCCTGGTGGTCCAGTGGTTAAGACTCCATGCTTCCACTGCAGGGGACATGGCTTCAATCCCTGGTTGGGAAACTAATATCCCACATGTGGTGTGACCAAAAATTAATTAATTAATTAAAGTTTAAAAAACAAACACTGTCTCTATAAGACAATTTCTCCAACTACAGCCAGTATGCATGATGGTAGTAACTATTTGGGGGCACTCACTCTGTCTTTTTACATTCATTCTCTTGTTTAATTCTCATGGTGATCCTAATATTTTTCTCTTTATATAGTTGAAGATAGTGAATTTTAGGTAGGTTATGTAAATCAAGTTCACACACCTCATCATTGCTGGAATGAAGCTCTATTTCTGAGCAATCTCAATCCAGAATCCATGGTCTTAACAATTATGTGGAATTACCTCCCAGTGAAAGACAGTTACATGAATAAAACTAAGCTTTAGTAGAAAGAACGCAGTATTTGGTGTCAGATAAACCTTATTTTGATTCCAAATTGTGTGTGCCTTGAGCTCCATATATTTTATTGTATTTTGGCAAGAACAGTTCACGTGATGTCTATAATCTTGACAGAATTCTAAGTGTACAATAGAGTATTGTTGGCTATAGGAACAATGTTGTATAGTAGATCTCTAGAATTTATTCTTCTTGCTTACCTGAAACTTTATGCTCATTGGTTACTAATCAATGAGCTCAGAGTCTTTTAACCTCTCTGAGCTTCAGACATGGGAAATTATTTAGAAAATTATAGAACTCAGCGTATCCAGAGTCAATTTTAAAACTCAGGATTTAAACAAGCCCTTCTCCCTCAATGCCTTGTCCAAACATGCTAAAGGGAGGTGACACTTGAGGTGAAAGAAAATACTGACCACATACATTATAATATCACAGTTTCCCAAATTTGTTCCACAAACCATGAGAGTTTCTTGAAATATATTAATATTTCAAGAGGCCAAATAAATATAGGAACTTTTGTGTGCTTAACTCTTTTTGAATGGAGCACAATGCATATTAAAATATTAAACTGATCTCTGAGAAGTCCCACGATAAACTGACTTAATGTATTTACTCAGGCTTTTTTTTTTCAACTAATTTTATCAGGGATCCAAGCTTAATTTTATTTTTTTATAAAGAGCACTAGTTAGCATCTTACCTGTTACTCATGTTCTGCAGAAGATACTTTGGTCAATGATGCTTTCCATACCTCATTTGGGCTGTGTGTCTGTTTCAGAATAACTAAAATGGCAGTTACGTCATTTTTAAAGTAGAAAAATACAGCAATCTGCTTCGCAGATATTTTAAGGGCTAATGAGGAAAATTCATTATGAACAGTGGGTCCTCAAAAAAGACATACCCCATTATTGCTGCTTCTGTGTGAGTTATAAGCAGTGCTTGGCTGGCTCAAGGAAAAGAATAAGGCTGAGCTTGTGTTTGTATCCACAGGTATATTTTGGTCACAGATTCTAAAAACCCATCCAATACTGAATCACAAAAAGTTGATTTTGTTTGGTTTCTGTGTAAGTCTCCTGAGTCACCATGATATTTTCTAGGAAATAATAAGAATTTTACTCTTGGAGAGAGCTTTAACACCTTGTAAATATTTTTTTAATGAGATTATATTTTAATGCTAAATGTTGTTAGCACAAATATTTTATATTTTACAATTCTTGTTCTATTATTATGACTTAGCTGGGATTTCCTACGAAAAAATAACTTAAATATAGTTTTAAGGTATTTGATAATATTCTTTTTCTAGGCAATTCTTAAATTTCTTTCAGAAATAGGCATTTTTCAAGGCTGATATTCCTTTAGCTATTTTACCTTTCTTGCCAATAAATATACCGCTAAGCTAATTGATTAATTTGTGTAATCATTCATGAAATATCCATTGAATGCCTCATGTGTTCTAGACACTGGGACAAGCTTTGAAAATAAGGAGCAAAATCAGACTGTTTCTGCCCTTACAAAGTCTACAACCTAATTGAGAGATAGATATTACTAAAAATATCAGACATAAATATAACATGACAACATTAATCAGAATAGGTACAGGGTGCTATGTAAACTTATAATTGGGTAATTTGATTTATTCAGTGTGATCTACAAGATTTCCAAGAGAAGGTAATAACTAAGTTATTATCCAAATATCATATCCAAATTATCCAGAGCTATGTTGGCCATCTAAAGAATTGTGTTCTTTATCCCCCAAATAATGGGAAACCATTGAAATATTTTAAGCATCATCAGATTTACATTTTGAAAAGATAACTCCAGTTGCATTGTGGACAGTAGACTAGAAAGGCACATGAATGGATGTCAGTGAAGTGCTGATGAGAGCAAAGTCGAGAGAAATTTAAAAAGACTAAATAAATACAGAAATAGACCATAATTGTGGATTAAGTTACTAAATACTTTTAAGATGTCGGTTTTTTTCTCAAATTGATCTTCTCAGATTCAATTCAGTACCAATCAATCCCACAAAATTTTTGTAGAAATTGACAAGTTAATCACAAAACTTATACGGAAAAGGTAGGTTCTAGAATGACAAAAAAAAAAAAAAGAAAGGAAAGAAAGAAAGAACAAAATTGGAGCTCTTATATTACTTAATTTTTAAAAACTCACATAAAGCTACACTTATCAAGACTATGTGGAATTTTAGCTTAATGGAACCAGAGTTTAGAAATAGACCTGAACATATATTGTCAATTTATCTTTATGAAAGATTGAAGGTATATCTATATGGAACAATAAGCAATCTCAACTATGCAAAATGTATAAAAATTAACTTGAAATAGATCCTAGACCTAAATGTGAAAAACAAAACTATAAAATTTCTAAGAAAAAAGGGAGAAAATATTTGCAAAATTGGGGTAGGGAAATATTCCTTAGGGCACAGAAGGCACACAAGCCAAGAAAATGATAAATTCAACTTCATCAAAATTAAAAACTTCTGCTTATCAAAAAAACTCTTAACAAAGTAAGAAGACATACTATTAACTTGCAAAAAATGCAAATGTAAGATAAATGTCTAAAAAAGGATTGTATTCAGAATATGTAAAGAACTCTTACAATCTTTAGTAAAAGGAATCATACCTCAATAAAAAACAAACTGGGCAAAGACTGAAAGAATGACTTCTCAAAAGAGGATATATGGATGACCCATAAGTACACAAAAATGTACCAAACATTATTAATCATCCAATTTGTCGACTGGCATATTTTAAGTATTTTAAAATGACAGTTGCTTCCACCCTGAATAGTATTTACTTGCTTCTGCATTGATGTTCTAGAGTATCTGTGCAAGAATCTATGCATTTGTTTTAATTGAGAAGAATTTGTCCTTTTTCTTACCTAAGCAAGTCAGCTACTCAAATTCTCCACAGACTCAAAACAGTGTCCGTTTTTGAAATATACAGTGGACAATGCCAAACTTCCACTATCTTTTTTTGAGGATATAAGGCAGAGAGGTGAAAAAGCCTTTTCCTGGGACCTCAATGCCATTAGTCATGAAGGTAGGTGTTTAAGTTTAAAGTGAAGTGACAAATGCACCCATGTATTTGTGTATGTGTTTTTGTAAATGTGTGTGTGTGTGTGTGTGTGTGTGTGTGTGTGTGTGTGTGTTGTGATACGCAGGACCTTTAAAGCACAGAGCATGGACCTAAATGACGACACTCAGACCATAGCACCTTCCTTGACTTACAATATAACTGTAACGTCCTCTCTCTCTACTAGTAACTTTCTATTATTATCACCCTCTTTATCTTCTGTATAGGACCTCTCATAATCTGAAATTACCTTACAGTTTCCCCTGTTTATAATCTGACTCCTTTCTAAAAAATGTCCTGTGACAGAAGGAATTTTTTCTGCGTTGCTGACTATGGTAACTTTGATGATAAAAAGGAGCGTAGCACACAGTAAGCTCTCAATAATTTTTTATTGAATGAAGAAATAAGCTATATGTTTAACTCTGATTTACTGAGCATTAGACAGAGCTACTCCTCTAAAATAAATCATTCTTTCCTCATGAATATGCTCTTCCCTTTTCCCAGTTTTGAAACGCCATTTCCCATAAATATGGCCTTTCATTCTGAAATGGGTATCAGAGTGAACTATAAAACAAACCATTGTTCCTAAAAGTAAGGGGATATGAAATTGTCAGAATATGCTATGGAAGGCATTCGTGCAACATTTTTCTTCCTATTATATATTATGTCACAAAATTTCACTCATTAAAAATAATTGAAACTGTTCTTTATAAGTTCAAATGAGTAAAATGTAAAAGTTGTTAACGTCTTCCTTTATTTTTCAAAAATAAAACTCTTGGTCTTCAAAAGTGAAATATCGATTTTGTTTCCCTAAGGCATCACACAATTCTTAGAACAATACAATAACTTTCAGTAAGTGAGACCACAGATTCCAAACAGTGATCATTTGAACAAGAACAGGTCAAAATTTACCTTTGAATTTGTCTATGGAGAAGGAGTTTACTTAGCATCTAATACTGTCAAGATAATTTCAAACAGGAGGTTTTGAAAAACAACTGATTTCACACACTTAATAGCGATTTGTACCACAAGATAATACAGTAACTTCCATGATCCTTATCTATTTGTAGTACAAATCTGTTCAGCCAACATCTGGAAAATTTAGTCATTGGTCTCTGTTATTGCTTGTGTCTGAGAGTAATAACAAAATTGTCATACAATCTAAGCCATAAATTCAACTTTGCTATTTACACACACATATACACACGAAGTGTTTTTTTTCTTTTGAAAAATGCCTGTTAATCTCCTTTAATAAATTTATATTACAAAAGATAAAGGTGTTATTTCCAGAAATAATGAGAGCTCAGTTTTGGAGGGATTTTCTCTTAGCTTTTTAAAGTTAATTAGAAAGGACATGGTTGAAAGAAGAGTTTTAATGTTTTAAAAGTACACAGACACAATACATTCACACAAATATGTACAAAAACACTCACATACATGAAGGATTTCTTTTTCACGAAACTCGCTAATAATTTTCATTAAATTTATGACCATATTTCTCAAAAACAGATCCCATATCTACAACCAAAACAATTTAAAAACTGATGCATAACCTGGTATGTAGTACCTGATTAAAATTATAATATAAATGGACATATGCTTATGCTAAGAATTTGATCTTTCTGAAAGCTAAACATTGTTTACTAAAATATGGATTTGAAATATCAGGGAGCATTCATATTTTTGTTCTTGTTGAGGTTGTTGAAGTGGTATCATAGCACGCATTTTGATCTCCCTTAGTTTTTTTTTCTTTTCTTTTCTTTTTAACATCTTTATTGGAGTATAATTGCTTTACAATGGTGTGTTAGTTTCTGCTGTATAACAAAGTGAATCAGCTATACATATACATATATCCCCATATCCCCTCTCTCTTGCGTCTCCCTCCCAATTAAAAACTTCTGCTTATCAAAAAAACTCTTAACAAAGTAAGAAGACATACTATTAACTTGCAAAAAATGCAAATGTAAGATAAATGTCTAAAAAAGGATTGTATTCAGAATATGTAAAGAACTCTTACAATCTTTAGTAAAAGGAATCATACCTCAATAAAAAACAAACTGGGCAAAGACTGAAAGAATGACTTCTCAAAAGAGGATATATGGATGACCCATAAGTACACAAAAATGTACCAAACATTATTAATCATCCAATTTGTCGACTGGCATATTTTAAGTATTTTAAAATGACAGTTGCTTCCACCCTGAATAGTATTTACTTGCTTCTGCATTGATGTTCTAGAGTATCTGTGCAAGAATCTATGCATTTGTTTTAATTGAGAAGAATTTGTCCTTTTTCTTACCTAAGCAAGTCAGCTACTCAAATTCTCCACAGACTCAAAACAGTGTCCGTTTTTGAAATATACAGTGGACAATGCCAAACTTCCACTATCTTTTTTTGAGGATATAAGGCAGAGAGGTGAAAAAGCCTTTTCCTGGGACCTCAATGCCATTAGTCATGAAGGTAGGTGTTTAAGTTTAAAGTGAAGTGACAAATGCACCCATGTATTTGTGTATGTGTTTTTGTAAATGTGTGTGTGTGTGTGTGTGTGTGTGTGTGTGTGTGTGTGTGTTGTGATACGCAGGACCTTTAAAGCACAGAGCATGGACCTAAATGACGACACTCAGACCATAGCACCTTCCTTGACTTACAATATAACTGTAACGTCCTCTCTCTCTACTAGTAACTTTCTATTATTATCACCCTCTTTATCTTCTGTATAGGACCTCTCATAATCTGAAATTACCTTACAGTTTCCCCTGTTTATAATCTGACTCCTTTCTAAAAAATGTCCTGTGACAGAAGGAATTTTTTCTGCGTTGCTGACTATGGTAACTTTGATGATAAAAAGGAGCGTAGCACACAGTAAGCTCTCAATAATTTTTTATTGAATGAAGAAATAAGCTATATGTTTAACTCTGATTTACTGAGCATTAGACAGAGCTACTCCTCTAAAATAAATCATTCTTTCCTCATGAATATGCTCTTCCCTTTTCCCAGTTTTGAAACGCCATTTCCCATAAATATGGCCTTTCATTCTGAAATGGGTATCAGAGTGAACTATAAAACAAACCATTGTTCCTAAAAGTAAGGGGATATGAAATTGTCAGAATATGCTATGGAAGGCATTCGTGCAACATTTTTCTTCCTATTATATATTATGTCACAAAATTTCACTCATTAAAAATAATTGAAACTGTTCTTTATAAGTTCAAATGAGTAAAATGTAAAAGTTGTTAACGTCTTCCTTTATTTTTCAAAAATAAAACTCTTGGTCTTCAAAAGTGAAATATCGATTTTGTTTCCCTAAGGCATCACACAATTCTTAGAACAATACAATAACTTTCAGTAAGTGAGACCACAGATTCCAAACAGTGATCATTTGAACAAGAACAGGTCAAAATTTACCTTTGAATTTGTCTATGGAGAAGGAGTTTACTTAGCATCTAATACTGTCAAGATAATTTCAAACAGGAGGTTTTGAAAAACAACTGATTTCACACACTTAATAGCGATTTGTACCACAAGATAATACAGTAACTTCCATGATCCTTATCTATTTGTAGTACAAATCTGTTCAGCCAACATCTGGAAAATTTAGTCATTGGTCTCTGTTATTGCTTGTGTCTGAGAGTAATAACAAAATTGTCATACAATCTAAGCCATAAATTCAACTTTGCTATTTACACACACATATACACACGAAGTGTTTTTTTTCTTTTGAAAAATGCCTGTTAATCTCCTTTAATAAATTTATATTACAAAAGATAAAGGTGTTATTTCCAGAAATAATGAGAGCTCAGTTTTGGAGGGATTTTCTCTTAGCTTTTTAAAGTTAATTAGAAAGGACATGGTTGAAAGAAGAGTTTTAATGTTTTAAAAGTACACAGACACAATACATTCACACAAATATGTACAAAAACACTCACATACATGAAGGATTTCTTTTTCACGAAACTCGCTAATAATTTTCATTAAATTTATGACCATATTTCTCAAAAACAGATCCCATATCTACAACCAAAACAATTTAAAAACTGATGCATAACCTGGTATGTAGTACCTGATTAAAATTATAATATAAATGGACATATGCTTATGCTAAGAATTTGATCTTTCTGAAAGCTAAACATTGTTTACTAAAATATGGATTTGAAATATCAGGGAGCATTCATATTTTTGTTCTTGTTGAGGTTGTTGAAGTGGTATCATAGCACGCATTTTGATCTCCCTTAGTTTTTTTTTCTTTTCTTTTCTTTTTAACATCTTTATTGGAGTATAATTGCTTTACAATGGTGTGTTAGTTTCTGCTGTATAACAAAGTGAATCAGCTATACATATACATATATCCCCATATCCCCTCTCTCTTGCGTCTCCCTCCCACCCTCCCTATCCCACCCCTCTAGGTGGTCACAAAGCACCGAGCTGATCTCCCTGTGCTACGCGGCTGCTTCCCACTAGCTATCTATTTTACATTTGGTAGTGTACATACCTAGAGAAAATTCAAGTATATAAGTTATTTACAACTTTTATTTTCTTGGCCCATCATAGGCAAAGTGTAACAAAGAGGCTGAGTTTGATCTTATTTTTCTATACTTCCCTTTAGAGCTGTTCAATCAGCCATTCACTAGACATTTATTTAGAAAATTATGGGACAAGTATAATACTAAGTGCTAAAGAAACAAATTGACATATTCCCTCATTTTAAGAAGCTCACATTATAATGGGCTTAAAAGTATATAAACAAATAATAAGTACTTGGTACAGAAATGTTTTATTAATGTGTATGTGATAGGAAATGGCTTTGCCACTTTAGTTAAATAAATCCACAAACTTCAGTCACTCTCTCCTGATATTTGCTCTTTTTGGATATGTGAACTATGACGTATTTAATATCTTCCCGGAGATTGATCCATCATTTTCCCCTAATTATTGAAAAAGGAACATTTTATAACACCTGTATATAAAAACCTATATCATTTGCCACAAAGGAAAGTAATCTTAAAAATAAAGTCAATTAAAACAGTGAGTTCTGGCTAAATAGTTTCACCAAACCAAGATTCTGTGTCTGCAACTGCTCTCCCTAGGTTAAAAAGGAGAGGTTAGCAATGTTACAGGAAGGCTAAAGATTTCTGTCACCAGACTGGGATTTCTGCCTGACTTGATAGGAAGTTAGAAAGGAATTGAAAAGGGAATAATGTTTTCACTTTGTAATTCAATATTATTTTTATTTTCAGTTTGTTCTTATTTTTGTCTCTATTTTCTTTTTCCTGTCTTCCTGTAGGTTATTTGAACATTTTCTAAAATTTCATTTTCTGTAGTGCTTTTTAAAGTATTTATCTGTAGTGCTTTTGGGTGTATATTTCACACTCCAAACAGTGTAACTTTTTAGTGATTGTTATGGATTTCTAACCACAGTCTACTCGTGTCATCATTTTACCAGTTCTTGTGCAGTATAGATAGCTTACCTCCCTTTACTTCCCTTTATTCTCCCCTGTTTGTAAAATAATTTTCTTAAATATTTCCTCTACATAACATTTAGAGGCATATTAGATGGTGTTATGTTTGCTTCAACTGGCATAATTTAGAAAACACAAATTAGAGAATTCAAGAGGAAAAGCAAAGTCTGTTGTATTTACACATATTTTTGCTTACTGTGTCTTTTCTTCCTTCCAAGGTTTATTCTTTCTTTTCTTTCTGTTTAGAACATTCAGTCAGTAGTACCAGCTTCTTTGGCTCCAAATGTGGGATACATGAGGTAAGAAGAAAACCCAGGGAGCTCATCATCATGTCATTCCTTGAGTGTCAAATGCCAAGTCAAGTTGTCATCTTCTCTCCACACTTCAGAATATCCTTATGTTTCTTGTCATATAGTATCCAGGGTTTGTAGCTGTGCTTTGTGAGATGAATAGGAAAAGGTGCATCGACTCCATCTTCGCAGAAGCAGAAGTACAATTCAAGATTCCACCCAAACTTATTTCAAGTGCCACTAGTAAATACCTTCCAGCTCTGGACATATTTGCCTAAACTCTTTAGTATTATTTATTCTCACCCATCACATCTTTAAAAGTAGTATTATCAGTTGGATCTGTTTTCATTTAATTTAATTGATTTTCTAAGCCCGTAGAGTAGCATTGTGAAATGTATACTGGATTTAGAGCCAAACAACCTGTATTTGTAGTTCATTTCTACCATTTGCTAGCTGGGTCGTCTTGAAGAATTAACGTAGCTACCTATGAATTATAGTCTTCTGTAAAATCAATATCAATATTGGTGATACTGGTAGTATCAATATCTTCCTCTGTGTGGACATTTTTGTAGTTGAAGTGTAACAACATATATGGAGACATCCTTGGACCATAATAGGTGTTTAGTAGGTGTTTATGGAATCTGATGTCTTCAGAGCACACTATTTAGCTGGCACTATCCCCTTAAATAAGATTACTTTTACTATAGTTATTAAAAGGAAAGGTAATAATGTCTAAATTGAAGTGGGGATGGACTAGAGGGTAAAACTAAGTTACATAATTTTTGTGGCTAGCCACATCAGAAAAATTGGGGATACCCCATTTGACCAACCCTAGCAGTCATATCAAACTGATATGTTGTAAAAACACAAATGGGGCTTCCCTGGTGGCGCAGTGGTTGGTGGTCCGCCTGCCGATGCAGGGGACTCGGGTTCGTGCCCCGGTCCGGGAGGATCCCACGTGCCGCGGAGTGGCTGGGCCCGTGAGCCATGGCCGCTGGGCCTGCGCGTCCGGAGCCTGTGCTCCGCAACCGGAGAGGCCGTGACAGTGAGAGGCCTGCGTACCACAAAAAAAAAAAAAACACACACACACACACACAAAAAACCACAAATGAACTTCAAGAAGGTTCCCTGCGCCTGCTGCCTTGGGTAAGCCTATGCTGGACCAGTCAGTGTAGCGTGCGTGTAGCCATGGACATCTAAGGTAATCACAGACCTGTTACTGCTCAGTCTCGGGTGGCTGAAGGCCACTTGTCCCTCTAAGAAGCTGGAGGACGCCAGATGCTCGGCAGTTATGTAAGTGTTAGCGTGCTAGAGTCTTATTTGTTATTGGAATTAACTAGACAGATTGCTGCACTAAGGTCAGCTGTGCAACACCACAGTCTTCTTCCCTTCTGACTTGGTTGTACGATGAGATGAAACTGGGAGTTGCAGCATTTACTTTGTGATCTGGGGTGGGCAAGCCTGAGAGCCAAATCTACCACGCTGAGAATGGCAGAGCAAAGAGATGTTAGGAACCTGGGTCTTTCATGATTTTGTTGAATCGCTGAATTAACTGATCCTGTGTATTGACCATGTTACTACGTGAGATCACAATTGCTTCAGTGTTTGAGTCACTTTCATCTGGGTCTTCTCTTATTTGGACACAGTTTGGGAACATCTTGTAAGTTACTGTGCATACATAAAAAGAATTATAGAAATGATTGAATTATTGCATATACATATTATATATCGAATGGAGTATCAAATGGTTTTTGAAATAACATATGGAGGTGTGTTGTTTTCTCTATCTTGCCTCAAGTAAAAAAATAAAAAGAAATTGCAGCATAACCCCATCTCCCCATTTTTCAGGCTGCAATAATTTTGTCCCCAAAGCTAAAGATTTTCATGGAAATTGATGGTGCTTAGTAAAGGAAAAGTCCATTGATGGTTCTGCCTTTATGGACTGTGTAAATACAGAGAAGAAATTCTACCACAGAGGCCAGTTGTTGATGATTAGCAAGTAGTAACGTCACTGCGTGAAGAAAAGGGTGGGTTGTTTTCTGCAGGTCCCCAAGGCCTAAGTCTTCTGACATCACCCACTTTTGATGCTCCTCCCTTAAACATTAGCTTTAACCTTCGGAAGGTTGATATTCCCAGTGGGTGAGCATTGACGTAGAGCCTGAATGGTGTCTGAGGTCAGTAATACACTCTTAATCATTTTGGAACTTAACACCAAAGATAGGAACTCAAATAGGGGATTAAAGGTAACTAAAGCATGACTTAAGTCATCTTTCCTTACACTCCCCTAATATAAGCAGAATCATTCTTATGTCAGGCTCTTTAAAAATCCATTCAGAGAAGTGTTGATCATTCTTATTTATTTATCAGACATTTACTGGGCAGAATGTGGGGTCCTATGAACAAGACAGAGCCGATGAGACCTGGCCCCAGTCATCAGGGAGGTTGCAAACAGCCCACCAGGGAATGCAGAGAATAAGAGAAAATAATACAAGAATAGAAATGTCAACGGTTCTCAGCAGTAGAGCAAATAAGAGAAGAGCACATTTAAATCTAGGGGTGATCTATATGGGGGAATTAAGAAAGGTGTGTGCAGGAAGTGACCTTGAGATGGTTCATGAAGGAATGACTGAGTTTAAACTTAAGGAGTCACAAGCACAGAGCATTTTAGCATCACAACACAATGAAGAACAAAGGATTCATGTTGGAACCAACATAGGTTTGCAACCTGGCTTTGCTCTTAGTAACCAGACTTACTTTAGGAAATGAGTCACTTTGAGTCTGTTTCTTCATCTTTAAAATGGATATAATAATATTCACCTTATAGACTTAGAAGAATTAAGTTCTATGAACCATTATAAGCATTAATGTCTGACCTAGTTTTTACCTAAGATACATTAACTGTTATTCTTATTTGCATCAAGTTTTCCAGAAAGGGTGACATTTGAGACGGATTCTTAAAGGAATTATAACAAATGGAAATGTGTGCATTATAAATGACTGAGCAACATATTTGAAGACGCAGAGAACTCAAAGCACGGGAACCGGGGAGTGGTGTTTTTTGTTTTTTTTTTTTTCTGTACGTGTATCTCTCACTGCTGCGGCCTCTCCCGCTGTGGAGCACAGGCTCCGGACGCGCAGGCTCAGCGGCCATGGCTCATGGGCCCAGCCGCTCTGCGGCACGTGGGATCCTCCCGGACCGGGGCATGAATCCGCGTCCCCTGCATTGGCAGGCGGACTCTCAACCACTGCGCCACCAGGGAAGCCTAACGGAGCGGTCTTTTGGAGAAGAGTCATGGCAGAAATGGAGATAAGAACATAAAATGGAGGTGTGACTCTGAGTACGGGTTCTGAGAATACCAAAGTTCCAATCAAGATGTCAAAATATAGTATTGGTCATCTGGTTGTATTAGCATCCTAGAACCATAGCATAAACAATGATAAAGGAAGAATGTGTCAAACTAAATAGTCTAACAATAAGATACAAGAGAATCTTGTCACATACAAGAGAATCTGGTCAGTGTCACTGGAGTAACCTTCTTATGGTGACTTAATTTTCTAAAAATTTCCAATATAGAATTCAGAGGACAAACATTTGAGTCAAACATTGAGAGAAAATTATGGATATTATAGGTTGCATATTAGATGCCATACTGCACATGCATGACACACATGCTGAGACCTCCCCCTGCATCCACCACCTCTAGATCAAACCAAGTCCACATAGACAGCACCACTAAATATCCCATTCAGGTTAGTTGCTGAAGTTGCTGAACTTCATGATAGACTCGCTGTCCTTCTCTACACACCCTGTAAGACAGCTACTAGCCTTTGGTTGAAGTTGAAACCTAGTTCTGTCCCTTTTTTAGTCTCCTGCTAATTTGTTGAACCTTGAATATACTGAGAACTGGCAAAGTTAAAAATTTTGAGCTGTGAAACAGAAGACCAAGCAGAGGGATGTGGCAGAAGAGGAGGTCAGAGAGATTGGCAGCTTGACTTGATTCACTACTGCTGGCTTTGAACGTAGTGATAAGGGGCCATGAGTCAAAGAATGTAGTTAACTTCTAAAAATGGAAATGACCCTGAGCCAACAATCGGCAAGGAAATAGGGACCTCAGTCCTATAATCACATGAAACTGAATGCTTCCAACAACCTGAATGTGTTTGAAAGTGGATTTATCTACAGATCTTCCCAAAAGGCAGATACCTGCTGGTACCTTGCTATCAGTCTTGTGAGACTCCAAGGAAAGAACCAGCTGGCCCCTGCTATGCCCAGAATTTGACCTTCAGAAATTGAGATAACAAATTTGCATTGTTTTAAACCTCTAAGTGCATGGGAGTTTGCTACAGCATCAATAGAAAACTAATATACTATTAATATACTATAAAAACTATTATACTATTAAGTGAAAATCTCTAAAAAATTTATCCCAACTACTAAGTACCATGAGAAAATACTCTACCCAAGTACCTTCATAATACACCAAGCAAGAGAGCATTCATGAAACGCTCAGACAGGCAGGATCGTTTAAATTACCTCCAGTCCAAAGTAAGGATCAATACATATGGAAGTCAGATTACTGAGCTCATGGGGCTATGGAAACCCCTCCTGTAACTTCATGGCATATGAACACATCTGCAACTTCCTGGTATAGAATTCCCAGTGTCAGTTCTGAAGAAATGGGAAACAGGAAACAGGGAAGTAGAAAACCTAATTAGTAAGACTAATCATGATAAAACCCAAAGCTAGTTTTCTGCTCTAACTGTGGATGATAAGGATACAATGCATGAAACTACAGATAAATCCTCACATTCATGAGAATTACTGTATAACAGGTATTGCCCAGCCTGAGGATACAAGACCATGGAGGGTGGGGTGGGGTATGAAGGGCTAAGAAGAATAATTCTATGGCTCGTTTCCACTGGCTAGATGGCTAGGTTGCAAGAGCTGTAGCTGGCTTCCTCTTCTTGCCCCCCACCCCCTTTCAGAATGTTCTGCTTCTGCCAGATCACTGAGGGAAAAAGATCAGTAGACTTTACCTTGAAGTTGATGTCAAATGCAGTAATGTCATGCACACAGTGCCTGATCTGTGTGATGCTGTTATGTCATCAGCATCATCATCATCAATCATCACATTTATTAAGCATTTTCAACATCCCGGGCACTTTGTACATTATCTCATTCCATGCTCACCATAACACCCTATGAAGTGAGTAGTACTATTATCCCATGTTATAGATGAAGAAATTGAGGTTTAGAGAGGTTAAATAGCTTGCTCAAGGACTCGAACTAGAAAATGATAGTTGACCCCTAAAAGTCTGACTTCAGAGTTCTTATTCTTTCCTCCTTGTACAGGTGCTCCAAATCCTCTAAAGAAGCATCCAAGGGCTATTCTGAACCAAACTGACAAAGTGGAACAACCTTGAGTTGCAGGAAGTAAAAGGTACCTTAAGCTCCTGTGCTGGTGCTAAATCACAACTTTCTAAAATGTGTTCTTGTCAATATCAGCAGAGGCCGAGGAGCAAATGTCCAAGTTCCTAGAGCCCCAGGGATCCTCTCCAGACCTGTCTTCTATCCTCCATTCTGAACTTGGGGCTCCATCCTGATTTCTCTCATTTTCTCTGCTTAACTTCCTTCTCCTTGTCTCTTCAGAGGGAGTGTCTTGGCTTCCTCCGCAGCCTTGTCTTTGGATGCTGCTGTGGCAAGACTCTTGCCTCTTAATTCCAAAGACCTTCATCTGCTGCTGCCTCAGAAGGCTTAGCCCAGCGCCTTGAAACCAAGGCTTCTGTTATGTCTTATGTTCCAGGCTCTTATGTTCAGCCTGTTGAGAAGACAGTGTGAACACCCCTTGAAGCTGCCAAACATTCTCACCAGCATACTCCACCTCTCACTGCAGGAGCCCTGCTTCCCAACCTGAAACCTGGGATGATTTTAATTTATTCCAAGTTGGACCCTACAGCAAATTTTCATATTTTTAAAATAGCTCAGCTGCTTCTCCCCACTTTAAGTGTGTCTCTGGAAATGTATTCACTGAAGTTTCATCGACATCAACTGCCTGGGTTTCTTTCCCTTGTTCACACTTTTCTCACCCAGAGGAAGCATTTTATTTTCTGCAACCACGGTGCATACTCCAGTTGGAATTCCATTGCACTCAGTCTACACTATAGCACTTCCATCTTAACCCAACCTGGGACTTTAAAACAGACATTAGTTTAAAAAGTAATAAATTCATATAGTAAAAAGCTAACACAGGACAAAGGGTTTTTAATGAACAATGTACTTTCCACTGCATTTGGCCAAAGACACCACTGTGAACTGCTGTTGCTCTGGCTGTCTAGAAATTTTTCATACAATCATAAGTATACAAGCATTTATTTTAAATAAATGAAGTGTATTATACAAAATATACAATGTACAATATTTTGTGGATTTTTTTTTCTGTATTGGAGATATTGCCTTATCAGCATATGCAGAAAACTCTACCACATTTTTTAACAGCTATATGATAAACATTATTTACCTAGCTAGACCCTACTTTTTTCAAGCAATCCCTTATCAATAGACATTTATTTGTTTCCTATATTTTTTGCTACTATAGCATTATTTTCATGATTATATATATATATATGTTTGTATATATACATATAATGTCCCTATTTAAATAGTCTTCCAGTTCCCCTTTTATCTCCTTTATATTATTATAAAATTATCTAATTACGTTTATTTTGTAACTTATTCATACTCTGCTTTCCCCCACCAAACCGTAATCTCCTTAAGAAAAGGGACTGTTTTGTTGTTCACTTCTATATCCCTGGCACTTAAAACAGTGTCTGGAACATAGGTGATACTCAATAATTTTTTGAATCAGTGGGGAAAGACATTTTTCTTACACGTTATTTGGGGTATACCTGTGGAATAAAATCCTCAAGTGGAGGCGTGAATTTAAGACTTTTACTAGGGATTTACTAGGTCTTTTAAGAGCAGTGGTACCAATGTTTAGTTCACCAAGAATTTTGAAAAGGCTTTTCTTTCATATTCTCCAATCCTATAGACAGTTCTATACCTATATTGTAAGGTCAGGGCCCTTTTTCTCTCCCCACACCTGAATCTTTTACCTTGTAGGCATGTGGACACCCCAGACTGCACTTTAAATCACTGTTCATGACTTCCCCCCCAGATGACAGATGCCCCTTAGCCTCTGTGTCACTTGCTCACTCACACTAGTGACAGTCACCATCAAAACTACAAATACAGGGAAGATGGCCACATGGGCTTGGAAGCAGGTATCGGCCTTTGGGAGAGGGAACCCCAGAGTCCCCCGCTCAGAGCATGATCTAAAAAGATGAGTGTGTGTGTGTGTGTGTGTGTGTGTGTGTTCTGGGTAGGCACATCACTCTGGGTATGCCGGAGCAAGGGTTTTGTTTTCTCAAGTCTAATTTCAATACTGCCAACATTGGAAAATACAGGTATTTTAGGCAATCTTATCAGAGTGGGGTTGAGCATTTTTCATATATTTGTCTTTCTTTTTAAGAATTTAGCAAGTCTCCTTCCCTCAAAGTTTCTAACAAGAAGCAAAATAGGAATGTCCACAGGAATTAAGAGCATTGAAAAAGATGAAGGAAATTTGTTCTTTAATGTAAACATTACTATATTTTTTGAAGCAAGTATATTCAGGAAAAATAAAAGGTTTAATGTGCTGCATTATAGGTAATTAATGTATGGAACCTCTAACCTTGAGAACATGTACAGATTGAAAATACAAAATACTGTATATTGCTCTTACCTGAGAGGCCATATTCCAAAAAAAGTATTTTGAAAAAAAAAAAAGTTTAAAAAAATAACATGATATGAAGGTAAAGCTAATACTAGAAGATAGAAATATAAATGCAGCTGTCATTGCCCTTATAAATATGTATTACATATATATCAAAATAAAAAGTATAAATTCAATGATTATGATCATTGATAATGATCTGATCATTATGATAATGATATCATTATGATACCTAATAAGATTGTCAAGGACATTTTGCATAACTTAAAATAGGAATACTGGAAAATGTAAAATTAATCTCCATTTACCTTCTCTTGCTTGGTAGAAATTTTATATTTTCTTTCCCCACTGTTTTAATGTAATGGTTGTGAATTTGCTATACTTTGTAGGAAAAACCATTCATTTGAAGACAGTACTTCTCAAACCGTCTATGGAAAAGGGTCAATTTTTTTCTTCCCCAATCCATCCTTGACTGATATTTTTATAAAATACAATAAAGAATAAATTACTAGAAACAAAATAAAAAACAAAGGAATATATAAAACATACAAACAAAAGACATACATTATGGCCATATTTTTATCATCAAATGGAACAGACATAAAATTACGTCCAAACTGCTATACATGTTTCTTCAGCTTATTCTCAATGTCTAATCTTCCCTACCAGACAGATAATAAACCTTCAGGGATCAGCTCTGGTCCACAGACCACAGTAGAGGACTTTCCCAAGGGACATATTTATTTTCTAGGGTTTGATTTCTTGTCCATATATTCAATTCATTTCAAACATTTTATGAAGTTTTGACTCTCATCATGGCATACTATTTAAATCCTTCCTGTATTCCTCTTAGAAATTCAAAGTACCTTTTGATGGAATAAGCTTTGGATGACCTCAATTTAATTCAGTAGGCAGACCTGAGTTGGTAAATTCCTTTTACCAGTTATAGCTCCTTTGCTAAGCAGCACATTTCAGAAGGCAACAGAGCCCAGTACCCCAGCCCTGCAAGCCTCTGTCTACTCATATTCCTACTCATCACCTCAGAGAGGCCCTCAAAGCATTTCTAAGTCTCAGGGTTATTTTTATTCAATTTCCTTTACTTCTCCCAAAGCTGAATTGCAAAATCCTTACTCTCTGTTCTCTTGACTTTCATTTTTATTTCCCCAATATTTTATTTCTGCTTTTGCTAATGCTCCACAAGAGGAAAAATGTAAAAATTAGTACACAATGAACACAAAACGCTCCTAGTTGAGGAACATAGAAGCAGATGAAAAATCTACTTATACTAGAATCTATAGTAAAGGGGGAACTCATGGTTAAAAAAATTCATTTAGACACAAAAAATATTTTAGCAAAATTTACGGGATATCAATCTTTAAAGGATAAAACAAAAATCACGTATTTGAAGAATTTTCCTAAAGCTTTTGATGTTGGGATCAGGTAAGACTTTGAAGTGACACAATTTGCCAAAATATGTGTTCTTATTAATAGTTAAAAGTTGACTTTAACTTTTAACTATCTACAGCCAGCAATGAGTTCTTCCTTGAAGAGATTCAGTAGGAAGCACCGTATGAGATCAGAGCATCCCTGCTCTGAGCCCAGTTCTGGTGTTGACAATTTGTGTGAATTTTAACACATCACTTAGGGCTTCCAACTTGCTATTTGTCCAATAAAGACAGTGAAATCTTTCAGAGAAAGAGTGAAGACCAAAAGAAGAGGTATGTAAATGTAAGACTGGACACTATAAAACTCTTAGAGGCAAACATAGGAAGAACACTCTTTGACATAAATCACAGCAAGATCTTTTTTGATCCACCTCCTAGAGTAATGGAAATAAAAACAAAAGTAAACAAATGGGACCTAATGAAACTTAAAAGCTTTTGCACAGCAAAGGAAACCATAAACAAGACGAAAAGACAACCCTCAGAATGGGAGAAAATATTTGCAAATGAATCAACGGACAAAGGATTAATCTCCAAAATATATAAACAGCTCATGCAACTCAATATTAAAGAAAGAAACAACCCAATCCAAAAATGGGCAAAAGACCTAAATAAACATTTCTCCAAAGGAGACATACAGATGGCCAAGAAGCACATGGAAAGCTGCTCAACATCACTAATTATTAGATGCAAATCAAAACTACAATGAGGTATCACTTCACACCAGTTAGAATGGGCATCATCAGAAAATCTACAAACAACATATGCTGGAGAGGGTGTGGAGAAAAGGGAACCTTCTTGCACTGTTGGTGGGAATGTAAACTGATACAGCCACTATGGAGAACAGTATGGAGGTTCCTTAAAAAACTAAAAATAGAATTACCATATGATCCAGCAATCCCACCACTGGGCATATACCCAGAGAAAACCATAATTCAAAAAGACACATGCACCACAATGTTCATTGCAGCACTATCTACAATAGCCAGGTCATGGGAGCAACCTAAGTGCCCATCGATAGACGAATGGATAAAGAAGGTGTGGTACATATATACAATGGAATATTACTCAGCCATAAAAAGAAACGAAGTTGAGTCATTTGTTGAGATGTGGATAGATCTAGAGACTGTCATACAGAGTGAAGTTAGAGAGAGAAAAACAAATATTGTATATTAACGCATGTATGTGGAACCTAGAAAAATGGTACAGATGAACCGGTTTGCAGGGCAGAAGTTGAGACACAGATGTAGAGAACAAACATATGGACACCAAGTGGGGAAAGCCGTGGTGGGGGGTGGGGATGGTGGTGTGCTGAATTAGGCGACTGGGATTAACATGTATACACTGATGTGTATAAAATTGATGACTAATAACCTGCTGTATAAAAAAAATAAATAAAATAAAATTTAAAAATTAAAAAAATAAAAAAAGAAGAGGTATGGCTAATGTTTAAAAGCCAAGTCACCTGCCTTCAATAAAACAGTCACTACTGAATAATGACTTGATGAGAATTTACCGTGAGCTTTTCATTGATTGCTTCTTGCCAGGCTTTGTTCTAAGCGCCTTATAAGAATTAACTCCTGTAAGTCTCAGAACCACATGATGAGGCATGTGCTATATTCATTCGCATTTTGCATTTGAGCAAACCAAAGCACAGATGGATTAAACCACTTGCCCAGGGGCACAAAGCTAGGAAGTCAGGGTGCTGGGGTTTGAGTTAAGAACAATCCAGAGCTTACATTCTTAACACTGTGCTATGTCGTCCTGGCGCTGCACATGGTCTGATTAATACAGGCACCCCAGTGCCATTTTTAACTTTAGTTGATAAGTCCTGGTAATTTTACCTGTTAAATATTTTAAAAATCTATCCCTTGCTCTAAGCTTATTCCCACTGTTTTCATCCAGGTAATTCACTCATCGATCAAAGAAAAACTGTTCACTAATAAGGCTTTATCAGGCATTTGTTAAAGGCTGGGGCTATCATCGTGAATAAGGCACATTCCCTGCCATAATGGTGCTTATTATCTCACAAGAAGATAACATTGAACGCATGTGTATAGAAAAAAAGACGATTAATGACAGTGACCTCCTTTCCTCTTCAGTTACTTCTGATACTCTTTGCCTCTAGATTCTAGGCTGCAGTAATTAAAAGAGCCTCTAGTCTCCTATGCATATATTTTTTCATAATTCTGTGCCTTTGTTTGGACTGCCTTCTCCACTTGAACCCTTTTTCTTCCTTTATGTCCAGGCTCATACTTACTTTCAAGAGTCACTTCCCCTAGGACCTGTACCCAGATACTAGTTAAGATGGTCTAAAAGCAAACCACACTAGTGTGTGTTCATTCCTTGATCAAGTACTGTTCCTTCTTTATTGTTGAATAAAGATGCTGTCTTAGTCTGTTCAGGCTGCTATAAGAAAATAACTTAGACTAGTTGGATTATAAACAACAGAAATTTATTTCTCACAGTTCTGGAGGCTGGAAAGTACAAGATCAAGACACCAGCAGATCCAGTGTCTGATGAGGACCCATCTCCTTTTTCATAGATGGCATCTTTTCACTGCATTCTCACAAGGTAGAAGAGGAGAGGAATCTCTCTGGGCCTTCTTTTGTAAGTACCCTAATCCCCTTCATGATGGCTCCACCCTTATGACCTCATCAGCTCCTAAAGGCCCCACCTCTTAATACCATCACCTTTGGGGTTAAGATTTCAATGTATGAATTTTAGGGGGAACACAGACATTCTGCCCATAGTAAGTGCCAAGGGCAGTATCAAATGCAGCACTGACATTTAACATTTATTTATAGAAATGAACCAGAGAAGTTAACGTGTTCAATCCTCTCTCTCAAGTCTGTACTTCCTCCCACTTGCCTGCCAGAGGAGGATATTTATAGCTACATCCTAGTGAGTATAATCAATATTCTTTCCAACCACCATTCTCAGGCACATACTGAGTTCTAGCTTCACCCCAGATTAGGCACCTCAATTCTACAGATCTGGGAAAATTCACAGTCCTGATAATACCCATCATCTGTACATTTGAAGATCAGAAAACAATTTATTCACTTTTAGCAAGCATAGAGGAAAAACAAAGCATTGAGATGATTCTGTAACAATATGACATTCTATTTTTTATCTTGAAAATTGGTTGGGAAGGGTTGAACACATAATATAGTACACAGCAATCATATTTTATCATATTCTAGAACCAGATTTCACATACACTGTGGATGTTTGACAAGCTGATTCTATTAATTCCTCTAAGTTGTCAAGACATATTCTCTTTGTTCAATATAATGGGAAGGCCCAGAAACATTACCCAGCAAAGGTCATGGCTGAAATACAGTTTCTACCAAAAATGGGATAGAGATTATGGGTCAGAAAATAAATTGAAATTACATTTGTAAACTAAGTAACTACCCCCCCAACCCATTTGTCAATTGTGTCCTTTATGGTCACACTCACATTAATGAGGAAATCCACATTTTTTTAAAGTCTAATTTAGATTTCCAAGGATATTATATTTCCTAAAAGTGTTCATTGTTGTATGCACAATGAAAATTAATGTACTGAGTTTTTAATTTCCATGAGGACAAGTTTAATACTTAAAGTTTAAGGAGAAGGACCATCATTATGCTTTTCTGCCTCAATCTGTGGAAAGAGAAATTGAGAATATTTTCTGCAAGTTTTAGAAAAGTCTTAATGGTAAAAGCCAATGAACCAACAGAATTCTATATTATTCTTGAAGTTATAATTGTGATCAATGTATTCCTGGTTTAAGACAGAAGTAGTATCCAACCTTCAAAGTACAATGAGAAGAGAATCATTCCCCAAGAAATCGTTCACCTCAATCCATCTGTATTCTGCTATAAAATGTGGCAGAAGCAAATAAGAGTTTATTTACTGCTGCATAAAACTTTGGCTGAATAGGCAAGGAGAGGAAGTCTGCTTTCGATTTCAACCATCTGGAAATATTACAGCTCAAAGCTCAGATCTTCCAGTTTTCTTGTAGGATAAGTGGTGTGTCTTCTCCTTAGCTCAACACTCTATAGGCCAGAGCAGAGGTCACAGAATGATGTTTGTTATAGGTAAATTTCCCCCACGTAACTGTATCATTCCTCAAGAACTTTAAAAAACTTGAGAAGAAAAATGAATAATGGCCTTTTAAAATATGAAATCCCCACACATTTTAAATTAGAAATTATTTGCAAGGTCATCATTGCTCTGTTTTGTAATCCCTTGTAAATGTAGAATGTAGCTCTTTTACATCTATTTACCCTCAAAAATATTTTTTTCCTCTTCAAAATAAATAAGAATCACTTTTTCTCGAAAATATCTGGACTTCTAAAGCATCAACTCTCCCCACTGGACAGTGTCTATCCTCAATCACTACCCAACCGAGTTTCGAACTCTCTTATTTGTCTTGTTTATTTTGGTTTAATTATTTTTTCTCCTATACTCTTAATATCTCCTTCTATCCATATTCTTTTCTCAACACGTTTGAATTCATTTATTTATTTATTTTTGCTTAGAAAATATGAAAATTGTTATAAGATCCCAGAGCTATTCGGGGAAAAGTCTCTTGGAAATAATAAACATAAATACTTGGAAAGTTCCCAGGACAGATGAGGTCCTTTTGCTATTTCCAAGCAATAGACTGAAATGAAGTCAGGTTTCTTAATTTCTCCCTTTTACTGATCCTCAATCTATTGTGACCTTGGAGGAAAAAGGCATATATTTAAATCTTCGTGCCATTTTAATCTTAAATTAACACAAAATTTTGCATTGAGAGTTGAGAAATGAACTTTACTCGAGATAATGGACAGAGCTCAGGCAATAACAATTTAAAAATAAATAGTAGCAAAAATGTTCAAGGTAAGATAATCATGTAAGTTACAACTCACCACAGTTAATTCAAAGAGGCAAATCTAATTCATATTGTCTTTACTTGTGATTCGGGGCAATATTGCTTCAAATAAGAGGACTTTCATACAGTGCTTAACAATTCTATTATTTGATGATTTGAGGTTTTCATGATATTTGCTGTTCAGGGACATGATCTTTTAAAAAAAGTTTGCAGCTCTCACTCTTCCTCAGTAAAATAATTAGAAATGTGGCTTTCGTGATGACAGATATAATACACTCTCAGTTTGTTTCTGTTGGGCACTTCTCTTTTATTTTTCAGTATGTTGATTACATTGAATCCTGGACACCATTTGTAGACCCTTAAAAGTTGAATGGAGTAGAGAATAGGCACCTGTGACAATAGCCCCAGGTGGGTGTCAAAGTGCTTAAGCGACAGCAGCAGAGAGCGTGGTTCATTGGCAGGACCTTTAAAGAAGCTGTGTTCACTTGGATCTGGTTGTGCTTTTCTTGGAGTGGACCACTGGCTCTTATTTCCCTATTGAGAGAGGAAAAATCTAGAAAGAAGGCAGAGAAACTGTAGGATGTTTTTAGTTGACATCAAGAAGTACATATTCCAAAATAAAATAGAGAAATGCATCTGGTTTTTAAAAATAAAAAATAAAAGAAAATCCTTTAAAGGACATAGAAGTAAGGTAGTCCTCTGCAGAGAATCATAGTACAAAAATCAGGACTGTGCAAATTAAACACTTAGTCATGTAAAATTTGCCATGTTTTTCTATTTTGAAGTTTCACTCCAAAGCATGAATAGACACAGAACAGAAATACAAGCTGGTCCCAAAGGTGATAGAAGCTGTCAAAATAAGTGGGGAGAAAAAGTAGGAGCTAAGATAACAACATGTATCTAGCATAGTATAAGAAGAGCAAAAAGGCATGAGATACCCACATCCTTCACCTGAGAATTGGATTAGAAAAATTAAAAAAATATTTCAAGCACCCCGAGGAATAAGGAGCTGCAAAATAATGGAGAAGGAAAGGAAATGGGGAGAACAAACAGAAGGGCAACAACTGATCTGTGCGGTCCTTCGGATGAAGTCCAGATGAGGAAAACTGAGGTACCCCAGCTGACAGGCATCACCAACTACCAGAGATGTGAATGAAGTCATCTTGGGCCTCCCGGCCCAATCAATCCAGCTGCTATTTGGTTACAACTGCCTGAGAGAGTCCAGGCAAAACCGGTAGAGCCACGTTGCAAACCACAGAATTGTGGGGAAAAACAATTGTTCAAAAAATAGATCCACCCTTTTGAAGCCTGCACACCCTCAACAAAGGAGAGGCAACATTTTTTATTTGAACCGTGTTATCCTATGCATAATAAGAGCACTGCTTTTTAAAAAAATTACTATTGTTTTGAATCTGTAGTCAGTACTTTTGACGAAAACATCTATAAATTCCAAATAAGATAATTTGTCACCAAAAAACATTAATTTTGCATTCATCCAGAAAGCAAAGTGGATTGAATATCAGGAGTATACTAAGTTTCTTTTACAACAATTGCTTAAGCTATGGAAATTCCAAAGACTCTGATTTGTTAAGTAATTTCCAAACCAGGGCATAAAGGAATGTGTTTCTCCATGAATCCTGGTCAAATTTCTGAGTTTCTTAATGGAACTATCTCCAGGTTATTAAAAGAACTAGTGTCATGAAATAATGAACAAATGCTTCCATGACAAATGCTGGGGAGATGGGAATATGTTATAGCGTAAGATACCAGTTAGCCATACTTCCTTAGACGTATGCAAATCAAGTGTATTCGAGGGATACATAAGTATGGGTTTCTTGCTATTCATTTAAATTGTTGAGTCCTTTAAGTCAGCTTGAAGAATCATTATTTTCTTTGTGAAATGGAAATTATGTTTCTCATATTACACAAGACTTTTGCCGTGACAACATAATGGTCACAGAAAGAAACAAATCAAATCTCAAGCTACTATAAAAATATTAAACCTAGTATTACAGAACCCTGACAACTACAATGGACAACAACAGCTGAAATGGTAGTGGGGGAGGGGAGGATTTTCAAGATCAAAACTGGCCCCCAAAAACACAAACCAAGGTTTTTCACTGAACGACCATTAATAATCAGTTAGTTATACGAGTTCAAATATAAAGTATACCATTTTACCCTTTCCTCCACTGTTCTATTTTTTTCATCTTTAACCTCCCTGCATCTTTTCCAGCAGCTCCTTCAGTACATTTAGTAGAATCCCTCTTTCTGTGTGTTGGTCACTGTAATGCCAGGTATGTAAAAGTAGACCTTAAACAAACAAACAAAAACAAACAAGCCCTCTATTCATTATTTTTTTCAAAATTACTCTGGACAAGCCCCACCTGAAGCATTGCAGTAAACAACTTTGATTCGAAAAAGAGTAAAATCATTCACAGTGATCAATAGAAACCCTTGGATGCTGAACTTTTTATCTAATATTGGACCAACTATGCAAGTTGGCACCAGTAAACAGGACTTGTATTACCGACTTCCTTTAACAGAGTTGGCTATAAACTCTTCTCTAGCTGTTGCTGCCATCGAGGATTTGTCTGCAGATTTGAGGAAGAGAGCCAGGAAAAACAGTTGTCTTTGCCCAAGAACATAAGTCTATCCAGTAGTGGAATAAGCCAAGGATATCTAAGTGAGCTTTGGGTTTTGCACTCAGCTTAAAAGTGATCCTTCCCTTGATCTTCTCAATGCGTTTTCTTAAAGGTATTGAAAGCTGAACGTCTCTGAAGAAAGGTTTCTGCAAACAAAGCCAAGGGCACTCAAACCTCAAACCCATGTAAATAGGATCAAGCGTTTGCACTAAACCTCTTGTTCACTAGTAGCCAGTCAGCTAACTCCACTCTCCCACACACCCCAGCATGTTCTTTGAATAATAATTATATCTCCGGAGGGTTAAATAAGTGACCAGAAATCACATAGCTAGTGACTGGACTAGCAGAGTGAGAATTAGAATCGATCCCCAAACCCAAGCCTGTTCCTCCTGGCCATGCTGTTCCCTGTGTGAAATACATTATTTCTAGTCTTTACAACAAATTTAAAGAAGTATGAGACAAATAACTACCCTGAAGGAGCTTCATTCTCATTCAGGAAACAAGATGAAAACACATATTGATTAAGTAATAAAACATTAAAGTAGTCCCAAAGGTCACACTGCACACAGAAGTGTCTTTAACATCAAAATTTCCCTGAAAGTTCCAACTGTAGAAAATACTAAATGTGTGTTCTGGAGACGATCAGTTGGAAAGGTTAACTCCTAAATGCTATTTCACTTAGGAAGAGCAAAAAAAGGTAAAAGAAATTTGGGATTGGACCAAAGTGAGCCTTGATACATCATCTGGGCTCAATATTTTCTGATCAGGTCATTCTGCTGCCTGGGGAAACACAGACTCTCCTTTGAACACACTCCGTGTATTTTTCACTGTCTGTGTATGGTCAAGGTTTTCCCTGCATTTTAAAGGGATGGTTACTCATTGAATAAATAGATGTTGAATTTTTCAAAGGCTAGGAAAGCATATACTTACTGATAAAAACATATATTTTAATCATGCTTCTGGGAGCTAGTGGCCCCAACTCTTTACTTTTTCCCCCAACTGGTGATTCATAGATAGAAAAAGTGACCACTTGTGCAAATGAGGTGGCTTAATATTTAGGTTAAAGAGAGATCCTTGGGTCCCTGGGTTATATCCAGAAGCCAACCTTGTGCATAATGTCACCATCTAGAGTAAGTAACTATTTGGTACTGAAGTTCCAAATACACACAACAATTAATATAACATTTTAATTTGAGGGTTATTAAACTAACACAGAAATGGTCATTTCCTTTTTAGAAGCCAATCCTTAAGTTCAGGAACTTCTAGTTTATAAACAGGGCTGCTGGGTCATGTAGTCATCCCTGCTCATGCTGAAGTCCTTTTGTAATAAACTATTTTATCCATATGTTTATTTCTTCACTTTTTTATACAACCTCAAGAATTTCACATACAGTTTAAGTAAGCCACAAATTGCTCTGACGTCCTCAAACTGCCCTCCCAAATTTGTAAAATAAAAATAACATTGAGCATTTGGCTGGAGAACAGACATAAGAAGAAGAAGCCTCTTTGTATCCATATTATTTAGAACTTTTTATCTTTCTTTTTTTGTTAAAAATATGTACAATAGTATACTTTTCTGATTAGCAAAGGTCAGAATATGGAAATTAATTTTATACTACTCATTATTACTTATTTTAGATATATAAATAAAAATTGTTGGACCCAGCTTACCAAAAGTATCACCAAAAGCTATGCATTTGGCCCACATTGTGTGGACCTTTCATAGAAATACTTTTACTGAATGTTTGATTTGTCTTTATTCTGGCAGTTACCAGTGAAAGATACAATAAGACACAATGTTATTTAACTGGCTTTTGCTTGAACTCTTAAGGTGTTATCAAAATGGTATCTTTCAGGCCTTGACTCTAAGAAAAGCTTTGTTTCTCCTGAAAGCAAATAAGAGTCTATTGAGATTGTGGGCTCCATAATTGATGTTGTTCACATCTTTTCCTTGGTCATTGGAAAATTCAGAATAAGTTGAACGAATATATTTAGTCAGGACCTAGCAAAGTATATTTATTTGCAATAATTTAACCCCTGGCTTCATTTGCTATTCTACCCTTTTATCCTGAAAAAGTTTTAGTTTTTTTTTAAACATGACATCTCCTACTGTATGGACTTAATTATGTCTCCTCAAAATTCATATGTTGAAGTCCAACCACCAATGTGATTCTATTTGGAGATGGGGCCTTTAAAGAAGTAATTAAGTTTAAATGAGGTCATAAGGGTGGGGCCCTAATCCCATAGGACTGGTGTCCGTATAAGAAGAGAAAGAGACACCAGAGACCTCTCTCTTTGTGCACAGAGGAAAGACCAGGTGAGGACACAATGAGAAGGTGGGCCTCTGCAAACCAGGAAAAAATGTCTCACCAGAAAGCAACCCTGGCAACACCTTGATCTTGGACTTCAAGCCTCCAGAATTGTGAGAAAATACATTTCTGTTATTCAGTCCACCCAGTCTGTGGTATTCTGTCATGGCAGTTCAAACAAACTAATACACCTACCATAATCTTTTTTTTTTTGGTTTTATTAGCAGTCAAACATTCAAGGTAGGAAAGAAAAATTGCACTATGTAAGCCATGTGTCCATTCCTTCTTTTCTTGTCACCTTAGTGATATTGGTCTATTCTCTATCCTCACAGAGAGAGATTAATGTGGGTATGACATACTTCTGGGACATTTACCTGTACCATTCTATCTAATATTTGGAAGTTCTCTCTCCCTTTAACCATATCATCCTCTTTTATCTTTTGTGTGTGTCCAGAACAGGGCAGATCCTAAGGAACTGTGCTTTTTTATTCAAATAATAAAATCTCAGTTCATGTTAACCATTTCTGTGTCTTGTAAATGCTCTAGTCTTAGGTTTCAATGGCTTTCTCAGCTATCTCTCCCTGGCCTAATGATAGCTGTTCCATAAGTGCCAGGGATGGACTCTGATTTTAGCACTTTCAGGCTGCTGCTCTCTTATAGAAACAAGATGATATGAGAAGAACATGCACTGGGGGTGACATCTGGCATTTTATAGAGTACCTAAAATCAAACACATCTCGCCACTTCCTTCTGAAACAGTATAAATCCTCCCAAACAATCCAAAGAACAAAAAAATTCATACATACTTTACTGTGAAAACTTTATTACTTATGAATGAATAACTATGACCTTATTATGCCAAGAGAACATTTGTCCCTTCCCTGCCTTTAGTTACATTATGAATTATAAAAATTTCTACATTGACTAATAATACATGACATCCCACCAAAATGCCATCTCTCTAATGAAGAGGCAACTCCACTGACCAAGAGAGATAAGAGGAGATTTATAGTTCCTCTCACCACAATTATTGAAATGAACTGAGTCATTTCTACCAAGTAAAGATGGCAGAAAATTGCAAAATTGATTTCCTAACACTGTGCAATCAACTTAGGACATTTATAACATATATTTTGCATCCAAAAGTAGCTTGCTATGTTAAGGGTGCTTGGTTGTTTGATCACCATTTGTCTTCATTAGTTAGCTGCTATAACAAAATGCTATAGACTGGATGGCTTAAACAATAAGCATTAATTTTTGGAGGCTAGGAAGTCCAAGATCAAGGTGCCAACAGATTCTGGTGAAAGTCCTCTTCCTGGTTTGCAGATGGCCACCTTCATACCGTATCCTTGCATGGCAGAAAGAGAGATCATTTCTCTCATGTCTCTTCTTATAAGGGCACTAATCCCATTCTTGAAACCTCTACCCTATTGACCTAATTACCTCCCAAAGGCTCTCCTTTCATATACCATCATATTGGTGATTAGGGCTTTAACATAAGAACTTTGAAGAACACATTTACTCAGTCCCTAGCACCACTGCTTTGAGAACTAATGAGGCAAAAGCACTACTGTAGGAGATGTTTCCTTGAAGTTGAGAGAGAGCCATCATATACCCTGAACACTTTCAAATAGCTTTAGTTGTGTTGAAATGTTGGTCTTGCCTTTTTAAAAGAACATCTGAAACTCTCACAAAGTGACCTAAAAGGTCAAACTTTTGATCAGATGATAGGGTGAGAGCTTCTAGTGAGATATGTCCAAGAGTGTACTCAGTAGATGTTATTGTGACCAAGAGGTCTCAGAGAGCTCAGAGCTGTCAATGGTTTCAGAGATTTCAAAGGCCACTCTTCCTACTGCTTTTAATCCTAGACTTTAAAGAGCCACAAAGTTCTCAAAATGAATACATTTTGGAGCTAACCCTTGAGCAGACACTCTCTTTGAGCTTACCAGTTATTCTTGAAAGATGTATGGCTGTTTTAAGAGCTAGAATATTGACTGTCTTTGGCTTTTGAACTTGAATAGGACAAAAATTTTCTATCAGGCTATTGAAACAAATATTGCTCTTGACTTAACTCAAGAAAATGAGACCCAAGACCCTCAATTTTTCCTTGCAGCTAAGGTTCATTTCAATCTTATCTCTAGTTATTTTCAGTTTGAGTAGGAAAATCTCTAGGATAAAAAATTATTTTTTTCTGATTCTATAAAATGAACACCCAATATATGTGTAAGTATACAATCATACATTTGTGTCTGTGTGCATGTGTTTAGGTAGGTATGTGTATGTAGATATATCTATATATCTAAGATGGAAATTTGCATCTACTTGTTTTTAATTTTTTTCCTTTGGAAACTTAATTATTGTTTCTGTCCTTATTTCTCAAATATAATGCTTATACATTACAGAACTTCAAGGATATGAGTGTTTAGAGGACATTGTCTTCAGCTACGGTTTAATTCCTTGGCACTGACCATCTCTACTTTACTAAATCTTTGGTTTGGGTATGGTGACCTATATCAACCAAGAGCGGGTGAAGATTAGGAGAGGTGTGTGGAAGTAGGACACAGCTGACATTCATTTTCTTGTCTTTTAAGACCGAGATATATGGATCAGATTTGTGAAAATAATACGTCTAAGAGTGTCCTATTGATAGTGAAATAGCTGGTGATGAAAATGTGTTAATAAAGCATATATTTTAAGTTAATTACTTCCAAATGTTTTCGATTGCTTCTTCATCAAGAAAACGTACCTTTATCATGCAACCCAAACATACATATATTTGTACTACTGAGGAAATATGTATATTATCAGACATATGCAAAAAAAAAAATTTAAAAATCATTACATAAAGATAAAATTACATTAATAATTTTATGACATTTAATAATATTCCAAAAACAGTTTGTCTCTTTAAAATATTATTAACAATTGCGTTAGCCTGAGTAGTCCTTTCTCCCTTGTAGTAACAATGAGTCTTCATTGGCTTATCATAATAAGTTTATTTCTTATGCACATTAGAATACAGTGTGGGTACGCTTTTGTTGGTGATTTTTTCTCATGTAACTCCAGGCTGAGTCCATCTTGTAAGGCTGCAACATGTGGTCTCCACAATCACTTAATAAAAGGGAAGTAAAATATGATTGCACAAAATATTTTAAGGTCCAGGCACAGAAGTTAGTACACAACTCTTCAACTTCCATTTTGTTAGCCGGAATTCAGTCAAATCACCCTGATCTTACAGCTAATGAAGCTGGAAAATGAAGTCTTTATACATGTCCAGGAAAAGAAAATGATGGAGTAAAAGCCTACCATTGTTTCTGTCATAATCTTTATTTTTGCTATTATTAATGCATTTGATTAATTTAAAGAGGGCAAGACAAATTATAAGGTTAATATTTTATAAAATATTGATTTAACACACTATATTACAGAAATTCAAAGACCTGCTTCTAAAGTTAATTTATTTCAAAACTGGCTATGGGCAGTGATTGCTGAAAAAGTTACTTTGTAAAGTTATGTACATTTGAATGGGAGAAGAGAACTTGAAAAAGGTATTTTTGTGTTTTATGGACCTTACAACTCTTTTGCCTGACAAGGGATTGTATTTAGCTTTTGACTACCATTCACTGGCAAATTTATGTAGGAAACAGATGAGGTCCTGTGTTTTAATATTCATCCAATTTGATGTTAAAAAATAAAAATTAACTGTTATTCTTGTATACAGTGAATTTCCTAAATTTGCATCTGGATTTTACAATATTTTGGGTTCAGTGTTATTATACCTACTAAATATACTAAGCATATTAGAGTGATTAAGACGGAGGGCTATGAAGTTAGATTCTCTGGGTTTGAATACTGGCCCTGCTACTTAATATGTACACAGCTTTGAAAATTTATTTCATGTCCTTAAGATTCAATTTTATATGACCCAAATTTATTTGATGATTAAATAAAATAATACACAAACCTGAGTACAATGCCTGACAGATAATGTGTGTCCAATATGTTAGTTTTGTTATAATTATTACTCATATATCTATGACTACTTCTACTGAATAGTTAAGGATATATCATATATATATACATATATACGTGTATAAAAAACTATTTTTTGCAAAATTTATTCTATTTAAAAATGTTTAAATTTCTTGCTTCTTTCTTAGGCCATTCATGCTGAAATCTTCTGGCTAACCTTCCTTATGTCCATGTTCCTCTTATGCGATATATATCTAAGGGTAAGAGTATGGATGTCAGAATGTGAGTTTTACTGAAGCTCTTAGAAGGGTTTGCTAAGCCCCGGGGACATTTTATTTTTAAGCACTATTGTTAATTTATATATGTATATATTTAATTTTTTACCATAATATTCTACTATGATTTTTTCAGTGATCCATTGAAAAGGCACTTCGGGGTCTTATTGCAGAATACAAAGAGAAAACACAAGAACAACAACAAAAAATTGTTCTATTTGTATCACAGTCTGCTCCATGACTCAAGGTCAATTCTGAAGCCAACAAAGAAAAGTAAGCCAAGGACTGAATTCATATTTGGACTGTTGCATTCTGGGTGTGTCATGGAGCTTCACAACTTTTTAGGTTAGATTACTTTCTCTGTCCTCGTTTCCCCATGATCCATGTGTTTTTCAGGAAGAACTTCCAATGAAAAAGGCTCTGATCCATACCAGCTGCAAGAAATTTGTTTATAATGATCAATTCAAATGAGGAACAGTGACTGAACACCTATCATACAACAGAATCTATGCTAAGTGGCAGGACACAAAACAAGGAACCAAATGCTGGGTCTGCCTTTCAAAGGCTCAAGCTGCAGTGGAAGAGAGAGGAAAGAAGATGGAAAGGGAGAGAGAGAGAAAGAGAGGGAGAGGGAGGGAGAGAGAGAGGGAGAGGGAAGGGAAGAGAGGGAGGGTGAGGGAGAGGGAGGGAGGGAGAGAGGGTGGGAAGAAAGGAAGGAGAGACAGGGAAGGAGGGGGACAAGGAGGGATGTCCCATAGGACTTCCACGGAGATAAGCACTATAATAGGAGAACAAAAAATTGCATAGGAGAGGAGGAGATATGAGCCAAAGAGCTTAAATAGTTCAAAGAAGGAGTCTTTTCTTGAGTCCACCTATGAACTAAATTCTCTATTTTATTTTGAAACAGTAGAGGAACATCCAGTTTACCATTTCTTATTCCTTTTATTTTAAAATTAAGTTTTTTTAACCCGTAAAGATGTGAGTTTACAAATTGAGATGATATTTGCTAAGTTTATAGTATATCTCACTGCTTTCAACAAGCCTCCCTAGTCTCATACACAGTATTAAAAAAACCCAGAACTCTTCTAGTCTCCCCCAGCCCTTGCAACTTAAAGCAAAGGGAGACAGCCTGTAAGGGAGTCTTCCTGGCAGCAAGCGGGGGTTATTTTGGGAAAAGTTCTGGGTTAGGGAAAAGTTCTGCCAATGGCTGCCCAGGCATAGCAGGCAACAGGTCATCAAGATATGCATTTACATTCTCATTTTACAGCTGAGGAAACAGTTACAGAGAGGAACTGCATTGCTCAGGTTCATATGGCTAGAAAGTTCACAACTGAGATTTGAACCATGTCTGCCTGATTTCTAAGCTAGTCCTTATTTCTACTATATTGTTATCATCTCTTTTGGTAGCAGTTTCTTAGACTTTCCTTGTTTTTGATGGCTTTGACGGCTTGGAGGATTATTCGTTAGGTATTTTATAGAATGTCCATCAACTGGGATTTGTCTGGTGTTTTTCTCTTCACTAGACTTGAGTTATATGTAATTTCTTTTTTAGTAGTGGATTCTTTATAAGTGTGCTGTATATTACCCAAATGTTTGGGACTATTTTCTGCATATGTTATTATTATTAATTTCTAATTTAATTTCATGTGTAAAGAAAGAATGCTATTAATTGTTTTTTTTTAAGTTTGCGATTCAAACTATGGCCTTTCATGATAGCGTTTTTAAAAATGTTTTCACTGAAGTACAGTCAACTTACAATGTTGTGTTAGTTTCAGGTATATAGCAAAGTGATTCAATTATACATATGCCTATATATAATCTAGTCTTTTTCAGATTCTTTTACACATTATTATAAGATATTGAATATAGTTCCCTGTGCTATACAGTAGGTCCTTGTTGTTTATCTATTTTATATATAGTAGTGTGTATCTTTAATCCCAAACTCCTAATTTATCCCTCTCCCCACTTTCTCCTTTGTTAACCATAGTTTGTTTTCTCTGTCTGTGAGTCTACTTCTGTTTTGTAAATAAGTTTATTTGTGTCGTTCTTTAAGATTCCACATGTAAATAATATCATATGATATTTGTCTTTGATTTACTTCACTTAGTGTGATAATCTCTAGGTCCATCTATGTTGCTGCAAATGGCATTATTTCATTCCTTTTTATGGCTGAGTAATATTCTATTATATATATATACATGGTACTATTTTTGAAGCACCAGTTTTTAGAGCTTGGTGAATATACCACGAGCAAGTCAAAAGAATGTGTATTATGCAGTTATTGAGTTCTTTTGTGGCATAAGTATCAGTTAGGGCCACATTAATGTTGTCCATGTTATCTCCGTCTTTTCTGATTTTTTTTTTTGTCCAGTTCTATCAGTTGTTGCAAAAAGTAATAAAATCTCCAGCTATGATTGTAAGATTGCCTAGTCTCCCTTTCTTTCTGTCAGTGTTTGCAGCTTTGCTATTAAATACACACATTTATGGTCTCTGATGAACTGGGATCATTATCGTTATGTGATATCTCTATTTTAATCTGGTAAAACTCTTTGCCTTAAAATTTATTTTATCTAATATTAATATAGCCACTCCTGCCTTCTTATGCTTCCTGCCTGCATGATATATTTATTTCCATTTACTTTCTTTATTCATATCTGTGTCTTTTTATGTTAAATGTGTCTCTGATAGAGTAGACAGTATATAGTTGGGCCTGACAGTTTTGTACATTGTGACAATCCTGGCCTTTTAGTTTGAGGAATATTTTGAATTTTTACATGGCAGGATTGTGGACCACAACAAAGGACAGAATTATTAGCTTTTAATGTCAAAATCCATTTTCTAGGTTTTTTCAGTCTTCAGGTTAGAGATTTCATAAACTGGATAAGGTGAATAGGAGGGCAACACACAGAGGGATGAAGTTTACATGTTGAGATGCTGTCCAGCTCACTCAGAGTTCAGCAACATTTGCTCCCAGAGCCAATAATGTTTGGAGCAGTTGTATTATCACGTAGAAACTTCCTGGGTTATTTATATCTGCCTTGTACAACCTTGAACAAGTTGCTTTACTTCTCTAACTATAATCTTTATTTTCTGTAAAGAATCTCAACTTTTTTGGATTCTTGAATTCTTAGCTTAAAAATTTCTTCACCAGTGAGACCTATCACTGTCACATGATCAGAAGTTTGCCTGTGTTCCTTTTTCATAATATTTTCTATCATGGCACTAATCACAATTTGTAATTTTTATTTATTGATGTGTTGAACTTTTTCAATGTCTTACTCTTCCAATAGTCTGTAATATACATGAGGACATCTTTTTTTTTTTTTTGAGGTATGCGGGCCTCTCACTGTTGTGGCCTCTCCCTTTGCGGAGCACAGGCTCCGGACACATAGGCTCAGCGGCCATGGCTCACGGGCCCAGCCACTCTGCGGCATGTGGGATCTTCCCGGACTGGGGCACGAACCTGTGTCCCCTGCATCGGCAGGTGAACTCTCAACCACTGCGCCACCAGGGAAGCCCGTCATCTTTAATGAATATTTTCATCTACAAATATCTAGTCTCTACTCCAATACTCTGACATTATAATAATTGTTATCATTTGTTGTGTATTTCTGTGTGCCAGACATTTCTCTAATTATTTCTATGTAATTTTCACAGCAACCCTATGAGGCAGATGTAATTATTTTTATGCTTATTTTACAGGTGAGGAAAACAACGTAAGATCCAAAATGTTCAGTAACTTGCCTCAGGATAAAAACTAGAATAAGGTACAGAATTTGGCTCAATACTATTTTCTTAACTAATCCTTAGAAATAGTCTATACTTGGAAACATAGAGAATGGACTCGAGGACACAGGTGGGGGAAGGGTAAGCTGGGACGAAGGGAGAGAGTAACGCTGACATATATACACTACCAAATGTAAAATAGATAGCTAGTGGGAAGCAGCTGCATATCACAGGGATATCAGCTCAGTGCTTTGTGACCACCTAGAGGGGTGGGATAGGGAAGGTGGGAGGGAGACGCAAGAGGGAGGGTATATGGGGATATATGTATACGTATAGCTGATTCAGTTTGTTATACAGCAGAAACTAACACAACATTGTAAAGCAATTATACTCCAATAAAGATGTTAAAAAGAAAAAAGAAATAGTCTATCTTGATTCATAGGAACGAGGTAAGTGCTCAGAGAGTATTTTTAAATGGAAGCTTAAAAGCTAACCATTTGAGTTTTGTGCTAAATAATTTACACAGAATCATCCAGTTTAATTCTCTCAACAATGTTATGGCACAGAAGCTGTTGTAATACTCTCTGATGACTAGGAATCAAGTGACTGGACATAAGTCACACAACTAATTGTTTAAAAGTTAAATTTTTTTTATAAATGTATTTTATTTATTCGGCTGCATTGGGTCTTCGTTTCTGTACGAGGGCTTTCTCTAGTTGCGGCGAGCGGGGGCTACTCTTCATCGCAGTGCGCAGGACTCTCACCGTCGTGGCCTCTCCTGTTGCGGAGCACAGGCTCCAGATGCGCAGGCTCAGCAGTTGTGGCTCACGGGCCCAGCTGCTCGGCGGCATGTGGGATCCTCCCAGACCAGGGCTCGAACCCGTGTCCCCTGCATCGGCAGGCAGATTCTCAACCACTGCACCACCAGGGAAGCCCTAAAAGTTAAAACTTAAGTGCGTATCTTCTCCATTAATCTTCCTTCTACAATTTTTGAGAGGGTAAAATAAAGGAGGATTGTGAAGTTTCTTTGTAAAGTGCGGAACAACTTCTGGGAGAGAATTCGAATAGAATAGAGTCATGGACAGTCTGTGGTAGGGAGGAAACATCACCTAAACTGTTCCCATCTCTTAATATCACATTCTTTGAAATGAGAGCTTGCAACTCCTCCCACTAAGAGTGGAAGTCTATGTAACCACCCCTCTATTCTGCTCTTGCCTTTATGACTTGCTTGGCCAATGTGACAATAAACAATGTGACAACACCAAAGGTTGGAAAATCACTTATTTATTGGGGCTTTTCTGCCTGGTGCTTTTAGGAATACTACAACCATCGCCATGTGAATAAATCTGGCCGAGGCTGTGTGATAATGGAAGACATGTGGCCTGTCACCGTGCCGTCACTGATCCAAGCACCAGACCTGTGAGTAATGCCATCCCGACCACCTGGTCCCAGCTGAGGTGCTCCATGAGCCCAGACTAGAACTGCCCAGCCAACTCACAGAATTATCAGAAACAATAAATTTTGTTGTTTAAGACAAAGTGTTTTGGGGTGACTGTTACATAGCAAGGATCAACTGACACAATTCCCACCTATAATATCCTCTTTTGTTTGCACCACCAGATAAATGTTCCACGTTGTAGTTGTGGTGAAGGAAGAGAAGTTGTAGTGAAGATAAAGTAAGCAGTTGGGATCAAGGTGCCCCATACTACGTAATAATCATACTATATAATTTACTTGTATTTAGAGAGAGTGAAATATGAAATCTACAGTGGCTAAACATGCTAGGCTTAATTGCAAATAATCATGCTGTAGATGAAATGCTTGGGGTGATTATATTTTATTGAAAAGAATATTGCAGAGGATCTTTTTTTCTGTTTTTATTTATCATCTTCATTGGAGTATAATTGCTTTACAATGGTGTGTTAGTTTCTGCTGTATAAGTGAATCAGCTATTGTATACATATATCCCCATATCCCCTCCCTCTTGAGTCTCCCTCCCACCCTCCCTATCCCACTCCTCTAGGTGGTCACAAAGCACGGAGCTGATCTTTTTTTTTTTTTCTATTATCCAAACACACTAGCTGGCTCATTTTTTAAGACATCTTGGAAAGGACATGAATTAATTTTCATGCTAAATTTGTTCTGCAATGTTGGTCTCATTTGAGGAATAGATGTTAAGAAATACTTTTGCAATGTTTCCTCCATATCATTTTGTCTAATCCTCTTTTAAACAGAAGGCCTCTCATATAAATGCAAATCTTTGTTGTTACTTAAAACTGTAGATAGAATTTATTTAATAAATGGTAAACATTGCCAAGATGATGGTAGTGAGCTCACAAATCCAAACATACAGTTGACTATCATTGATCAGAGATAAATTGGATATTTTTATCATAAAACCAACAGAAGTCCACTTAAAATATACAATACTTAACGAGTTATAGAGTTTATATTTGTCATTGTATGGGAGAACTCATTCAAATACCAAATGCCAGGCTTCTTTCTCCTTGGGCAACTAGGTCTAGTCTTTTGTCTTTGGCCAAATAGCATATGCCATGCACGTGGAACAAACACACCAGAATGCAAAGAATTCTGTTTGATTCTCAGTACTATAATTTACAAGCCATGTTGTGGAGGATAGACTACTTAATAGCTTTGCAAATAAATTTTCTTATCTTTAAAATAGCTAATATTTATTGAATATTTTCTATGTGCCAGACACTGGACAATATGCTTTATATGGGATATCTCATTAATTCTCACAGAAACACTATAAAGTAGACTTTTCATTATTTTCATTTTACCTAAAAGGAAATTGAGGTTTGGAGAGTTTAAGTATCTTGTCTAAAATGATAAAGCCTGTGATTTGTAGAGCCAGGATTCTAGGTGGTTCTGACTGCCGAGCCCGAGAGTGTGATCACTCTCCCATAATTCTTCTCTCTCCACCTACCTCCATTTCAGTTCTCTGGGGAATTTTCTACTGTTTCAATATCAAAAGATTATAATAAGGATGAAAAAATGAGAATGCATATGCAAGAGTTTATGTACTTGAAAGCACTATACATATTAATATTCATTCAACAAATAATGATAAGCAGCTACCATGCAAGTTACAATTGCCAGACTTTATTTCAACCAACACAGTGTATGGATACAGACAGTTACTCCTGTGCTAAAAGTCAGAATTGTCCTCCATGACACCAGTGTCAAAGAGTTAGCAATGTATCCAAAATATTTTCATTGTGTTTAATAACTCTGTCGATCATCTGTGAACATATAAAAATATTTTTGAATTAGTATGTATATCTTCATTCCCTACCTCTAGGGTAACAAGTTCCATATGTTTATTCTTAAGTCGGTTGTCCTTTTGTTTGTGGCTTAAAGTCTTTCTCAGATTTCAAAGAATGTTTCTAGCATTCTGATCTATGAATGAGTTTATATTCAGTTTATTTAAATCCTTCACAATTGCATAGACTTCAGTTATATCTTTCTAAGTCTTTGTTTTCCTATCTTCACAATTTAAAGAGTCATAATATTTTTGAAACTCTTTTTAGAAAGATTAGGTGTTGTCTGTGTAATGCCAAACAGCTGGCTGAAAATGGAATAAAGAAAGGAAACATCAGGATGTGTTCACATATCCAGCTGTTTGGCATTAGGTAACTGTTTCTAGTTCTCATCCACATATTCAGAGGCAGAGAATATGTGACCATCTCCTTCTGTCTCTAAAGGTTACTGAGTGGTGCAAGAGGACAATAGGGTTTAGAAATGATAAATCGGGATGTCAGGGTATCAACACATCCAAAGAGGTGATTGGATTCAATTTCTGTTCCCTGCCTTTGAAACAATAAGATGATTTTCCTCTAGTGACTTGCGGTGGCAGAAAACTGAAAGTGAGTTTCCAAAAAGGAAGCCTCCAAGAGTATTTAGTAACCAGACGGGGGCTTTGTTGCTGTTGTGGTAGGTTTCAAGGTTAGGACATCCTGTGGTTTGCTAGGGATTAGAGAAAGTGGCCAGGAAGAAATATTAAGGAAGTGTTCTTGAAAACCCTTTTCTCAAATGAGGCCTAGTTGTCTAACTTGTATATAGTCACACTACTTTTGTCGTGTACTGCGCAAGACATCTTACAAGATAAATGAGCTACAATATTTGGATAATGGAAGAAAAAGGCCATTATAATATTACATGCAATGAGCAAAGTACTGCGGTTTCTAATTAAGTGCTCAAGTCTGTTGTACAATGAACTATTTGTTGAACTTTTAAAATATAATTTGGAATCTTTGAATAAATGACTTACAGCCATGCAATAAAAACAGAGACATTTATGCTGGAACACATGGATTGCATTATCTGTTCTGGGGCTTCCTTGCTCTTCCACTGACTGGGCCTGACTGCCTGGTATAGCAAGGAAGCAAGGAGCCAGGTGGCTTGGCAGGAAGGAAGGACCCTGCTCTACCTTAGCTGGCAGTAAGCCAAAGACCATTCTGAAAGCAATACTTAATTCAGATTAGCTATTGTCTGGGAGAGGGTACCTTCTGATATGGAAATGTTAGTGACATCAAGGACAAAGTAATTTCAGCAAGGCCCAGGGAACTAGGTAGTATTTTAAGGATTCCTTGGGTCACGTTGTTCAACTACCCACTTCCTGAAATTCACCTTCAGGGAGAAATTGAAACCCTTCCTTGTACATGGATTTATAACTGAAGTACAAGAGAGCACAAGCCAGCACGTTCATGCATATATTTTGATCCCCTTAACAGTCTTAAGTAATTTGAAGTTCCCGTTTACTTGGATGTCATGGCCAGAAACCACCTCTCAGTTCTCAGAAAAAAAAAATACCTTAAAGATCCACAGAGGAGGCTCTAGAGGCTTCTTGGACATCAAACCTCTCTTACAAAACACTCTTGATGAGTCAAGTGTAAACAAATCAGATTCATAGAGGCCAAATTTTTCTTGACAAAATGAGCTTAGGAACAAGGGGATGGGGGTTGGGAGGAAGAAAGAAGAGGTGGGAGGGCGGGGTCTTGGGAAACGTGCTGAGTTTCACTGATCACAAAGTATTATATAAAGATTTCTTTTTTTTTTTTTTTTTTTTTTTGCGCCATACAAAGATTTCTTGATACATAAACACAACCAGAGCTGGATTCGCTCAACACTGCTATTGTTCCAGAACGAAATCTGGTGATAATATTTGGTTCAGTTACTATTTAGTATTTGTGGTATTTGTCCAAAGTGACTAATACACAACCCCCCCATGTCACAATTCTGCACAGTAATTGATACTACAAGTATCATTGGGAGCCTTTTTTTTTCTTTTTAAGAATTAAAACACTTTTTAGCTTAGGAAATGTGAATATAATCACATCTAGATTTCAGGAAGTACAAGTAACGATTTCAGAAAAGGCTTCCCGTATAAAGGATATTTAAAATGAGTTTTAAAAGATATGAAGGATTTAGCCATTCATAAAAATATGGTCATTTCAATAAGGTAAAAAAAATGCTTCAAAGTACAATAAAACTGGATTGTATATTCAGGAAACTACAAATAGTCTAGATTCGTAGAATGTCAAATTTGAGAGGAGATAGAAGGTGATGAGATTGGAAAGGAAAGCAGGGCTATGATCATGGCCATATACTGAGGGTGATGATTAACCTTAGAAAGATTGTTAATGAAGAAGAGGAGTGGTTCTATGAAACAACATGTTGGCTGCAGTGAGGAAAATGGATTCGATGGAGCTAAAACTGTAATCAGGGTAAAAGACTGTAAAAGATTTGAGTGATGTAGTATTCTAGGAAAGAGCTGAGATGGGATGACAAGATGGGGAGATTAAATAAAGACAATCCCTTTCTCAAGTTACAATACTTGGAGCATGGAGAAGTAGTACAGAACTTTCCCATAAGCACAGACTCTGGAACACAGGGTTTGGATTAGAAGTGTGGGTTTAAATTCCACCATCATCACTTACCAGCTGTGTGACCTTAGATAACTCATTCAGTTTCCCCATCTGTCAAATGGGGATGAAATATATCTTACTCATAGGGTTGTTATATGAAGATTAATTAAGTCAATATATAAAGCTCTTAAAAGAGTGTCTGGCAAAGAGTAAGCATTGTATTATTAGTGCTACATACAAGTATCATGCCAAGTTCTTCATGTATATTTTCTAAGTTAACCTTTAAAGTAACCTCATGAGAAGGGCACTGGCATCCTTATTTTCCAGATGACAATACTGCGGCTTGGAGAGTTTGCATAACTTTTCCATAGTCACAGAGTTAGTGAGTAATAAAGACAGAGTATAAGCCTAGAGCCCCATGCCCTTAACATTTTGTTTTGACTTTGGTGAAAATTCAGGCTTCCTTGTCTCTTAATAGGGAGAAACTTGGGAACAGTGTAGTGTGTATTATCCTACTCGTGTCAAGGACAGGCTGCATGTAGCCCTACTCTTCATGGAGATGCCTTGCAATAGCAGAACATAGAGAAGTTAAAATTCAGGGCACCTGATTTAAATATCAGCTCCTCAATTTACGATTATTACTTGGAGAAATGTCTTCATCTGGGTGTGGTTGAAGATGGAAAATAATCAAGTTGGACAAAGCTCTTTGTAAATGATAACATGTCAGATAAACCTTAGTCATTATTGTCCCCTTAAAATGAGTGAAATAATAATCATGATCATGACTCCCTTTTTCTCAACCACCAAAGTAAGCCATAAACGAAAACCATCCCTCTCCAATATCATTGATTCTACATGTTCAGAAAGAATGTCTTCCATCACTTTGCACTGTACAAAAATTTGAAAAGGTAGGGCTTCCCTGGTGGCGCAGTGGTTGAGAGTCTGCCTGCAGATGCAGGGGACACGGGTTCGTGCCCCGGTCCGGGAAGATCCCACATGCCGCGGAGCGGCTGGGCCCGTGAGCCATGGCCGCTGAGCCTGCGCGTCCGGAGCCTGTGCTCCGCAACGGGAGAGGCCACAACAGTCAGAGGCCTGCGTACCACAAGAAAAAAAAAAAAAAAATGAAAAGGTAACTGTGTTGCATCTTACCTCCTTCCAGCCAGCACAACTTTAGTATGACTCAAACATTATTCTATATCATTTATGGTATAAATTAAAGCTCCTTCAAGACAGGAGGAGACAGCAATTAGACCATCAGAGAGCAGCTCCAAGTTTCCTAAAATAAGACCTTTGGTTCCTTAGAAGATCCTTGAGCATATTTCCAAGGGTCCGTGAGGATTTTTCATTTGGCAATTTCATATCAGTAGCAATCTAAAATATGTACATAAGCATATTTTTTGACCATCTGATGGCAACCTCACAACTAATAATTGTTGCCATATTCAAAGACTTTTTTTTTTCTCAGTTTTTGGCTGCATGGAATGTAGGATCCTAGTTCCCCAACCAGGGATCGAACCTGCGCCCCTTGCATTGGAAGCATGGAGTCTTAACCACTGGACCACCAGGAAAGTCCCTCAAAGACATTCATAGTGTTTTTGTTTTGAGTTTGTTACACCCCGCTAATTCTACTTTACCGTGGGCTAAAGTGGAAAAAAAAAAAATGGAGGCAGAATTACTATGTAAATGGTGAATTTCTGCCAAGTGAGGGCCAAATGACATCATGTTATGCTTTTGCAGTAGTTGGAACAGAGAAAAGAGGTGGAAAAAATGACCAGTCTCACAACACACAGATGTATGGGCATGATGGCCGCAAAAGATCTTGAACCTTAGCAGTGAGTACCATGTTCCTTTGTGAGTGGTTTTTAGTTTCAAGTAAAAAACAACATCCATCACATTAAGTAAATGTTACTAAATTAAATTTTACTGGGTTGCATCTTTTGTCTGCATATAATTAGTAAATGTGTTTGAATTTTATAAGTTAAATGATTTATAGGCATAAGAAGTTATATCTAGGTTTAGATTTGCACACATTTTAGCAACATTGTAATAAAAATCATTTAAATCAACATCAATATTAAACTGAACTTTTGTTTTTTCTAAGTCTGTCCATTACTCAACTTTGAGAAAAGTAAAATAATGGAAAAGAACACAGGCTTTGGAATCAGAACTGAGTTCAAGACCCAGTTCTTCTATTCCCTGGCTGTGTCGTCTTGGGTGAATTGCTTGACTTTTCCAAGCCTTAACTTCTTTTCTAGGAGGTATTCATTACAATGATCACAAACACATATTCAATTTGTCCTATGTGCAAGAAATGTTTAAAGTACTGAATCTAATTAACTCTTACTGTTAAAACAATCCTATGTATATTTTCTAAGTTAATTTTTTTTTTAAAGATAATTTTTATTTTATGAGATCAGTCAGGAATAGGTTTTTTTTTTCTTTTTTGCGGTACGTGGGCCTCTCACTGTTGTGGCCTGTCCCGTTGCGGAGCACAGGCTCCGGACGTGCAGGCCCAGCAGCCATGGCTCATGTGCCCATACGCTCTGCGGCATGTGGGATCCTCCCAGACCGGGGCACGAACCCGTGTCCCCTGCATCGGCAGGCGGACTCTCAACCACTGCACCACCAGGGAAGCCCTTCTAAGTTAATTTTTTAAATAACCTCATAAGAAGGTTATTTACATTTATTTGTATTTACAGGTGAAGAAACTGAGGCATAGAAATACTAAGCAATTTGTACAAAATCAACAGCTATTAGAACATCTAGATAATCTGACACTAGAGTGTACTTAGTTACACTGCCTTTCAAACATCCACTATGGTTTCTAAATACATTTACATTATATATGTTCCTATGCAGCTTTCCAGGATTAGTTTCTGAGCTCTGCCCTGACACAAGTTCCATGATTGCCTCTGTCCAAACTGATAGAAGCACATTTGGGGAAAACCTGGGAACAGTTCCAGAGAAAATCGCTACTGGTGTCAGCATGAAGTCTAATTCTTACTGAATGTTTACTAACCATCGCACGCTGTGCTTAGCAATTTACATGATTATCTTACGAGAATATTAAACAACGCTGCTAAAAACCATTTCATTTAAAAGGGAAACTTTTCTAAGTCTAAATAATATTCCAGTGTATGTATATGCCACATTTTCTTTATCCGTTGACCTGTAGGTGGACACTGAGCTTGTGTCCATTACTCGGCTATTGTGAATTGCACTGCAGTAAACATGGGGGTACAGATATCTCTTCAAGATCCTGATTTCAGTTCCTTTGAATATGTATCCCGAAGTGGGATTGCTGGATTATATGGAGATCCTGCCATCTGTCACAACATAGATGAATTTGGAGGACATAACGCTAAGTGAAATAAGCCAAATACAGAAGGATATATACTACATGATACCATTTATAAGAACAGCCTAAAATAGTCAATCTCATAAAAATAGAGAGTAGAATGATGGTTGACAGAGGCTGGGAGGAAGAAGAAATGTGGAGATGTTGGCCAAAGGGTGCAAAATTTCAGTTATGCAAGATAAATAAATTCTGGAGATGTAAAGCACAGCATGGTGACAATAGTTAACAATACTGTTCTGTATACTTGAAATTTGCTAAGCAGACCAAAATAGTACGAGAAAGTCTCTGAAAATTAGATTGTCATTGGAATCACAGCTCACAGAAGGAGGCAGGGCCTATGTGCTAAACCTAAACAGGGTGACTGATGCTTAAAATTAAAATTCTAAGCAAGACTCAGAATCTCCTAACGTAATAGCCTAAATGTCTAGGAAATCATCCTTCATACCAGAAAAATCACATCTTGAATAAGAAAACAAAATCAAGTAGTACCAACACTGAGATAAATCAGATGTTAAAATGATCTGACAAGGATTTTAAAGCCACCACCATAAAATGATTCAACAAGCCATTACGAATTCTCTTAAACAAATGAGAAAGTGGTTAGACCTCAGCTAGAACTAATTGAGTTCAGTAAGGTCATAGGGTAAAGATCAATACCTAAAATTAATAACATTTTTATATAATAAAATGAACACATGAAGCTGAAATTAAAAACAAAATACTATTTACAAATTGCTTTAAAGAAAATGAAATACTTAGATACAAATCTAACAAAGTATGTATCAATATCCTGAAAATAGCAAGAGGTTTTTTTTATTGAACAAAGCAGTCAAACAAATACTGATGAACGAATCCCCTCCACTAAGTTAGCCAATGTGGGTGATACAAAGAAAGTGCAGCCTTGGACTATTTTCTGAGAGCTTAGGATGTAAATCAGGAAGTAAAACAAGCATGAATAAGAGAGCTTCTACAAGAGAATGGAAGTGACATGGAATAATACAAAAGCTTGAGATTAGTAAAGTGGAAAGTATGTGTTTCAATCCCAGATCTTCTACAACTAAAGCAGTGCTGGGAGGGAGGGAATTTAAGATTTGTGTGTAGATTTAGCAAATTCTTAAAATCTGCAAGCCCCATTTCCCTCATCCATAGAATGGAGCTAATAATAGCTACTCACAGTACTGCAAAGATTATATGAAATAACCTATTTGGGCTAACACTCAAGTACTCACTCTGGTTCAGTCACCCTCCAGGTATTACCACATGTATGTTTGCATCATCCCTAAGAATTAGGTATGATCATCATTCCCACCTTACAGGTAAAGTAAACTTCAGGGTATTATTTTCCCCAAGGTGTCACAGTTATTAAACAACAAAAGTGGGTTCCAACTCGTATCTCTGTGAACCTAGAGCCCAAATTCTTAGCTGCTACATGCTATTACCTGGCAATTCTGGTTTGTTTTTGGTTTTGTTCATTATCTCACTTTTTTTTTTTCTTTCAAAAATCACTATGCTGAGGGCTGGAATGGGATGATGGGCACATAGAACAGATTATTAGTCTAAGCTCTCTTTTAAAAAATTTCATTTTCTAAAGAAGACATATTAAGTTGTATACCCCACTCTTTGCCTCTATTCCCCCCGCCACCTTCATTAGATTTTAATTCCTAAATCACTCCCATATACAATTTGGTTAATTCCTATAGGGCTTAATGCCCTGTATGTCAGGTGGCATTTTTATTTTCCTGTTTGGCAGGAAGAACTCAACTTTTCTCTACTACCGACACCTCTCATTCCCATTGTATCAAACACGCTTGTGGAGAAAGTAAAGCAAAATCTTAGCCTTACACCTCCAATTTCCGCTTTCCCAGAAAGTATCTAGAGACATATTCAGTAGGACATAATTGAAGAGATGCACCTGTGGGACATCCCCTCGAGGAGACTCCCACCAGAGAGAACCAAAGCTCACGGAAGATAATTCCTGTTTTTAATCTCTGGATTTCAAGACTTCACCTATAAAAATATAGTTTGAGCTTGGCTTCCATTTATAAAGTATAAAACCTGTATATTTTAGACATACCTATAAAATACTAAAGGTTTCAGTTATTAAGGCTCATAGAATGCTTTCTGAGGACAATTTTTACGTTATATTATAGGTAATAATTGTTTATCAGAGTGATTGATAGACCCTGTGATCCTCACATAGGTCACATTACCTGGGAGGACACAATGGTATTTATTTATCTTTGAATGTTCAGCTTGGTATGGTGGCTAGCACATGAGAGACAGTCAAATATTTGTCGATTCACTGACTGAATGAATGTCAGCAGTGTATAACTCAGCCATCTAAGGGATTACAGTGATGGTTAATCTTAGGTGTCAACTTAGTCCATGGAGTACCCAGATAGTTTGTTAAATATTATTCCTGGGTGTGTCTTTGAGGGTGTTTCTGGATGAAATTACCATTGGAATCAGTAGACGGAGTAAAGTAGATTGCCCTCCCAAGGGTGGGTGGGTCTTATCCAATTCATTGAAGGCCTGAGTAGAATAAAAGGTTGAGTAAGAAAGAATTCTCTCTCTCTGCCTGAACATCTTCAAGCTTGGGACATAGGTTTTCTCCTACCTTTGGACTCAGACTCAGACTGGAACTTACACCATTGGCTCTCCTGGTTTGCAGGCCTTCAAACAGACTTGCACTATGTATTGGCTGTCTCGGCCTTCATAATCACATGAGCCAATTCCTTATAATTAATCTCTCTCTCTCTCAAGTTTACCTTGTCTCTACCCCGTATCACTCAAACTTCAACCTCATGACGCAGAAAGCCAGATTTTCCACTGTGTCTTTTGCTCTTAGACCAAGAGTTGACATCCTTTTCTATGTGCTTGAGGGAAGGTTTGAGGTTTGCCTGGCTCCAAATAGCTAATCCAAGGAAACATCTTCCATTCCTCACTGGAATATTTATCCAAAAGAAAATTGGAGACTGCTGTGGCTGAGCAACTGGAAACACTTTCCAGTTAACATGTCAGAGTTCTGCATTAGCCCCTCTCCTTTCTAGAATTGTAACGGTGCACTGAATCCATGTATATATATATATTTATATAATTTATAAATGTATTGGGTGCTTTCTATATGGTAGCACTGTGTCACATGGTCCCTAAACATTATCTCATTTATTCTTAGCAACAGTTCTGGGAAGTTGGCACTAATATCCCGAATTTACATCTGAGAAACTCGAAGCTCAGAGAGGTAAAGGAGGGAGAATTTAAACTCGGGTCTGCCTGAATGAAAAGCACCCCTTACCACCACGTCACCCCGGACAGCTTTATTATCGAATATGACACTTGAGCGAGGTTAAAATGACTCAGTTTGGTGAGGAAAGCCAGGCTCATAGGCTCATGACCTTTGGCTATGGTGTTGATCCGAGTCTATTTTAACCCTAGGGGGTGTTGCAGAAGTGACCACAGTGGTGCTACTTTCGGAGTAGGGACTGTTTCTCTCCACAAAATAGACAGCTTGTTGACTATGACTTGGGCCACAGAAAACCTGCCGGCCATGTGCTCCAAAGAAAAGTCAGACTCCTCAGGAGAAGTTATCTTTTCCAGATTGTACAAACTTTGGAGAGCTGAGCTTAGGTTAATGCAGTTTAACGCAAAGGCAAAGTAGGAGGGGAAAGAAAGCCAAACTAATGAAGGTCTGCCTTTGATCTCTACTAATCAAGGCATTTCATGAGGTACTTTACAATCATGTAGTACTCAGTTGCTAATGAAAATGGTTTAAGTATGATTTTACTGGAGAGATCTAAGAAGCAGACATCTAGGGAAGCAAGCCAGATATTAGGTAACTCAAGACCATTCAGGAAATCAAAACAAGTTACAGCTCCATTAGCCAAGTGTAATGTTTTTGGAGGGAAGGCAGAGGGGCCCAGGTAGCCAGAAATTTTCCCTGCCTTCATTCTCTCCGGGGAAAATATCAAGTACCTTGCATGTTCTGGGGCATCTTAATCCCTATTCTTAACCCTTATTCAGGCAGGGCTACAAGGCTTTTCCCACCTTCGCACACCAACACTCAGCCGTTTACCTTATAATAATTTGTCTTTCCACTCTTGGTGGAGTCTGACTTGCCAGATGGACACTTCGTTGAGTGTACACGTTCCGGAAGGAAGGAAAGTCTCTCGGAATGTGTCTGATGGAAAACAAAGATGTCCAGTGTATCACTGTACATTTCAATAGCACTTCATATTTGCATAGGGCTTTATCATAATGTTCTATTAGTGATTGCCTACAGCAGGCCAGTGAGGGAGATGGAGATGTTTTCACCATGCAAACAAAATTGAGGCATCTTCAGGCTAATTTGCTCCAGCCCACACAGCAAGGATTAGAAATGCCATACCCAAGGTTACTGTTTTCAGAGCCTCGCTTGTTTCAAGTTCTCTGAGGTTGCAGCTCTGATGACACAAGTCCAAACCAAAGTTGAATAACAAGTTAAGGTGGTACTCTGAGTATCCATGCTAAATATAAATCTTGTATGATGTGCAATAAATACATCGTAATGGAAACACCGGAAGAGTGGTTTGCCACTTTCTTTTTTATTTACCCAATCTCACGTTTTTCTGGTTCTCCCAGTTGATCTTCAGTGATTCTTCTCTTATGCCTCCCTTCTCCATTGTACTTCCAACTGTGAGCATCTCCAAGGGTCTAGTTCCTTTTTTATGCTACTACTGTCTCTCCAGCTTCAAATAACACCACAGTAATAATAAATCCCAAATTACCAAATTATTCTCTCTCTTCCAAACTCTGTCTTTCATTCATTTGCTGAGTCAACACATATTTCTTGTATCTACCACATACTAAGGGCACAGGAAAAAGAGATGATTAAAACTTAGTGCTGCCTTTCATGTAGTTCACAAGCTAACAACACATGGCCACATAGAGAGATTCCAGTATTCTCTGCCCTAATGTCATAATGATTTGGCATTAGTAGAGCAGAGAAGCATCTTGCCCTGTCTGGGGCTGGGGAGTTATGGAAGGAATCCTACAGGAAATAAATTTGTTTCTAATCTTCAGTCCCAATTTATCACGCAATCATTCATATATCTGGTGATTAATAATTTAGCAGTTACTGTGTGTAAGTCTAGAATGTGAATACAAACCGTTACGTAAGACACCTACCTGTGACCTCAAAGATTTTACTGTATAGGCAAGAAGGATGGAACTTTCTACAAAACCAGGAGGTTTCCCCATCATATTGATATTTGTCTTTATCTATCTAGTTAAACAATTTTTATTGCTCACCTTCAACGTTTGTTTTTATTTTGTATGTTTCTAGTGGAAACCCAGTTTTTAGAAAGATAATTTTCTTAATGGAAAACTATGTATCTATCAATTATTTACCATGTAGCTGAAAGGAAATTTGAATTTACTGCTTTGTTCCTCATATGGGAATTATTAATAGTATTGATACAGTAGGGGTGTTGTGATAATTAAATTACAGGGATGCTATTATAAAAAGTATTTTTGAGGTGTAGCCTGCATGCCATGTGAATAACGGCTAGATAATTTTTATATTTAAGTATGATAAATTTCTCTTAAATCTGAATTTTATTTGCAAACCCATGAATAAAGGGGTTATTAGGTCTGTTTCAAATAAGATAGATTATAAAATATTTAATAATCTTGAATCTATTTTCATCATATGCTCCAAATAATATGTACAATGTTAGTAACTGTCAAAAGGCCTTGAGAATCAGAATTTTAATTTTATAAGAAAGAGTCTAGAAATCATCAAGTAATATCTCCCATTGTTGCAATAAGATAGTTGGGACTTAAAGTGGTTTAGTGTATTTCCTAGGGTCACAGAACTAATTAAACATCGATGTGGAATTAGAGCCCACGTCTGCTGATTTCTCATGCACCACACATTATTTGTCAAATTGGGTTAATTTCTTACTGGAGGCAAATTACTTAGGTTATATTAGGCCAAGGCAAACAAGATTCCATCTGTGTGATACGTGATCCAAAGGGTTTTATTCCTCTGCTGTTCTGCTTTACTTAGCACCATGTTATACACGAGGTGGAGTGGGAAACATGTTGGCACCAAGAATAAGGGACTCTTATAGGGCAGGCATGGAGACTTATATCCCATTATGAGGTCCCAGAAGCTTGGATCACTTATTCCTAGGACTTAATTCACTGCCATCACCAAGTCCCACCCCCCCCCCCACCACACCCCCCC
>NW_020172779.1:6365105-6438449 GCF_003031525.2 Neophocaena asiaeorientalis asiaeorientalis
GATCCTCTGAATGGTCTCCTGAGAGATGGAAGAGGTAGACATTTATTTACTGGTTCCCATTCCACATTGTTCAAGGGTTACTGCTCAGGGAGATGATTCACTCACAGCTCCAGATATGATGCCTGGTGGTTGCAGAGAGAGCAGCCACACCACAGTGGCAGGGCAGAAATTGAGACACGTGAGGTGCAGCTGTAGTAAATGTCCTCAGGCTACACCTAAACTAAGCGGCTGCTGATGCAGAGAACGAACTTATGGTTACAAGGGGAAGGGTTGTGGGGAGGGATAGTTGGGGAGTTTGGGATCGACATGTACACTCTGCTCTATTTAAAATGGAAAACCAACAAGGACCGACTGGATAGCACAGGAAATGCTGCTCAATATTCTCTAATAACCTAAATGGGAAAAGAATTTGAAAAAGAATAGATACATGTGTATGTATAACTGAATCACTTTTCTGTCCACCTGAAATTATCACAACATTGTTAATCAACTATGCTCTAATATAAAATAAAAAGCTGAAAAAAATATAAAACAAGAAATAAATCTTATGATAAATTAAAGATAATATACCTTTTATACATTATTAAAAAAATAAAATAAGCTTTGTTGCTGAAGCCATGGCTGGAGTAGGGAGTACCAGAAAGAGATGAGGACAAACATAAGAGATAGGACCTTTCGCTGTATCTACCATGTATTCTTCTATGCAAACATTAATAAAGTACTTCCTAGGATCATATATTCTTTTTATAAATACTAATTATGCATCATACAAACACTAACATAGTACTTACTATGCATCATACATTCTTCTGAGAGTTTTCCACTTGTTAAGTCATTTAAAGCTCCCAATAACTTATGATGTAGACACTAGAACTATGTACATTTTGCAGATGATAAAATTGAGACAGAGAGGTTAAGTTACCTCAGTTCACACATTTACTAAGTGATATAGCGGGGAGTTAAACTCAGGTAATCTGGCTCCAAAGACCATGCTGGGACTACACTGCACTAGGCAGTGCTTGGGAGGTGAGTACTGAGGAGAAATGTTTTAATTTCTAAGGTGGCATAAAAAGAGTAACTATGCATGACATACAGGACTCTTCCTTTGACAAATGTGAGAAACTGTAGTGTAATCATGCAGAGCATGAGTTTGGGGTCAGACAGGTATTAGTTCACTTTCTCAGCCTCTTTCTACCTATCTTGCACGAGCCACTTAACCTTTCTAAACCTCAATTCTTTCTTCTGTATAATGGATCGTATTTATTTCAGAGGGTTGTTATGAGAAATATTTTTAAAGGGCCTAGAGTACTCAGTAAGTCCTTAAGAAATAAATGGTAGTTTAAAATTGTATATTTTTGTAGAACTTTTATTATTTCACATACCTCTTCTGCTTTTGAAAGGCCTCTTTAAAGAAATGGGAAACTTCTGGCAGTATATGGCTCAGAAGGAGGCAGGAAAGTTATTTATTTACATATTTGCTTTTCAGCTGAAATTTTTAAAAATGTTTTCCCTGCCCTTGGGCAACATAAAAAGCAAACAATCCTAACACTGAACATGACTGAGTTCTCTCAGAAGAAAAATCCAGAGGCTGCAGCATGTGTGAAGCCCTGGAGACAACAGATCTGGGTTAGAAGCCCAGCTCCATAACTACTAATCTGCTACGTAGTTTTTTTTTTTTTCTTCTTAATATCACTGAGCATTAGTTTTTGCATCTTTGAAATGGGTATAATAATAATGCTTATTTAGCAGTGGTGTCCTGACAATCAAAAGATGTCATGTAGGTAAGCTGACTGACCCATACTGTATACTAAACTAAGACTGGTGGGAAAGAAAAATATGAGACCAAAATTCTGTACAAAGGATAAAATTCCTTGCTATGATTTTTCTTTTTTTTTTTTTCCACTCTTATTTGCCTCCTTATCCTCTGGGGGTACCTTCTGTGTATATACAAGCATGTACTTGATTCTTAGCCCAAAGAAGTGGCAAGCGGCTAAAGACAACGGGGTTAGTCTATGACAGAATGTCTAGTGTTGAAGCAGAGGCATTGGTAAATAATGACAAGGCAATGCAAATTTGGTTGGCAGAGCATAATTTTTGAAGAATCATTTTCAATGCATGAAATAGTTGAATTTTTAGGGATAGAGGGTGTTCCAAAACTGTGTTTTATTGGTGGGTGATAAGAAGATGTCAGTAAGAGATGGGTAATAAGAGTCTCTCTGGGTGAGAGCTGTACCTGATGTGTTCCCAGGAGATTCAGATGGGACACATTTGACCACACAATTGCTTTTTGGTACTACACCTAAAAAAGAAAAAAGAAAAAAGAAAGAAAAGAAAGGTTAAGCAGCAGTTCTTGTAGTTTTGATGTCATGAAATGAGGACTGGGTCATATATGACTACAACTGCATGCCCTTTGTTTGGGTCTTAGTTTGATATTTGGCCAAGGTCAACATTGGTCAGATGCCTGATTGCCTCTTAGGAGGTGATTGGATCCAAAGCACAGCATGTGGTTCCCAGTACGTCATTAATGTGACATAGCGGATGAGATATCCCGGCACTCATCATCGTCTAAATCCAGTGCGTCATTAATGTGACATTGCGGATGAGATATCCCGGCACTCATCATCGTCTAAATCCAGTGCGTCATTAATGTGACATTGCGGATGAGATATCCCGGCACTCATCATCGTCTAAATCCAGTGCGTCATTAATGTGACATTGCGGATGAGATATCCCGGCACTCATCATCGTCTAAATCCAGTGCGTCATTAATGTGACATTGTGGATGAGATATCCCGGCACTCATCATCGTCTAAATCCATTTGGTACCTGGTATAGATTGGTTCTGGGATTTGGAAATAAAGTAGGCATTAACCAAATTCTTGTGTAAAGTTAGTGATATTAATAGAAATAACATATATTTCATAGATCAGGACAAAGGCTCACCCCCCAATACTTTCTGGGAAAGCCCTGGTGGGGAGTCTCATTCCTGTTTATAATCTTCTCATGAGTCATGCTCTTCCCCGGTAGCACCCGCCTTCCCCTCACCCCTAGCAGTCTTCCATGCTGAGGGGTCCTGCCAACGAAGCTACAACTTTAGGGTAGTACCTCATACTGTTTGTTGCTTGTGACTCCTGAGAAATGCTATTCGCTCTATCAAGAATACTATTTCCCGGGCTTCCCTGGTGGTGCAGTGGTTGAGAGTCCGCCTGCAGATGCAGGGGACACGGGTTCGTGTCCTGGTCCGCGAAGATCCCACATGCCGCGGAGCGGCTGGGCCCGTGAGCCATGGCCGCTGAGCCTGCGCGTCCGGAGCCTGTGCTCCGCAGTGGGAGAGGCCACGACAGTGAGAGGCCTGCGTACCGCAAAAAAAAAAAAAAAAACCCAAGAATACTATTTCCCAACTTGCCCAAAGTTTTGACATCCTGGAAATTCCGAAATGATGTTCTGCTCCCTTAAGTCTTCCTAGGACTGGAAAAATGATCTGTTTTCTGCAGAAAAGGGGCAAATGCCTTTCTCTCTCACCCAGAGGCAGACGTACTCTAGGACACCATAAGGGACCCTAGCAATGTGTTCATGTGATTCTATGTTTTATAATATTGGCAGCATAAATTTAAACTGCAATTAGTTAAGGCTGCTGTCTAATTTTTTCTACCCCTCTGTTATGTATATCCTTGTGTCTAGTAGTGTTGGAATGACTAAGGGTATTTTGGGGATCCAGCTAAGGGAGAGTTGAATTGGAAGACTCTTTAGTTTGGATTTAGTAGAAAACATGTATGTAGTTACTTCTATATTATAATTAATACATTTTAAGCACCCAGTATAGGAATGGCTTCTAGAAATATTTCTACCCCATGTGGTGCCTGATACAGCATTCGATATAAAGTTCAAAGCCAGGATGACTTAATGTGATATTAATGGGTCCTCTGGCATCCAGAACTAGAATTACATGGTTAGAGGGGAGGAAGAAACAAACTTGAAATGCATGAGCCAGGAGCTAATTTTGGAAAATCCTACCATATTTTAAATGTATAAAAGTACAAGTAGGAGATTTAGTTTTCATCAAAGTCTAGAGAAAATGGAAGTTTTCTTCTGTTAAAAACATACTTGATGATATAGCGTAGATAATTTTAAATTTACCCTATGCTTTTGTCTTGATGTAAATCACAAAAATGAATTTTATCAAAATTCTGTGTTTGTAAGGGCACAGTCCTGAAAAATACGATACAAAGCTAATATGTTTGTAAGAGAAGTTGCATGTTTTATTGATCAGATACAACAGATCGAAGACTGAACTACCTTTCTATTCTTTCTATAAAAAATATCACAAGAAATGTTGCTCTATGAATAGGTGGCAATCAAAGAGTATGTAGCCAATAAACGTTAAAAAAAAAGAACTATAGAAACTATTGGGTATAAGGTAGGCTACAAGGATGTATTGTACAACACAAGGAATATAGCCAGTATTTTGTAATAACTGTAAACAGAGTGTAACCTTTAAAACTGTATATATATGGAGGAAAAAAACAAGTAAATAAAAAAAAGAATCGCAAAGGTGTGACAGTTAATTAAAATACCACTTTTTGTGGCTTTTTAGATAACGTTTATAGTGTTTGTCAGCTTTTTACATGCTATAACTTACTGTGGATCCTTTTTCTCATAAATAAATATTCCCTTTCTTATTTTGTCCTGATAATTTATATTCATTTTCTCCAAATGGTATATCCCAATTGTGTAAACTTCCAGTATCACAAAACCTCTACCTGCTTCTGCCTCTCCCCTCTAAACATTTTGTCACCCAGTCCTGGAATGGTTGTGTGTCAGTGGTGCCTCTGCGTTGCACAATGAGCTCCTGTTAATCATTCAGCTCCTGCCCCACCCTCTCTGCCACTGCACAGCTTCCAACATGGTGCATGGGATTGGGCCAGGAAACGGGAATCATTGTGACCTCTCCCAGACCTAGTGCGACCTCACTGTCTGTCTCTCATCTGAATCACTGACAACCCCCCACTCTCACCACCACATCCTTTCAGGCTTTCTCTGCCCAGGTAGTCAACCCATAGATACCTGGGGAACCCTGACTCCTTACAGAGACAGGTCTGAATCTCAGGACCGTCTCATGCAGGACCCCAGCTCCAGAAGATACTCTAACTGAGGTAACCAAGAGGGGAAAGAACCATGTGGGTGTGGGAACCAAAGTTTTTAGAAAATTCCTAGGAATAAGTTTAAGGGAACTGAGTCACTAACTAGACCATGGGCAAGAGAAATGCTCTTCTTTGAGAAATAAATTGTATCACACCACTCTCTGGCTTAAAGCCCGTCTGCAACTTTCCTTTGCATCTGAAATAAAATGGAAATACCTGGCCATGGTCTTCAAAGTCCCTCATGATCTGCCTCTCTCTCCAAACTTTCCAACCACATCTGTTGCCACTTCAAGGCACTGTGGCCCACTTTCAGCCCATCAAACTTGTCTAGATCTTCATCGCCTCTGTGCCTCTAATATACACATCTGACTTTCTGAACATTCTTGTCTATATTCTTTATACGGTTTTTATCTACTCATGCTTCAGGTCTCCACTTCAATGTCTCTTCTTAAACTTCTTTTCAGAAAAGTCTTTTACAACCACACTACCTAAACTAGATCCCATCCCTGATTTTCTATCTCAGCATCAATCACTTATCACTTCTCACAATTGTTTGATTAATCTATACACTTGTATTTTTGTCTGAATCCTTCGCCACACTATAGACACTTTATGGCACCTAGAAGATTCTCCAAAGATGTTTGCTCATTACCTTCAAATGATATTAAAAAGACAGCCACAGGAACCTAGACAGAAGGTACACATGATGCAACTTCAAATTTGTGTATAATTCCAGATCTATTTATCTGGATAGATAGATAGATAAATATTTACTGAATAAATACATGCATAATAATTAATACATGAATAAATGAATGGATCCATAAATTGAAGATAAGGATCAGAAGCAGAGCCAGGTGAACTAGAGTGATTATAAAGATAGGCACGTATTACCTAGGGCACGACATTTAAGAAGACACTCACTCTAGGTTTCTGCAGTGTTCTTGTAATATCTGCTGATTCCGCACTCGCATGAACTTAAGAGAGAGCTCCGTAAATGTTCAGCTCTAGCCACATTTCTTATCTCATCCTACCCTGGGCACTGAAGTAGAGTTCTTTTTTTTTTTTTAAACCAAAAAGTTTCAATTTTATTACAAGTTTTAGATTCTGGGAATAGTTTAAAAAAAAAAAAAACTTATATGCTAATTTCAGCCCAGGGCTAATTTTTTTACAACCAAACTAAGAATTACTACAAGGGAACATCAATGCAACAAACAAGTAAAATTTGCAAACCCAAGTCACAAACTTGCTAACAAAGTTAATAATCATGGTAATGGACAGCACCAAAGAGCAACTGACGCTCAGTTAAATTTGAAAGAAACACTGCCTCCTCCAGGGCGGAGAAACAGGCAAACAATTCTGCTTCAAGAAATTTGCATAGAAATAGAAAATGCTAGAGCCTTTACCACAAATGAAATTACAAAGCCTCAACAGGTTAAATTCAACCCAAGGAGCACCAGATGTTAAATTGGAGCCAAGGTATGACTCAAAACATTTAATTTCCAGCTATGCAACTAGAAAGATCACAAGAATTTCAGGTGTGGAAAGGCACCCTAGGCAAGCTCTTGAAAGACATGAATTTGATACAACGTAACCTTAAAACAATGCAGACATTCCTGTAAAATTTAAATTTTAGAGGGCACCATAAGGCATCAGGATCTCTTCTCAAAGTCACTCTCGATATTGTCAGCAACAGTCACATCTTTATGATCTCATTAATGACCTTTCACAGATCTCTAGCCTGTACACGTACAGCAGAACCCCCAACATCGTGGGAAGCCCTTTCAGTTTGGCCCTGCTTAACGTGTTTGTAGAATGACTTTTAAGCCCAGCTGTGGCCTAAAGGGTGTGAAAGGGACTACTCTCTGGGCATCTCAAGACTTCTCTTCAGCCTGAGCTGTCTCCCAGGCCCCTCTCCTCCACACCTGCCCCCGGGGTAAGACTCCAGAACTCTGGGATTCTGAGCCTGACCCCAGGCAACCTCACGGACACCCACCTTTGGAAGCTCCACTATTCCTCATCTCCAGCTCCCCCTGGTGGGGTCCAAAGTGACAGTTTGGTGCAAGGACTTGTAGAAACAATGCTTATTTACAAATTCGTATTTTGTAGACCCCTCCTTAATTGAACACCTGTGACTTTTACAGTCGCTCTCCAGACCCTTTCCAGAGGTGTAGTAGAATATGCGAAGCAAAAGGACATTTTATTTCTACAGGAAGAAAAAGGATTAACATACATAGTAATAACTGTGTCCATCAAGAGTAATTTGTAATCAGAAAATGAAGACAAATGCCCCAGAAGCCTGCATTTTATCGACACTGCCACTTTCCCAAAAAAAGAACCTCAGAAACAAGTCACTGGATCTGCTTTCAGTGAATCAGGAGTTCCCACATTTGTATTCCTCAATCTTTGAGAAAAGTACCAGATGAAACTGACCCACCCCTTTTTGTGTAAAATAGTAACTAACTGAACTCACATCTCCACGCCCTCATCCACCTGTTCAATGACAAACAGTAGTCAGTTCCCTTGAAGGAGACTTACACATTTTGGTATTTCTACCAAAAGAACTGAAATTTTCAAGCAGAAAAAAAGTTTAATTACAAGCAAGTGAGTGGCAGCCCAAGTGAAGCCCTTTTACTATGATTTCCAATTTTCTGTTCAATCCACACTGCAGAGATACAAGGAAAGCCACCATTTTGTTTCCTAAATTTTATTTAAGAATTCATACAAAATACTCCAGATAACTGAGTTTCAATCCTCATCTTCCTCCTCTTCTTCATCTTGATTAATCTGGAAGTAACGTAATTCGTAACTTTCTTTGCTGTTAGCAACTACGCGTAACCAATCACGGAGATTATTCTTCTTCAAATATTTTTTGGTGAGATATTTCAAATACCTTTTGGAAAAAGGCACCTCGGAAGTTACAGTGATCTCGCTTTTGCTTCTTTCGATTGTTACAACACCTCCTCCGAGATTCCCAGCTTTTCCATTCACTTTGATTCTTTCCTGAAGAAACTGCTCAAAATTGGCCGCATCCATGATTCCATCTTCTACAGGATGGGTACAGTCAAGAGTAAACTTCAGGACTTGCTTCTTTTTTTTTGCCCCCCTTCACCACAAGCTTTTTCACTGGCGCCATCGCCGCAGCGGAGGCAGAAAAAACTGAAGTAGAGTTCTGGCAGTGCCTCCAAGCAGAGACACATGTACTACACTTGCCTTTACCGACTACCATTTGGGGTGGGAAGAAATTATGGTGACTTAAACATTCATGATTGGCATGAACAGCTTCATCCCTTAGCCATGTTCTTGCTGGCATGGATCTTGCAAACTTCTAGGATAGTAGTTTTCCATCTTCAGTATGCACAGAAAATCACACAGGATGCTAATTTCAAAGTGCAGGTTATCATCCTTCACTCCAGGGATTCTGATTCAGTGATCCTCAGAGCACATTTTGAAACTCACTACTGTAGTCCTTCTCGATATTATTGAGCTGGAGAATTCATTGTTGTAGAGGGCTGTCCTGTACACTGGACAATGTTGAGCAGCATCCCGGGCCTCCATCCACGAGATGCCAGAAGCACACTCACCCACAGTTGTATAACCAAAAATACCTCTGGGCGTTATCAGATGTCCCCAGGGGGATAAAATCATCCCTGTTGAGAACCACTGCTATAGAGAGTCGGCACCTAGATGTAGATAGAGTTTTGGCCTTCATGTATAGGAGTGCACAGCACTCTCTCACACCGAACAGTTCATACAGTCTCCAACTTCTGTGCTTGGAACTTGTGAAGTTGTAATTTTGCAATCTGAATTGCTAGTATAATGCAGGAGGGCCTGAACTTTGACTCCCACTTAAGAAGTAGTGTTTTGCAGGTGGTTGTCTCCAGGGTGTGTTCAGGGTCTTCTGTCATTGTCATCTAAAGCTGGAAACTTCTGGCTGGGTGCCTGCGTAATATTTTCAAGCTGTTGTATACACGAGGCCAATACATTCAAGTTAGGGAAAGAGCCCTCCAAGGAGCTGGAAGTAGGTCTCTGTATCTCAGTGGGAGCTCTCCACCAAAAGAGCCAAAATTGAAGCTTATCTTGGCTCTTTTGCAGCAGAACTTGCAAATGTTATTGAGACATATTTTCTGGGGTCTAGAGGAAGGTGAAAAATGAGATATTTGTCCTAAAAATTGCCAGTGGATCAATTTGGCCCTTTTTAAATGAAATCTGCTACATATCCTCATCCTGTAGGACACTTTTTAAAAGAATCTGATAGTAGATCCTCACACTTCATCATAAATTTGGTCCTTTGTGAAAGAACTTTGGAACTGAAAAGGAAAGGAGTGCATTTTGTGGACTGCAGAGGTCTGCTTCTTGGGGATGGTGGTCAGCGTAAATGGGAAGCTAAGGATAAGTTTCTTGCTCATTATTTGCTGAGAAAAGGTTTTTGTGTTAAAAAGAACTTAGATGGTGAAATGATAGGACTTGCTGTGTGAGCTTGGGAATGGCTTATCCCTCTCTGAATCTCACTTTCCTCACTTGTAATTTAAAGGAGTCTAACTAGGTAATATCTGGTGTCCCTCTCAACAAAAGTGTTTGAAAATAGCATGGCTGGAAGCTGGGCTTCCTAACCACTGGCCATTTGGTGCCTTCTCTTGGCAGATAATGGAGTCCTCAGTAAATCATCCTCAGAAAAGAAATTTAGTCCACAGTTCTAAGTGTCTCACAGATTTGTTCTTTTATATCAATAATTTAAAGGAGGGTTTCCAAGAAAAAGTGAGATGACTCCCTACTTGTAACTAAGGTATTTCCATGACTCACTCCAGAGAACTTCAGAGCAGCTATTGCGTTGGCCAAAAAGTCCGTTCGGGTTTTTCCATAACACCTTATGGAAAAATCTGGCCGAACTTTTTGGCCAACCCAATACTTCGATGATACTTTTGGTGCTGAGGAGCATTCCTTTTGCTCAAGGTAGTGATGAGTCCCTGCCCTCATAGAACCTGTGGCCTGGGGATTAAGAAAATAGTGGACAAAAACTTACAATTTCCATGAATCCTCTGAGCTAGAAAATGCATTTAGAGAGAGATAATCTAATTTTCTTAAATTATGATTATTTTTCTTTATTTTTTTCTTCTCTTCCCTGAAAAGTCAGAAGCGATTTGTGGTATTAAAGAGAAGAAACTGACATAAGTCTTGGAATTAAATATACTTAAATGCAATACTACCCATGACTGTTGCTATCTGTATGATCTTGAACCTCAGTTTTCTATTTGCAAAATAGGAACAATATTTTGCTGGGAATATTTTGAAAATTAGATTTAGTACAAATACCCAGCACATAAAATTTGTAATATGTCTATATTCTCAGAATCACTGGACAAATGAAAAGTCAATAGCTAACAGGTCACTCACCATTTTAGACAGAAGAAACTTTCAAGAATGTTGGAGAATATTGGGTTCATGTAATTTGCAAAATCCAGGCACTGTGTCTCTATAATGCCAAGTACTTGTTAAACTTAGAATTATATGGAGAGGTAATTTTAATGTTTTTATGCAGATGTTTGGCATTGTATAGATATAATCAAAGAACAGCTGGAATATTTGCTTTTTATCATAACATATCCTTTGAGATCAGTCACATTCTCTGGGACAAGTGGGATAATGATGACAAAGAGCCCTGCGTCTACTCTATTTTGTGTGGCAGAGTTTTGAATCTAGCACAGTTGAAGAGACAAGAGAAATATAAAATTTAACCTTGCACATTTCCAGAACTCCATTTTTGCTTTCATTCATTCAAAATAATTTATTGAATTTCTGCTGTAGGCCAAAGATAGTGCCAGTATAGTCCTTGACCTTATAAGGAGCACTGTTTAGTAGCTAGACAGATATTAATTAATTAATCACATAAACAAATATAAAAGTGCAACTACAATAAGGTCTTTAGTGGAGAGAACCATGGTCCTATGAGTGCACATGGTTTGACTTTTCAGTGGTTTTTCTGATGAAATGGAATTGATATCTGGGGGAAAATAAAAGAAAACAATCAAGTGGGAAGGAAAAGGGTTCAAGGCAGATGGAACAGGAGGTGTCAAGACCCAGTGCCATGAGTATAGAAAGTATACAGAACTAAAGAAAGTCTTCATGTCTAGGGATGCTCAGTGAGAGAAAGAGAGATGACAGTGAGTTTCAAGAAGTAGAGATGGCTGGCCAAATCACATATGACTGTTTCAGGTTTAGCAATAGCCAAATCTTCCCCATTATCCTAAGAGAAATGGGAAGACACTGATGAGAGCTTTAAGGCAAAGGAGATGATGCTTGGAAAGCATTATAAAGTCAGATTTATGCTTGGAAAGGTCACTCTGGCTAGTAGATGAAGAATAGATTTTGGGGGGAAGCAAGTAGAGGATGCAATGAAACTAGTTAGGATTCTGCTACTGAAGTTTCTGTGAAGGATAATCATAGCTCAGAAGAGTGTTTTGTTTAAGAGTTAGAGAAGAAAAATGCAACTATGGAAGAGACATATGGGATGTAAAATCCACTGGACTTGGTGTGGACTGACTGTGGGCATTGGATAAGTGAGAGGGGGATGTCAATGGTGATTTTTAGGCTTCCTATTTATGCAGCTATCTCTAACGTGGGTCCTTTGTTGGTATCAGGACATGAGCTAAGCAAGGGTCAAGAGTATTAGAAAACCATAAATTAAGTTTGGGATATAACTTTAGCGAGCCTTTCGGACATTGAAGAAGAGATATTCATAAGGATCCTGGAGGAGAGTCCAAGCCAAACTGAAGGTTTTTCCAGGATCACTACACCAGAGAAAGTGTAGTACATTGGAGAAGGTGAAGCATGGTAGGTGTCGGAGGGTAGATGAGAGAGTGGGTCCCGGTGCCCAGCCAGCAGCCTTACTTCCAGGGCTCAGTGAGGAGGCGCGTGCCGAGCCTCATGAAGAGACTTGGGTGATCTGGGTATTTTCTGGGACAACCACTTCCATCGCTTTGTGTCATCTCGCCTGCTTTTCTCCTAGATTCAAATTTCTATTTTTTTAATTTAATGTATAATTTAATATTTTAACACATATATGCTCACATACATGAAATAAAAGTGTTTACATTATCATGTCTGATGGCTACTACACAAAGCTGTGAGTGATATCTACATATATGTATATCTCTCTCTCTCTGTATATATATAATCTCATGCATCAGTTTGCTTTTTCTTCTCCTGTAGTCTTCCTTCCAGAGCCCCTCGAATGCCTTCTTCAATTTGCACTGCTTGCTCTTTGGCCCTGCTGCACTCTAGTGGTCCTAGGAACTCCCTTTACTGATATCCTTGGATGTCCCTTCATGGCTCTCCTGTGTTGGGTCCCCTTTTCATTAATCCTATGTCTTTCTTAAGTTACTCCTTATTCTGCTTAAGTATTAGCTTCACAATTTTAGCTACCTTTTCCCTGGAACTGTAGCTCTTTGGGGGCATCTGGAGAGGGAGGTTTGCAATGAGAGCCAGGAGGAAGGTTCCACTTGGCTCCAGAAAGGATGCCTCTGATTTAAAATGTTTTTTCTTTTTCTTTTTGCCATTCAGAACTCAGAATCGAACACATGGCTCCTTGAGGGTGAGAATAAAGACAAGTAAAAATAGCATGTTGAAAGGAACATGTGCAGAAGAGGGAATCTAGGAAAGGTTCTTGTTTTCTTACCTATACAGGAGATGATTTTATCCTGAGGTTAGGAGAAAAGGCAAGCTTAAAAGCATTGTTCGAGGGCTTCCCGGGCTTCCCTGGTGGCGCAGTGGTTGAGAGTCCGCCTGCTGATGCAGGGTACATGGGTTCGTGTCCTGGTCCGGGAGGATCCCGCGTGCCGCAGAGCGGCTGGGCCCGTGAACCATGGCCGCTAAGCCTGCGCGTCTGGAGCCTGTGCTCCGCAATGGGAAAGACCACAACAGTGAGAGCCTCGCGTACCAAAAAAAAAAAAAAAGCATTGTTTGAAAGTGCTCCTTTTGATTAAAGTTACAAAACCTAAATAATGTTTAATTACTAGATAAGCTTACTTCCCACTTTTCCACATTCTATTTTTATTTGCCATATTTACTCTTACATCCTTTTTTTTTTTTTTTTGCGGTACGCGAGCCTCTCACTGTTGTGGCCTCTCCCGTTGCAGAGCACAGGCTCCGGACGCGCAGGCTCAGCGGCCATGGCTCACAGGCCCAGCCACTCCGCGGCATGTGGGATCTTCCCGGACCGGGGCACGAACCCGCGTCCCCTGCATCGGCAGACGGACTCCCAACCACTGCGCCACCAGGGAAGCCCTCTTACATCCATTTTAAGAGAAAAAATAAGTCTATTTGTGTGATATTCTTGTCCCCACTACCACCACCGGATATTTCCTTCCCTGAAAATATGAACTATTACTTTTAGTAGAGGAGTAGCTAATGAACTGGTGCCCAGGCAGAGAAAGTATTATATTAAAGATTTGCGGTGATTTAAACGCATATTTTTGGGCCCTAAGTTTTAGAGATTCTAATTCATTAAATCTTCAGTAAGGCCAAGTGATCTGCATTTTTAAAAGCTTTCTAGGATGGAGTAATGCACACCACATTTTGAGAGCTATAGATTTAGAGCAGAAGCACGTTGCTTTTCATTTGACAAGAATACATTTGAAGGGCTTGGGTAATGTTTGCTTTTTAAATCATCCAACTTTCTCTCACCTTCCTCTTTGTTTAGCTTATTTGCAGAATTCCTACATCTAGAAATTGTTGATATGTCTAAACAGCTTCAAAAAGGCAGAAAACCAAGTTATTATTTTGCGACTGTCACAGCTTCTATGTCCTTCTGCAAGACTGAAGAACCTTTATCTGTTATCTGCCACTGAAATGTGAAAGGAAAGGAAACAGGAAACAAAACATTATTTTTTAATCTCTAATAATTTTTTCCTCTTTCTATTTTATAAGCGTCCACATTATTTTACTTGAAATAATACTTCATATGAACAGTGAGAAAATGCTGAAGCAAAGGAGAAATTCTATTCAAGTGTTCGCATGATACTTTAAATTGGCTTTCTTGACATCTTTTCCACCCTTCTTCGGGTGTTTTTTCCAGGCTCACAGGCTGCAAAACTGTGAGATGCTCCAGATGTGATTCCAGTTCTGCCAATTGGGTGCAGTTGTTGGCAGTGAAACCAAATTCCAAATGGAAGTATGGAGAAAGGCAGCAGGATCTGAGACACCGTTTTGCTTGTGCAACATAGTAGACAGAGCAAAGCTCTGGAGGCAATAAGTTGAGAGGTGGTCACTTGTCTCTTGACATGGAACATTATTATTCTGAAGGCAGGCATTATTTCCAATGCTCCAGCTCGTGTCCGTGCTAGAGCTAACCATCTCCTTCATAGGTCAGTTCCGCAGTGTTATCCTAGAAGTCAATCCTGGAGTCACAGCTTTTCCAGTCCTGTCAGGAATTTGGAAAGTACCCTTAAGTACCTTGTTCTCTGTACTTAAAGGCAGGAGAGTGTAGTAATTAGGTACATACGCACTGAGACCAAGTTATTTGGGTTGAAATCCTGGCTCAGCTAATCAGTAGCGTGTTACCTTCGGCAATTCTCTGAACCTCAGGCTTTTCATCTGTAAAGTAAGGAAATCACTTACTGCTAGGACTGTTGTGTGGACTAAATCCCACATATACATAACATAGAGGAGAGTCTAGTACACAGGGAGTACTCAATAAAAATTTTAGTTGCTATCATTATTAAAGTTTTTTTCTGCTTAAAATAGTATTTCCTGTCTCTTGCAACTAAATCGTGACTGATACAAAGTGCATTCAAGTTTATCAATTGTGCAACTCTGGGTGAGTTATTTCTTTTAGTTCAAGGTTCGTAGTCTCAAAGATGAACCTGATTTTGATGGCTAACTAATTAGATTCGAACACTTGCAAAATATATTTCTCCAACCCCTATAATATACAGAAAATATTAAGGAAATAAGAAGTGAAAATAAAACAGTAAATGCAGTATTCTATAGGATAATAAGGGGAAAATATTTTTTCTAATATAATATATTCATTGTTTTAAATATCAAGTCTCAATTTTCATGAAATCCACACAAAAGTTATGGTTTGTACTTCTGCACCTGCAATTAGAAACACAATTCTGAAGTGCCATGCCCCTATCCTTTATAAAATATTTATTAAATTCTTCTTCACACATGCTGCCAGTTGGAGAAAGTGTTTAGAAGCAAAAGAAGGGAGCTTGTATGAATTTTCACCTAAAAATTATTTTCAGAATTAAGAACTAGTATATAAACAATAGACAAGCAACTGTAGTGACTTTCTTATTGCTTTTGAGAGTTGCCTTGTGCTCAGTCAATTAACATCAAATAAAAAGGAAAATAAAAACTTAACCAACATTAATTATGACAGTTACTACTGGCTATAGGCTTACTATTTGCCAAGCCCTATCCTCTTAACACAAACAAGATCCCTGTGAGGTAGTACTATTATTATCCCCATTGTATAGATGACAAAACTGAAGCACAGAGAAGTTAAGTGATTCTCATTGCCACACAGTTATAAGTGACAGAATCAGGGCTGAACACAAAACACACGCAATACCAAGGTCCATGCACAGAATCACTGCATCATTTTGCCTTGTAGGTATCAAAGTAGCCTTGCCAGTTTTTAATCTTTAAATCTAAGATTCTATGGCTAATATTCCATTGTATATTTGGGGATAGATGTATATGTATAGCTTTACTTTGTTATAAAGCAGAAACTAACACACCATTGTAAAGCAATTATACTCCAATAAAGATGTTAAAAAAACAAAACAAAACAAAACAAAGATTCTAATATAGAGGAATCTATCCTCATCCCATGTAGGAAAAACAGAGTATAGACAGCTTGGAGATTCTTCTGATGAATCGGGGCTAGGCAGCCACAGACCTCTTTTTAAACACAGCAGAAACCAATTTCCTTGTTTAATTGTGTGTGAGATGTAGCAGTTTATAAAGTATGACATATTCAGCCATCCATACACAGGTAAAAGACTCAAGGTGAAGAGTAAAATTACATCTGTCTTCTCACAAGACTTGTGTCTTCTTAAATGCTTTGCAGACTAATTGATCTAGGTGGAGGCAAAAAGTGCTTGAGTTTCACAAGGTCTTTAGTCTTTCACTCATCTTCATGCTTCCCACACATGAAGACATCCCGATGGCATTGTTAAGTGTTCATGCTTAATACCAGAGAAGAGCCTCTAACTTTTCATAATTTGGCAAGTGTTCGGGTATTGCTAACCTTCAAGTTTTAGAAACTAAGCATGTATTTTCTCATGAAAATATATCCTGATTATTATTATAGAATAAAAGAAAATTTCAATTAGAATCTTTGGCTACATGTACATAATCTTATTCATTTTTATTTTCTTTCCTATCCAGTGAAGAGCTTAGTAAGTGCTGTGAAAAATATTTATTGGAATTCTCATTTTGCTTTTCAATAGTAAATAAAGGCTCTTTTTAAAACACACACACACACACACACAGAGCCATCACATATTATGAATGGGATATATTACTGAAAACATTATGATATCCTAAATTCAGAATAATACAAAACAAATCCTGATGAAGGATGGTCATTTTCCCTGCATATTTATCTTATCACTTGGTCCACCAGTTTTAAATTACATAAATGGTCACACTTTTCTCAAATTATGCCCATAAAATGAAGCTCTATTAATATCTACATTGCCTTATTTAAAATTTTAAAACGAAATTCATGTAATATATGCAAACAAAAAACAAAAGAAGAACTGCATTCAATTTTTCAACACTATGTGCATGTACATGAGTATATATGTAGAAAACAGCCTATTTACCAACAAATAGATCTGCCTGCAGTTGGGCTAAATGATGCTGGTCCATTATGAAAGTATATAAAGTACCCTTCAAAAACAACTCTAATATGCATGTACTTTGACAGAAGCCTGTTAGTGATTCAGACAGAGGGACACGTGAGCAATTTAGGCTTTAATCTTGAGGCTGGGATTGAGTTGGAACTGGTTTGAGCAATGTTTGTTTATCCCATGTATCTAAAGTCAGAGCCAATAAGTCTCCTAGTTTTGAATAACTTTAAATGTCTATTCCCATTTGGACAGGGTTGATAAGCCTATTTGCAGATAACTAGTACTTACGTATGAGCTGTTGCGTGTGCATTGGTTGGACCAAGACCTGTCTGGAGAAATAGCCTTCTTTGCAATTGTATCTGTATTTGTATTTTGGGCATACGGGGTTTCCTTCTTCCTTGAGTGTTCAAGGTAAATGTATACACTGGCAAATGGGACTCTAATGGTAGGCCTCTCAACCAGGAGATTAATGAGGGGGCACTGAACAATAGATCAAAAGAAAGTTATATTGACGTGCGTTCCTGGGGAAGGACGGGTCAGGGCACAGTGAGAGAACCCAAGTTTCAGATTGTTTAGTCCAGGGAGAAAAATGAAGAAAGAGAACAGAATGGTTGTAAGGCAGCCAGCTAGCAAAAACCTAGAGAGAACAGGAAAACATTATGTAGGTGGTTAGCTGAGAAAATTTTGAAGAAAGATAACATTTTTGCAGAGATAACCAGGAGGAATTACAGAATTCAAAGTGTGAGTGTTTGGGGTCGTATTAATCTTAATGAATATCTTAAATAGCTTCCCAAACAATAGTAGTTGTTTTATGTTAATAGTTACTTGTTTTTAATTGAAAACAAGTTTCATTTCGTTTTTCCCTCTTCACAACTGATAATATTCAACTGATACTCACTCTATCTGTGTCTGTCATCTAGTCTCTTGCAAAAATGGACTCAAATCACTAGATTAGAATAATTGTTTCGAGACTTAATTTTCATATTCAACTATTATTAAAGCCAGAGTCACTTTCATAGGCATGTGACCAGTGCATTTGCACAGGAACCCACACTTAGAAGGAAGCTGATCCTTGAGGTGTAATGCTTTGTGGACACCATCTTGAAATTCGTGACAGTTTTATCTTTGAATGTGGTTTTTGTAGGTAAAGTTTGATGGGACAGTGAGTATGGGCCAGGGGCTCGTGGACTCAGCAAACACTCCATCCTGCCCCCCTGCCTCCTCTTAACCACCTGCCCCTCTCCTCCACCCGGCAACCACTGTCACCCTTCACAACCTTTCCGCCCTCCCCTGCCATGAGGGCTTGGCGTGGATACAGGGAGGGTTGGCGTGACGTGCACATACTCTGCATGTTGAGTACTGGGATGGGGCCCTGAGTGCCTGTGAGGGTCTGACTCACCTTTGAATATCCCTGTGCCCAAGGGAGCACAAGATTAAATAAAAAATTAAGACCACCATGACAGAAAGAGAGAGAGAGAGCAAGCCTAAGGAATGAAAAAAACTTTGGTACTGCCTTTGGAACAAGGGGTTCCACATTTTACTTTTGAACCGGGCCGCACAAATTACGTAGTTGGTTTAAATTAAAGATTCCTCTTACAGTGATTATCTAGTTCAGTGCTATTCAAACATTGTTTAAGGAATAGGACTCACTATTTAAAGAAACATTATGGGGAACTCCCTGGCCGTCCAGTCATTAGGACTTGATGCTTTCACTGCTGAGGGGCCCGGGTTCAACCCCTGGTTGGGGAAACTAAGATCCTGCAAGTCACATGGTGTGGCCAAAAAAAGAAAAGAAAAGAAACATTATGGGAATCACCAATGATTATAAGAAATCAAAGCAAAGCTACTTTTTCCTGATCTGTGTATGAAAGTGCAAGCTTCCACCGGTTGTGTTGCCTGGGTCCCCTCCTCTCACAGGGGATCAGCAATCCTAGGGCTCTGAGGAATACAATCTGAAAACCCCATCAACTACGCCAGACTCTTCATTTGACAGAAGTGGAAATCTAAGCCCAGAAATGAAGAAACTTATCCATGTTCATGGAATGTTTCATGGTCCAATCCTGATTAGAATCCAGATTTCTTGATTTCCAGTCCTGTCATTTTTTTCTCTCATATCATCTCTTTACTGTCTCCCCTAAGATATATTCTTGCAGTTTGGGGAGGAACAAACCTGCCTTAATTATGTTTAAGGGAGCCCAAAATGGCGTCCATCATCAGCATGTTGGTTGTGGCTGACAAAGCTTACCATGGGAATGTCCCATGCCAGGGACATAAATCTTTCTCATTCACCTAAATTTCCTTTTCTCCCTCACATCTTCTGCCCTTTCACTGTGCAATTTCTGTTTGTTAGACACTGAGCTGAGAGGTTCACATAGAATAATACCACACTTAAGTCTCATGGTATCTCTAAGTGGTCAGAATCTGTGCTCCTTATTTTATACATGAGGACATGAACCCTTAAAATGGTTAAGTGAAGTTTGCCTGGCTAGGGATAGCAGAGCTGAGATTTGAACACAAATCTGGCTGCCTCCATAGTCCTGAGCACTTATCTCTAGGCAAGCTGTCTCCCTTTCTGAAAGGAGGCAAAATCAGGACGAGTCAGTCCTGTGTTTCCTAGCGCCCCCTAACCCCTTTCAGCCAGCAGCCAGGAGAGATTTGAGGCACCAAAGGAACCTCTCGTTCTCTCTCCAATGAGGTAACAAGACTCACTCACTCCACGAGGCTGCCTGTGGTCCAGCATCTCCTGGACTCCCAAGGGTGGGAAGGAGATGACTATCAATGGCACCTCAGATAGAGTTGCCTAAGGTGTGTATCTCAGGAGTATGTTCTAGGGGAAAACACAATCATAATTTTTAATTACTGTGCGAGCTTCTGAAGCTGCAGCCCCAGCTGGAGTTTAAGAGTTGCCAGAGCCTGCTGCTGCCCTGGGCTGTTTTCCAGCAGCCACTCTTGGAAAGTTGACAAATTTTACCCATGAGTGGCAACTCTGTCGCAGCTTCTTATTTTGATCAATCATAACGCTTACGGAATTTGCTACAGTTGATGTCCTGAACCACTGGATTCTGCACACTGAGTTTGTTTACTGCACTAAAGAACGGGGGGAAGTTTACATTTGTCATCTGTTTTATCAAGATTGCTCTTTTTATTCCTCAAATAATTGAAATACTTTCTTTCACAGCCTCTAATCTCAATCGTCAAATATCACCTGTTTAAAAAAAGAAATCAGCTAAGGTTTGGAAATATCATTGGCCAAATGTTAAACTATTTTACAGAGCAATTATGCTTGACTTCTGTGTTTAATTAAGTAAGTACTCATTTGGGGTGGCTTTATTATTTTTGGATAAGTCTCTCAGCTTAATCAACAGTGAAAATTTCCTTCCCAGACACACCAAGAGTGAGGTTCTCATGCTACAATTTGAAATGATTATGTTGCAACTTAAACACTATTTAAAATATAATACCTGTATGCATTAGAAATACTCGATGGATGTGAAAGATAGTTTTCTGATTTTAAAATTACTATCAAATTTCCAGGAACCCACATCTGCTCTGTCCTTGAAAGCTTCAACAGAGCAATACAAAATAATAATGGTATACCTTACATTGTATGCATTCATGTATTTGTTCTACAATATTTATTGAATACCTGTTATTTTCCAAGCTTTGCCCTAAGTGCTGGGGATACAGGGATGAACTGGCTCCATTCACTCCCCCATAAGTAATTGATATCAAGATTTTCGGTGTTATGGTTGAAACAGGTACTGGGTACAGCAAGGGCAGAAAAGAAAGAGTGGGCTCGGCAAATCTGGGGCTGAGAGAGACAGAGTTCAAGAACGCTTCATAGGATGGGAAAGTACAGAGCACACAAAGAAAATCAGTAGGTGGAATTCAATTAATTTACATGCAGTGCTTTATTAGCTACTACCTTGTTTAATTTACGTGATATTATTTGGCTTTTGTACTACACCAAGAGTTATATAACAAAGGGATTATCTCCATTTTACCAGTGAAATTATTTGGGGAGAAGATCGAGTAGGAGGTAAGAGACTGAAGCAGGACCCAAACTCCAGTGTTTTTCGTTTGTTTTTGGTTTCAATCCTAGTCCCTGTCTCTTTACGTTAAAAAGAGTGGCCTTAGGGCTTCCCTGGTGGTGCAGTGGTTGAGAGTCCTCCTGCCGAAATGAGGGCAGGACACAGGCCTGATACTCTTAGTTGTTACTGTCCGAGCTTCGCAGCGTGTGGTCTATCTCAATGACTCAATGACCCTTTCAACAAGAACAGAGTAGCTCATTAAACACAACGCTAGTGTCATAAAAATAAAGAAGCCCTTGGAATCTGGTTACCAAATTCGAGTAACTGCACAGTCACTAACTAGCTAGATGACAAGGAGTCAATCACTTGGCCCATTAGTTAGTTCTGTACAATCAGTCATAACCATGCCACAGAATTACTGCAGGGGAATGTTTCTGCTGCAGAGAAGGAAACATTTAACTTTAGTTGAATCTAAATTTCAATTCCTCACTAGACTTCTGTTCTAGACTCTTCCTCTGTCACTCCTGTAATCCATAGCAACCACCACCCCCGACCTCCAAACCCATCAGAAATAATGGAGAGCTATGGAAAAGTTGTAAGCAGTGGAGTGACAAGGTCAAAACTGCTTTTGAATTCACCCGTTCTCTTCATATCACAGTTCCTTTATAACTTTATTTTTTTAGTTTTTTATTGGAGTATAGTTGATTTTCAACGCTGTAAATAGTATTGAGCAGAGTTCCTTGTGCTGTACAGTAGGTGATTATTAGTTATCCACTTTATATACAGCAGTGTGTATATGTCAATCCCAATCTCCCAATTCATTCCTCCCCTTCTTTCTCCCCAGTAACCACAAGACCATTCTCTACATCTGTGAGTCTATTTCTGTTTTGCAAATAAGTTCATCTGTACCATTTTTTTAGATTCCACATATAAGGGATATTGTACGATATTTGTCCTTCTCTGTCTGATTTACTTCACTCAGTATGACAATCTCTAGGTCCATCTATGTTGCTGCAAATCTCATTATTTCGTTCTCCTTTATAGCTTTATTCATCTCACTTGAAATTTTTTTTTACAGAAAATGTTTGACTTACAAACTCTTACTTGTATCCATTATTCCATCCCACTTCCACCTATTGAAGGGAGGAGATCCATTATCTCACTGCAAAGGATTTGGATACAACTGGGAAATGTGGACAATTGAGGCCACTTTTGTGATCAATCTTACTGAAGAAAGGGGCAGAAATGAAGAATCTCCCTTCATAGCCACAGTAAAAGAATGCCCCAAAGTAAAGTCAACAGTGATTTTCAGTGATTTATTTTTCCTTAGTGGATCTATTTCTGATCATTCTGTCTACACTGAAACTATGGTTCTGAACATGGGAATTCTTCTAACATTTAAGTTTGGCAGGGTCATCAGAAATCAAATGAACAAGGATGCACTGGGCATGGGAACTCATAGGCTTCAGCCAGTTCCCACCAAGCTGGCAATCAGAAAACAGGGCAATCAAGTTAGAAGAGGGAGCGGGTGGCTTTCTAAGAGTCAGGAAGAGCCAGGAGGGGGAACTGTATGATCTAAGTGGCCGAACAGTCCAAGCTCACTCCATTGCTATGAGTAATAATTTGATAAATGAAAAAATGTACTTTAGCTGACAGGTCACTACATCACCGTGGTGTGTTTTGCTTTAAACCATGAGAGCCAGAGAGGAGATTCCTTATGCTGTTTGCAAATGGAAACTAATGATTTATGTTCTCACACACGGACTTGCAAGCAAGGACTACGTACGTCCCTGTTTTCCATATTGTAAGCTGCCTGCTCAAGTGGTCCAGCAGGCGTTCCCAGCATAGCATGTGTCTGCCTCCAGCCTCTCCTGTGTATGTTTCTGCTATGGTGCTTTTAGATCATTTACATCATGGAAGGAGATAGAAAATAATTAAGTGTGACAGTTTATTATGGCTGTCTTCCTAAGAGTCTATATAGCATGCTGCATCAGATTTGAAAGCAAAAACATATTATTTCAATGAAGTGATTTGGTAAAAGATTAAAATGTGTAAAAGGCTTCTTTTATGATATTGGAATACTGTGGCACAGACTTTACAGTTGCAGATGTTTAAAATGTTTACTGTCAAGATGCATGTTTTCATAAGATTAAGACAATGGAGACAGGCATCTCCAGGTGTTTTTACACTTTTTTTTCCTACTCATCTTCCAGGAAAAGTAGGTTTCAAATATCTCACTCCTCCTTTAACCATATCACATAGCTATGAGTCAGTTACATACATGGGTGGATCAGAGTCCAAATTTTGTTGCCAGTATCTTGGCCCCGGATTAACAATTACAGCTCCTTAATGGTACTTTAAATCTACTTATATTTCTTGAATGTCAAATGCAGTTTCATCATTTGAATCAGTGATATACAGATGTAGTTCTCCTAATTCCAAATCCTTTCCACAATACTGATATAATGAACTCATGACTAATTTAATTCCCATCACAAATTTTACATGTGGTAATCAAAAAAGAAAACAAACTTATGGTTACCAAAGGGGAAAGAGGTGTGAGGGAGGGATAAATTAAGAGTTTGGGATTAGCAGATACAAACTACTACATATAAAATAGATAACCAACGAGGACGAACTATATAGCAGAGGGAACTATATTCAATATCTTGTAATAAGTCACAATGGAAAAGAATATGAAAAAGAATATACATATGTGTGTGTACATATATATCTATCTGAATCACTTTGCTGTACACCAGAAGCTAACACAACATTGTAAATCAACTATAGTTCAATAAAGAAGTTCTGAAAAAAAAACCAACATAAATCTTTTACTAGAAGTAGTCATGTAGCATGTGAAATATTTAGACTCATTGGCTTTGCTTTCTTTCAGCAAGTAGAACTAATATTTTGATCGATGACCAAAATTCAGAATATCCCTGCAGTCTAAAACAGAATTTCCTGCTGGGAAGTTTGCTCAAGAGAATTGCTTACAAGATATAACTACTACAAGAGATTTGGGGACAAATTTGTTGCTATTCACCCAGTTTTAAATTCTCCCAAAACCATTCTTATAGGACACTTTGCTGGTTCCCTGTGATTGAGGAGTTTAGATTGTAGTGGCTACTTGCTGGATTTTATTTAAAGAATATTTAAAGAAGATATATCAGACTGTGAGGCATTAAAAATAAGGGAAAAATCCAGTTTTGGCAAAGACTTGGGGGGAAATGGCTTCTCTCAAATCCTGCTGTTAAAAGTATTAATTAGTACAGTCTCTCTGGAGGGCAGTTTGGCAACATTGCTATAAAAATCTGCATTCCCTTCCATCCATTAATTCTACTTCTAAGAATTTAACTCAAATAATGAATTAGACAAGTATTTATGCAAATATGTGTATAAAAGGATGTTCAATTCAGTTACTTCCTCTTAAATTAGAAACAATCTAAATGCCCATTAATTAGAGATTGGTCAAATAAATCATGGCACATTCAAAACGATATCAGCCTGAATGAAATGATGTTTAAAATGGTCTGAAATATTGTTAAGTGAAAAAGCAGGTTACAGGGCAGGGCATTTATAATTCCACTCTGATAACTATAGGAGTAACTTTATGTGCCTGTGTGTGAGTTCATTTACATATACATAAATATTCATGTAGATTTGCATGTGTGTGTACATCAAGTCAGTAGCAAAGGGAACAAAGTATCAACAGTAGTCATAGAGCAATAGTAGGATGATGGCCATAAAGATGATCACTGCTTTTTAGTTCTATTTTCGAATTTTCTGTTTAAATTTCTTAACTTGGATTACTGTATAAAAATGAAACATGAATGTAGAGTAGGCTATTTCAGTTGAGTATATGTCCTTAAAGCAGGAACTAAGCTGCTGCCTGGATATAATTCATTGCCCAGCCTAGCGTGGCCGCTGAAGAACTCTTGAGACTATTTGAATAACTTACCTTAGGAAGTTAGGTAGCTAATACAGTATCAGATGAGTTATCTGAAGTTATTCTTATACAGAATCTCTCAATAACATATTTTCCTTGTTTCTTCCAAGCTTCCTTTCATCCAGAAAACTTTACCCACTTTTTTTTTTTCTGTCCTAGTGATTCATTTGTGCTTGTCTATTAGGAAAGAGACATGGACCCCCCCTCAGCATAAATCAGGGCATAGCATTGCTCAGCACATGCACATAGTATTTTAGTCCCCAGTGACCCAAATTCTGTAGCTGTATTTTCATATAAAACCTCTCCCATCCTTGCAGTCTCTGCTTCAGACTCAGAAGAAGGAAGAATAGTCAGGCTTTGAAAATGCAGCAAGAATTTGGATAGACTCCTCAGACAAATTATTCATTTGTTTCTCCCTGGTTTCTGGCTGAGACATGTAATCCTGGAACATTATAAATCCACATCTCAGTCTTTTGAAAATGAAGAAATACCTCAATAAAGAAACAGAAGCCACTGAATGGAATGCCCTTAGAAACCTATCCAGCTCTGAATAATCTTTGAAAGAAGCAGTCTGAGTGCCAAAAGGACTGGTACATGGGTATCTGCTTTTTCATGTTTCTGAAAATGGTTTAGAAAAACAGAAATGGTTCAGAGTCAAGGCACTCTTTGTTCATTAAGTCCTCACAATGAGATGTAAAAGCTATCTGGTTTCTTACCATAGCCCCAAACTGACAATTATGGTTGGAAGTAGCTAGTGAGATCCATTCATATCAGTGGTCGTGATGAACCCCTTTAATAATTTTGTGAAGGAATTATTTTTTCCTCTTAAAAAAATGAGATATAGTTTGCTCACTGCAAAACCCACCCTTTGAAAGTGTACAATTTAAAAAATGAGTGTTTTTTTAGGCTATTCTCAAAGTTGTGCAACAGTCACCACTATCTAATCCAGAATCTTTCAACACCCCATGAAGAAGCCCCATCCCCATTAGCAGTCACTCCGCATCCCCCCTTCCTCCTGGTTCCAGGGACCACTAATCTACTTCCTGCCTCCATGGATTCAGCTATTCTGGGCATTGTGAAGGAATTCTTAACATGTTCATTTTAGAGATGATGAAACTAAAGCCCAGAGACTAATCAGTTGTCTGGGGTTATCCTGTTTGTATGTGGTGTGGCCAGAATTTCACTTCAAGTCTTCACGCTCTTGGTCAGATTTGAGAGAGAGGAGACGGAACTGGAGAGGAACACATTAACCGTGTGAAAAGAGGATACGTAAAATGCTTGTTGAAATTAGAACCAGTAATAACGCTCTTTTTTGACTAAGTTATGAACCAATTAACAAATAAGAGTAAACCAGATGAGACAGCAAAAGATTGCCTTTATTACTGACAAAGCTGATATGGGAGGAAGTACTAATATCTTTGGGAAAATGGACTCATCAGTACTGAGTCCAGAATTACAGCAGGCATCCTCATCCAGATACAGAACATTCTGGAAAACCACAGCCTCCCCTCTGGGAGCAGACAGGGAACAAACGATAACCCCTGTTTGTTGTAGGCAGGCTACCGCCAGGGAAGAGAAAAAGGGTGAGGTAAGCTGAGTATGCCTATTTTATTTTTCCTAAACTTACCAATAAGGAAAGGCAATTGAGGAGCACCTAAATGATATCCCCTTCAAGTTGGAAAAATCCACAGGGTAGAACAGGAGGAGATTTTTCTCGACTGATGGAGTCTGATGAGAGAGTGCCCAGCAGATGTGCCCTGGGGCTCTGGAACATGAGAGAGGGTAAAGAGAAGAAGGTAGCAAGGTCTACCCAGGAACACCTACAGAACCTACAACCCACAAGTGGAACAGAGGAGATTCAGAAGTGCCTGCTTGCCAAAGAGATGAGTGTAAATTCGTTGACAGAAAGTCTTGGGTCACAGGCCCTTGAAGTCTCATGGTCAAGAGAAGTGAGGTCTCCCAAAGCAGGCGTGGAGAGTATTACTGGCTGGTTTCACAGCTGGAAAGCCTGAGGAGAATCAACAATGTTGAGAATGCTGCGTGGAAACTGAAATAGTCCCTCAGCGCAGCCAAGCAGAGCAACCACTGGGTATTATCATCCATAACACGAAGCAGACAAGAGTGGAAACTGAATCCCGCCATCAGTATACCAGTGTGTGGCCAGTCATGAAGCGATGGCCCCCTGCTTGCGTAAGAGGCTTCCTTCTCTCCCACTTCTGTTTCATTCTTGAGAATTTAGGATTGGGATCAGGTGAAGAAAAGGAATGACCAAGACAGAGCTTTGAACTGGATTGAACCTGAGATAACAATCCGTAATTTACACAAAACGTCCTGGGTTGAACTAAGAAAGTTCTCCCAAAAGGACTTTATTAGTTTTCCTGTTAAGGGTCAGAAAGGCGGGCTAATGAACTAAGTTTAGAAACTTTTCTTTTTGCATACGTGGGTTTTGTGAATTATTTTAACTGTGAGTCAGTATAACCTTATCCATAATTTCATTGTGCTATTGTGTTGTGCTTTTCTTCTAACCACTTTCCACTTCAACTGGGTCTTGGGGGCCAGCTTAATAGAAAAATTTGAATCTATCAGATGTACTGTGATTAACGGAGGATCAGACCTGATTCTCAGGTGTTCCAAGGAAGATAATTCTAAGTGCTTTCGCAAGAGAATATATCATTCTCGGTGGTTCTTTGGGTTTCAACCAAGACGCTCAAATGAGATAAATCCAAAGTTGCGGGTCTTGACAGCAGTGGCCGAGAAGTGGATGTTTGGAGGATGTAACCTCTGTGACCACCTTGTGCTCGGAGAGAGTTCTTTTCAGATCACATCAATGATACAGATTTCCTTGAGAAATGATGTAGTGGGTTTTAATGCTCATTTTCTATTACTTTATTTTGTGTAGATGATGATGTAAAATGTTAAACCAAAAATAAAAACCAGTCTTACATATGCCATTCCTCTGCTGCATTGGTAAATTACAGCTGTGGTCTCCACGGGTAATTAAAAGGTGTTTATGAATAACCATAAACTCCAACAGTTGGAGTTATCTACATGTTGCACAATACATGATCCAAGAATCTTAGAAATCAGAGAGCGAAGAGAGACTTAAAGATTTTTCTACTCTTCTCTCCTGACGCCAGTCTACAGATGACGAATCCGAGTTTCAGAAAAGTGTTGTTATTTGGCTAAGACGACTGCATTTGCTTGTGGCAGAAAGTAGGTCTCGGGAAAGCTGTTCTTGGGCTTCTTGTACTCACAAGTAATATATTCCTCTTTTGATTCAGTTCCACAGAAAACATAATCTATGAAGGTGTCCCAAATCAGGCAGGACACCATAGAGCTTCAGAGCCTGGCTTCTGAGATTCAACTGCTGGGTTTCAAAATTTGATGCCTCCTCTCATTAGCAGCATGAGTGGATAAGTAACTTAACCTCTATAGCCTAAATTCCTCATTTGTATGATGGAAAAACTAATAGGGTCTACCTCACAGAGCTCTTGTGAGGGTTAGACAATTTAATCCATATGAAGGATTTAGATCACAGGGCTACAGAATAAGACTCAATAATGTTACCTCTTCATGTATACATGGGCACGCACCCAAGGAAGAATCCTACGATATGAGCGCAATGGAGAGTTGAGGAACCAACATTTTTGTATGTGCTTGCAGCGTGCTTGTACACAGATACGATATTACTGGAATTGGGTAGGGATGTAATATTGGTGAGAAAGACTAAAGAGTCCTGAGTAATTCAGCCCCTTGGCTTTGGATATCACCCCTTGTTCTCTCAGCTATTTTTTTCTTCCTTTCCTATTATTTCTAAGAATTTTTAAAAGTTTTAACAGAAAAGAGAAAATTAAAAGCAGCTGATGGGACTCTTCTGACTTCTTTACTGCACTCTCTGAAATGTAGGAAGAGTGACCTGAATTCAAACGCAGGACAACCCATGGATGTCTTAGAATTCCAGATGCAAACCCTTTTTCCCTGGTTAGCCCCGTTTCCCTACCCTGAGTCTCTCCGCTGGGGAATTCCTATTTGCAAATCTCAGTGCGTCTTCATTTGGATGAATCCTGGGAACCCAGACACATCACGCAGCATCTGGGAAACATGGGAAACCCTTCAGTTTGCCTCCCCAGAGTTATCTGGGGATGAGAAACATCTGTTATCATCCTTTCAGTAACAGGGTATTTGATGGGTTTTTTTTTTCTGCTTTGCTTTGAATATTCTCAGCTCAGCAAAATATTTTCCATAAAGAAGTCATCAAAAATAAGGTATGATAAACTCATGAACTTGAGGTGTTATCAATCATAAAAATGCTGTAAGATATCCCAGTTATAATCATCTCCCATTATTAAAAAATTATACTAAAATATTCAAAAGATTATGCTTTTGGCCGTTTGCAGAACAGTGCCCAAGAAGCAAGCTATCTGTGTTAGTGGTTTAAACACAACTGGAAGAAATAAAAAATGCAGTGAAACAGGTGCAAGGGTGTTGGAGTCATTGAAGCATTGATGTAACTGTCTTAAGTCCCATAAAAGAGTAGCATTTGGCAGGTCTCTATATAAGTGAGGTTAGGTTTGCCAGAAAAGTAAAATAACACTACTGGTAAGTGAAAAACTCATATCCTATCAGAATTTCCCTGCATTCCATCCAAAACTTCTATGAAACCTTGGTAATAGGCTGATTCATCACATATAAATTCCATTCCAAAAAATAAAAAGGAACTATAACTTTCCCACCATTGCTCTGTAGAAAAGCAAAGAGCACTATTGAAAATGTTTGCTAATTCCTTGTTCATAAAGAAATGTGTCATTTTGTTTAGTGATTATTTCTCCCTTCACCTCCACCTCACTAACTAAAGTGTGATAATAAAGGGAGTATCTAAAGTGATAAAAACTATATTATTATATATTTTTTCTTTTAAATTAATGGTTTGGGTTACATTATATAGATGAATATAGATGAGCTTGCCTGGTTGCAAACAATTATTCGTCTGAATTTCAAATTGAAGTGATCCACTTTACCCATTTAAGCAGCTAAGTGACTTACACTAAGTTTATGACTGAAAATCGGATGGATGGCTTTAATCAGGGTTTAAATTACATGGAATTCATAGATCATAAGATGTAGATTTTTTTTTCCTTATGAGTGTGGGGAGAGAACAGGATGGGAAACATGTCTTTGGATGAAGTACTGGAAACTTTTCTTTAACTATTAAAGAGCTGTTTACAGTTATTTTTGGGTTGCATGTTAGTTAAATAAAATGACAACCGTCTTCTGTTTATAACTGAGAGATTCCTGTGGTTATGGACCTTCAACTCTGGGGACTAAACTCACAGAGACATTTCCCCCTTCCAAGTCCCCACTCCACTTTTTCTTACCCATAAGACTTTGTAATGACTCCACTCCAGTGCAGGAATGAATGCTCTAGAAGTATTGCTTGGGAGTGTGAACTGGTGTGTGTGAAAATTATAATGCAGGAAGTTATTTGCTTAGCTGTGGATCATAAATAAAAGTGTATTAGCTAAACTTGTTAATCATAGATTTGACTGAGCTGGTGCGCAGAGGAAAACAAACTGTAATAATATGTGTCATCTCACTTCCGAGGTAAGAAGTCCAGAATAGAGAGAAGATAAGGGAGAGATTCTACCTTGGCACCAACGATCTAAGCTTCTGACTATTGATTCATGTAAAACAGCTCCACCAACTTGGTGGATCAGACTTCAGTAAGCCACCCCCAGGGAGGAGCCTCGTAAACAGGCCATTTCCATAGCAACCGTTGGCATCCCCCTGACATCTACTCGTCTGCCTGAGGAACTGACCAAAAAGGTGGTTAAATGTGACGAGTCCCTCATGAAGGGGAAGACGGGTGGTGGGGGGATTGAAGGAAGACAGTGGCCCCATCTTTGTTCAGTAAGAAGACAAGGGGTCTGGGAGAGGTTTTGCTCCTGCCTCTGACCTCTTAATTTCTCCACTATTGTTCTCCAGATAAATAGAGTTCGGAAGAGGAATGAAAATAAACACCTTATAGGTCATGCATCTCTACCTTTGCTCTCTCTGTGTTGGCCAGGGTCAAAATTGCCTGCTGTGAGCAAAGGTTTTCTGTATGCAGTGTTGTGCAAAAACAATTCAGGTTTTGATATTCAAACCTAAAAGACAATTTCATTGTCATTAATCAAGCATTGTGTTGATGGATATCTGAAAAAGAAGTTTCTAGGAGGGACTAGTGTCTTCTGAAATATTAGTAAATTCATTATTTAAAAAATTCTGTAGTCTAATCGGTTTGGAAATCACAGGTTGAACAAAGCTAAGTTGATTCAATTTCTGTAGGGATTCTCACAGCCTTTAATGTTTTATTAGTTACCTATCCTAGCTGTATTCTAGACAGAGAAAGAGATAGGAGAGAAAAATTATATATAACTTGCTTTAGGGAGGCAATCAACCACACCTGCTACAACATAATTGCATGCGTTATGGCCCCTTTATGGCCCGGGAAAAGGGATAAATGATACTGCATTTAAGCATCAGTTGTTTTTTAAACAATGGCCACTAGAGTCTTATAGTTGCAGAGTTTTGGAAATGGGAGTGTAGAGCACAGCCCTTGTGTCAAATTTTGTCTTTATGCGAGTTTGTGCAAATTATTTAATTTCCCAGATCCTGAATTTTCTCATCCAAAACAATGAGCTAATACCTAGCTCTTGGGTTTCTGTAGAGGTTGCACATAATTATGAATGCAGTTCTTGGCACAGAAATGACCGACTGTTTCTTTCTCTCCTCGACCTTCACACTTTCCCCAGCCCCAATCAGCCATTTAAACCTAAAGTGCCTCAGAAAAGAATGAGGGACTGTCTCCTGCCACACAGCATAGGTGGTTTCCCTCAGAGAACAGTCAGTGTCCAACAGTGATTACCCTTAAAATATCTTCTGTCATTCATTCCATTTGTCCATTCCACCAGGCAGCCAACACATTCTTTTGTGGCGTCTACTATGGATCAGGCACTAAGGATAAAGATAGACATGATTTCATTCCTTGACTGAACTTACCGTCCAGCAGTGAAAACAACCATTTGAATAAGCAGTAGTGGTCACGTGTGGCAACAGATCTGATGGAGGATGTGCAGGGTGCTAATTGTGAGCCTAGGAATCTAAGGAAGGAGGTAGAGATCTAGTACAGCTACTCTTCCCCTGGTCCACAGTGAGAGAACTAGTATAAAAATCACACCCACAGAAAAATAAGAAGTGAGAGACTGGAGTGAAACAAAAATGAAAAAGAGCTGTGCCTTCAAACTGTGTTTCTTACTTGGCCTCCATAGCAACTTGAAAAGGTAGTAAAGCAAAGCAAGCCACTTTTCTCAAGGACGAAGAGCCAGTTCCCAGTGCAGCCAAGGCTATTGTCCAGGGTTTCTGAATTCTAGCCCAGACTCTTCACCATTGTACAGTGTTAAGTGGCCACAGTGGGGATAAACAGAGGAATTTCCTTAAAGTCTCCAACTGAAAATGACCCTATCATTAGTTTCTTCATAATGCTTCCTCAGAATTCTGTCCTTTACTTTCTCATTTCTCATGTGACTCCAAAATTTCATTTTTTTTTAACCTATGTCATAACATATCTGATTATAATTCCACCAGGCCAAGGACTATGTTATCTTCCTGTGTATATTTTCAGTACCTAGCTTGTGTTGACTGATAGAATTAATTAATTGACATGTTAGCTGAGATTAGCTTATGCCAATTTATATAAACAATTAATAAAACCCTAGCATTAAATTAGATATTCTTTTGTTAAAAGTAGGGAGTTCTCATTAAAATTGTTTTGACCTTCAGTTTTGCTGTCATTGTGTCTGTTCATATAAATGACTAGAGCAGAGAAATTATAGTAGGAATAGGAAAGTTCTCCTCTGTGATTGATATACTTGGAGTCTGAAGAATTTATATCCTTCTCACAGTGCCTTCTGGGGGAAAATATATTAAGGAACAGCAGAAATTATTTTTGATTCCCCGTTTATGCTCAAATGATAGTTATCTTTTAATGTAATAAAAATGATCAAGCTAAAAATATTCTAGAAAAATTACCAACAAGTCAAATAGAATCCAGCTCAAGTCACTTGAAGTCATTGATTTCAAGTATCTTTTTGGAAACAACTTATATTTTTTTAAAAAAGAAAGAATCTATTTTAGATACCAAGTTGACCTTGGGCTTAATGGTTAGGTTAATTGAGGAGTTAGGAATCTATAGGAATAACTCTCTGCTGATGATGGATGGAGAGTGGGGGCTGGGATGCTTCAACAGGCTTTATCATCCTATAGTTGTGTCTCAATTTTGAGGACCTGAGGTTCACCATAGTTAGAGTCTGATGATTCCATTCATGGAAGCTGTCTGGTCACTTAGCAAAGGATGAACAAGCTAATTTTAACATTATAATTGTTTTAGCACTGCCCTAAATGATAAACATCAAACCTCTTAAACTGGAATCAGAAAATGAATTTCTTGCTTATTATTGGGAAGTATCCACTACAACTTCATTGAAATCCTCCTTATTTTGGCTTGGTAGTCAAAATTTGGTTAAATAAATGTCCTCACTAAAGGGCTAGCGTACTTAATACAAGTCAGGGGGAAAATGGGCCTTGAAATATTTATTCCTAGCTTTCCTGGAATATTTTGACACAGCTTCGGTTTAACTTGGGCATTGTCACCAAGGGTGGAAATGGAAACATCTCCTTTACTCATCTTCTGAGAATGTTTATATGATTCCATTTGTCTGCCTCTAATTCCTTAGAGATAGAATTTTATTATCAGGTTTCCTGAAGGGTGTTTCACATAGTCACATGGTTGGTTTAATTTCACATTGCCCTTTGTGGACAGGACTATTTGTCCACAAAATGGAGAGCCCACACAAAAGTCACACATGCAAGTTTAAGGAAAGAACTTTTAGATCATTGGCTTGAATAAGAGACACCAATTCTTATTCTAAAGAAATACAGAAGTCAAAAATTTTTGGCTATAACTGATTATTAAGAAGTCCTCCTTGGATTATCTCAGTGCAAACAAAAAACATGCACTTGAGCCAAATGCCCTTCAATTACAAGGTTTATTTATTGATTTACTTTTTAAATCAAGGGTGGAGCATTAAGCCAAATGCACTATGGAGCTAATGAAAACAAAATATTTGATCATTTGAAGTGCAAAAAAACCCTCCCCTGAATAACCAATATACAGTCACACCACTACAGAATAATATGAAAGACAGGGAATTATTGGGTAATTCTGGCTCTGGGTCTTTCTTACCTCATGTGGTTTTTCAATAGGTTTGAGACTGAGATACACAAAAAAGTCAGATAAATGTCAAAGTCCTTCCAATGGTCTGCAGGGTCCTTCACATTCTGGCCCCCACTCTCTGGACCAATCTGACATTATTACTCTCTCTCTTTATCACAGACACATGGGCATCCTTGCCGTTCATCTCTCATGTACCCAAGCTCTTGCCTCTGTCTTTCCCTTTGCTCAGAAAGCTCTTCTCTTTTTAAAAAAAAAAATTTTTTTGGAGTATATTTGATTTACAATGTTTTTGTTAGTTTCAGGTGTACAGCAAAGTGAATCTGTTATACATATACATATATGCACTCTTTTTTGGTACTTTTCCTATATAGACCATTACAGAGTACTGGTTAGAGCTCCCTGTGCTATACAGTAGGTCGTTATTAGTTATCTATTTTATATATAGTAGTGTGTATATGTCAATCCTCATCTCCCAGTTTATCCCTACCCCACGCCCCCAGAAAGCTCTTCTTTGTGGGACTCATCTAACCATCTGTATAAAATGGCAAATCTCCCTCACTTTTCCTGGGACTCCCAGGGATCCTCACTCTGTTTTGTTGTGTAGTTAACCCTTGCTACATAACAGACCACTCCAAAATTAGTGACTTAAAGCAACAAAGATTTGTTGTTTCTCTTGATTTTGTTGGTTTGCCTGTGCTCATTCAAGCAGCTACACTGATTTGGGGGTGTCCACTGAAGATGGCCTCACTAACATACCCGGCATTTGATACTGGCTGTCAGGTAGGTATATTAGTTCTCCTCCATGTGGCCACCCATCCTCCGGGAGGTTTATGGCTGACTCAGGGCACTGTTCCAAGAGAGTGAGATGGAAGGGGCGAGGCTCCTTGAGGTCAAGGCTCTCAAACTCCGACAGAACTCATGCTGTATGATATTAACAAGTCACAAGGGGTGAGAAAGGAATCCTACTTCTTGAAGGGAGGAGCAACAATGAATTGTGGCCATATTTAATCTACTACAATTTGTTTTCTAGTTTACTTATTTATTTACTTGCTGGCTTTCTTGCCACTCCCATTAAAATGTAAGTCCCCTGAGGAAAGAGACTTGGTTGTGTTCCTTACTATAGATCCCCAGTGCATAGAACAATGCCCAGGTCATAGTGAGTGCTCATTCAATATTTTTTTAAATGAATAATAACGAATGATCTCATTTGATCTTCACAACCATCCTGCAAAAAAAGGGAAGGTTTGGGGAAGAATAAGTTCCTTGAGTCTAAGGGTAGGTTCTGTTCTTTTGAAGCAGTGTCTCTAGCTCATAACATAAGACCTGGGCCACAGAAATCCACAGAAATTGGTGCTGGAAAATATTTGTTGATTGGCTGTTGCCATTGTGATTTTACAGATGAAAAAACTGAACCTTGAGATACTTTCTGGCCCAAGAGCTTATAATTATTGTTAAAGCTGGATTTAAAACATAGGCCTTCTGTCTTGAAATTTAATTTTTTTTTTGATAGTACCATTCACCAAATTACATTGTGTGCATACAATGGATCAAACATACTGCTATGAGCCAGAAATACAAAGGAGAAAAAAATTTAATCCATGGACTCAAGACACTTAACATGTACTGAGGGAGTTAAACGTTGGTTAAATAGGCACACAAACCATGTGGAAGTGGTACTATGATGTGATCTACAAAGAACAGTGCTATGGGAGGCTACAATAATAGTTTTTGACATTAGAGAAACAACAGTGACCCAAACAGACATCCTTATTTCCCTCGTGGAGCTTGTAGGTAATAATACACTAATGGTACATTAGTGAGACAATATTTTCGTGATATAAGCACTTTGCTTCAATTCACAAGACCTGGTCATATTAACTATTGGTATAACCAGGGGTAAAACATTTAGCCTTTCTGCTACATAAGGATACAAATGCATGCCTTAACTTGTAAAGAATATAAGGTACTAATATCATGAAAAATGCCCAATCTCATGCCATACTTATCTGCTAGATTCTGGTAAGTGCCCAATTTTAGATCTCACTGGACTGAGCTGGAATTTAGACTTGACCTCTTGAATACGAAAGTAACACAATTTCTAGAAGGGAGCAATCAATTCTGCAGGACGCCCCTGGTTCCAGTTCTGACCCTGCTCCTGGTGAGTGGTTGCCTTTGTACAAGTCAGGGCCCCCTGAGGACCTCAGTTTTCTCTTCTCTCAATGAAGAGATTTAGCTGGATTTGTTCTAAGGGCTAATTCTCAATGGGTGGTCTGCTTCTTCTCATCACCACTGTTCCCCAGCTCACACTTACCTCCCTCCCCTCACATACTTTATAATCCTCTTTGAGAGTCTACCTCTCCTATTGTTCTATCGGCATCTGGTCTATCACAGTCTGGGGAGGAGAGCATGGAAAAGAGGAAGAAGAAGACTCAGGCACAGAAAATGATGTCATCTCTCCCCCATGCTGAGATAGTGCCTGCTTTCCAGTTGCATAGACTCCCTGTAGCTTCTAACAAGTGTTCTTTGGAGGTGTGTGGAGTGGAGGTCCCGAAGTTCATCTAGCATTGTGCTAATAGCCTTTTCAGCATTTGTCCCTTGGATCAGGCTCTGTCTCTGAGCTCCATTCATAAATAAAACTCATGGTAACCCTCTACAAGGTCCGCTTTAGGGGAAATTTGTTCCAGGAAGGAAAGTGCTATTAACTACAGATTGCTGGGGTAAGCAGAGTGCTTTGCAAATAACGCCTAATAGACAGGGCCAGGTGTGAAGCATGATTTATATCCTCCCATGATACAAAACCTTTTAATGCCTTGGCTGCCTGTCGACATCTTGGAAATGTGCCATCCTGCTCCAGGACATTGTTACAGTCTAACACTCCAGGTGGGGAGCAGCAATTCCTTGGTTTTTAACCACCTTGAGAAAGAAAACTCTGGGTCAAAATTAATAAAAGCACAAGAGCATGAGGGGAAAAGGAGATATGTGATCAATGGTGAAAGAACTCTTCACGATTAAAAGTCATCTGGCCTGAGAAAATGTCCTTCTTTTAGCTGCAATAAAAAATAAAGCTCCTCCCCACTTCCAACAGTCTTTTTTATCCAGGGTTTATGCTGGTCCAGTCTGAGACTTGATAAGACTGGCCTTACGCTGAGTCATAGAGGTGATAAACTAGAAGATGTTATTTCATCTTCTGCCTCGCCTTCCTGTCTTACACATAGTAGAGAAAGCCTTAGAGGGGGAGAAAATGAGCATACAGAGGAAAAGATCAGGAGAGACATGATAGAAGAGAGGGGTTGGGAAAGAGTGAAAATAGAGAGAAGAAAATATAGAAATGTAGCGTGGTTGAGCAGTCAGACATGGATTAGTCCTAGTTCTAGCGATGTGTGACCCTCAACAATTACTTCTTATTTCTAAACCCCAGTTTTCTTATCTATAAAATGGGTTTCATAATATGTAACTACCTATAATAGCTTGGATTGTGAAAATTAAATGGTCTTCCTAAAAGATGGAATAGTTGCCATAGCCGGAAGTGGACTCAGGAGACACGATGATTGAATGCAATGTGGTGTCCTGGGTTGTATCCTGGAATAGATGCAAAGAAATTATTAGAAAAAAACTGTTGAAATCTGAATAGTCTATAGTTTAGTTAATGGTATTATGCCATTATGAATTTCTTAGTTTTGGTAAATGTACTGTGGAAATACAAGATAGTGACATCTGAGGAAGCTGGGTGAAGGGCTTTCCAGAACTCTCTGTGCTATCTTCAAAACTCTTTAAAAGAAAATAGAGGCCTTCTGATAAACACCCTGCCTTCTCTTTGCAACCTGTTTCAGTCCTATTTGTCTTGCAAAGCCCAGCTCATGTTACGTCCCTAGTCATGTCTTGCCCAGCTTCTTCAAGTCATTCCCACCTTTTCCTTCAGTTTCTTTGACTGCTGTGTACCCCAAAGCCTGAAGTTCTTCATTTCTATTGAATGCCTGATCCAGCTCTCATTAGAGATTCATCTGGATAAAAGACAGGTGATTTTGAAATACAAATTTATTGGACAGAGTGAAAGGCTGTCAATCATTCATGTCTGAGGTTGAGTTGCTTTGATGGGATTAGAAACTCCCCAGTACCTCGCTGAGAAAAGTCAGGGTATGGTTAATGAAGGAGCAAAAGGAGGAAGGGGGCACCTGAAGAAAGGAGACCGAGAAGTCCAGAAGGAGGAAGAAAGATGAAGAAAGGGCACTGCAGGGCCACACACGTGAACATGTCTAACAGGTTCCCTTCCACATGCCTCTGGAAATAAGTTCAGCTTTGAAGTGTTTTCTAGTTTGGGTTTCCCCAGAAAGTTACCATGCCTGAAGCAATTTCTGTGAGAGGTGATTGCAAGAAATATACTCATAGTGAGGTGGGGAAACAAGACAAGGAAGTCAGTTGATAAAGTGTTCAGGAAGCCAGTTACCAGCATAAATAGCAGGAGTTTTATACCACTGGAGACCTCTGAGGGTCAGTAATATATGAGTCTCAGAGATTTCCCACCCGGAAGATATTGGAGTTAGAGTATATATACACTGCCTGCCGTCATCCATCATCAGCTGTCTGCTTTGTGCGTGTGGGGAGGGTGTTCTCTAGGACTCCTAGCTTACCAGGGTGCTGCCATGGAAAGTTCTCAGACAGGGCAGTAGCTGGCTTGCTCACAGAAGAGGGTATACAGATGGGTACCAATAGCTTCTGCTACGGGGAACCAATCCACTTGCTCCAAACTTCAATTCTTCCACTTGTCAGCTGGGAGAGCTTTGACAAGTCCCACTGTGCCCTTTTCCTAGGTTTGCTGTGAAAATAAGAGCTTGATTGTGTAACAGCATTTAACTCATGGTCTCTGACCTGAAAGCTACTCAGTGATTATTCTTTCCCCACCCAGGCTCTCTTCAGACCATACTCATTCCACCTGTGGCACAGATCCAGCGCTACAGCCTCAAAGATCATACCGGGGTATGGAAACCACGTACACCTATGACTGCATAATTCCAGGCTGATCTGATACAGGAGATGTTTCCCTTCACTTAAAAGGGGGAAATGAGGATAGAGGAGGGAAGAAAGTAGCAAACAGAAACCAGCATCATGGCAGTTGAATGACTCTTTCATTGGATTTTTAAGGCCTATGTAAGGAATGAGGAAAGTCTGTTTCTGTGAGTATCTTTCTCATGGGGTCTCCCAGGGATCATTCCCACATAAAGAAGGCCTCATTAGCCCCTAAACATATGCGTTACATATCCCAGCCTGTGAATCTGAGGCATCAAGATATTTTTAACGAAGTGCATTTATGGTGTTTTGCCAAATGCAACTCATAGAAAAACTAATATATTTTCCATTTCTTGGGTCCTTAGGGAAAGATAATGTTATAAACCATTATCCAGAGCTTCTTCTTAAGACTTTCCTAGCCTGACAGCCCTTTCAGTTTTGTAATCTCTTCCTTAAAGTCTGGGTTTCGGTTGTTTACGCACTAGTGTTTTCTGACATCCTCCTTTTCATCCAAAATCCAAGGAGGCTAAACATGAACCACACATTTTAAACATGAACCTCATGTTGCTAAACTTCAAATAACTGCTACCAAGCAGTGGAGGATTCTCAAATAACTGAAATTTGGTGAGTAGTTCTTTGAGGAGCAAAGAAGAAACTGTTAAAGGCATCAATCTGAGAATTTTTTGGCAGCATCTTGCAGGGAACTGTTTGAGGTTGCTTACGATCAGTTTCATCTTTCAACCATCCTCTATTTACATCTCTGTTTGGATGACCCAAAGAAAAATACCAGGCTGTAATCATCAGAGAACATCCTTTCATGCTAACAATAATAGTCTACTAATGAAGGCAAACGAGTAAGCCAATCCGTTCTCTTTACTTAACTGAGAAAATTATGCTGATGGGCTTTCCCTGGTTAAGCCTTGGACTAAACAGGGTTCATTCCACACAAAGAGGAGCAAATTATGAGAGAAAAAGTAAAGAATTAATTGTACCTAATTAGTTACAAACGTGAGCCATTTCTCCTTTGAGTGTTTTTTACACCAGCACCTTCCTTTCCACTCTTTTTGCCATCTTCGTTTTCCAGTTCTCACTGCCACATAATCAGGATATTTCAGTGGATAGTTAACCAATCAACCCGCCTCTATCAAGCAAGACTATTGACTTGATTACTTCAATTCATCGTATCCCACTCTTCCTCAGAAATCAATAGCTGTTCTCAGAGGAAAAAAGTGGCAACTCTTACAGCTGGGCTTGCTTATCCCACCTTAATGTCCACTACTTCCCTATATAAACCTTCACTGTTTTTCAGGCTAATCTCTTTAGAGTCTCCCAAACACATCTCATGACTTCCGATTTCCACACGTTCGACATTTCTTCTTTGCTCTTATTTGAATATCACCCACCTATTGAAGGCTGACTAAAATCTCACCTCCATAAACCTCACTGAAGCATAAAAGGCATGCTGAGAGGGAAAGAGGTGGGTAGGGAGAGAGGGGGATAGAAAGAGGCAGAGAGAGAAAGAGAGACAGAGAAAGAGGTAGAGGTTCTAGAGAAATATTAAAGTGGCTTTGAGGCTCACCTTTGCAACTGACAAGCTTTGTGTTGGAAGGGAAATTTCTTAACTTCTTTGAGTCTCCTTTATAAACAGTTATGAATACTTGATTGAGTTTTTGATTGGAATAAAGAAAAGGAGATACAAGTTGTCTGGAAAAAGTGAATTGATTTTTTTTATTCAACACTTTTTCATTAAGTGCCTCATAAAATTTAGTCAATGGAGCATTGTGGAGCTACTACTGAACTTGACTGTGTGATTTAGCTTCACCGACATTCAGTCATTGAGTAATAACACGACAATATTACTTAGTCATTCCATGCTTAGATATTTACCAAGGAGAAGTGAAAATATATGTCCATACAAAGATTGTACCAAAATATTGATTGCAGCTTTACCTGTAATAGCCCCAAAGTGGAAACAACCCAAGTGTTCACTAAAAGGTGAATGATATATTCACCCAATAAAATACTACTTAGCAATAAAAAGGAATAAACTATTGATACAAGCAACAACATGGATGAATCTTACAACATTCATTTTGAATTAAAGAAGCCAGAACCTCCACCCCTAAAAAAAAAAAAAGAGCGCATATAGTATGATTTCATTTATGTAGAATTCTACAAAATGAAAACCAATATATAGTGACAAAGCCAGAGAGTGGTGATCCGGAAGGAGGGAGTACAAAGGGACGTGAGGAGACTATCTTGATTATGGTGATGGTTTCATGGACGTATGCATGTCAAAATTCATCAAATTGTACACTTTAACTTTGTGCAAATTACTGTATGTCAATAAAGCTGCTTTTTTTTTTTTTTTTCTTGCGGTATGCAGGCCTCTCACCGTTGTGGCCTCGCCCGTTGCGGAGCACAGGCTCCGGACGCGCAGGCTCAGCGGCCATGGCTCACGGGCCCAGCCGCTCCGCGGCACGTGGGATCTTCCCAGACCGGGGCACGAACCCGTGTCCCCTGCATCGGCAGGCGGACTCTCAACCACTGCGCCACCAGGGAAGCCCAATAAAGCTGCTTTTAAAACTTAAAAAGAGCTGCCTTATTTATTTGGTACAAATAGCCTGTGGAACCATGCAAGAAAGAGATACAGCATTTTGGCAACAGCTTCATAATCCCCAAATTACTAGGACTATACATCTTTATAGGGATGGATGGTGGGCACAGGGGTTAAAAAAGAATATTCTCTGGAGGAAGAAGGATCTTCATTCTCCTTTAAAATTTTAAGTGAGAAGCCATACACCAGATATTTAGAATTCAGGAAGCCTCTTGGAAAGATTAGAATTTCCAAAAAAAAGTATTTTTTTACTACAGAGCTTTATAATATATGACCTTCAAATGACATTATTAAATGACTTCCAAAGAAAGTTAAATACTGTTCTCACTTTTATTATTGTTTGAGGGTTTACTTACAATTTAAAAAACATACATCATAGCAGATCTTCCATATTTCTCATTCCTTAACACAGGAGCTCCAAATTCCAGAAAAGAAATGTCCCTATGAAGAAGAAAGAACAGCGAGTAGAATCTACAGAGAGGATTTTGGCTAAACCTCTATAGGAGAATTTTTTTTTTTAACATCTTTATAATTGCTTTACAATAGTGTGTTAGTTTCTGCTTTATAACAAAGTGAATCAGTTATACATATACATATGTTCCCATATCTCTTCCCTCTTGCGTCTCCCTTCCTCCCACCCTCCCTATCCCATCCCTCTAGGTGGTCACAAAGCACCGAGCTGATCTCCCTGTGCTATGCAGCTGCTTCCCACTAGCTATCTATTTTACATTTGGTAGTGTATATATGTCCATGCCACTCTCTCACTTTGTCACAGCTTACCCTTCCCCCTCCCCATATCCTCAAGTCCATTCTCTAGTAGGTCTGTGTCTTTGTTCCCGTCGTACCCCTAGGTTCTTCATGACCTTTTTTTTTTTTCTTAGATTCCGTATATATGTGTTAGCATATGGTATTTGCTTTTCTCTTTCTGACTTACTTCACTCTGCATGACAGACTCTAGGTCCATCCACCTCACTACAAATAACTCAATTTCATTTCTTTTTTACAATAGCCAGGACGTGGAAGCAACCTAAGTGTCCATCATCAGATGAATGGATAAAGAAGATGTGGCACATATATACAATGGAATATTACTCAGCCATAAAAAGGAGAACTTTTAACATTCAAAAATGTCACTAAGTGTTGTGAACTGCTTCAGTATGGAGTGAATTTCCTGCCCCTCGAACTCTTTGAGGTATGCCAAATTCAGCAAGATAACATCACAGGGGAATGATGATGTGGGGAAGGTCCACAGGGGAGATTGGAACAGAAGGTCTTCTTATTCTGTGGAGATGGTCATCCCAAACCATCGCCTCAGCAATGATGCTGTAAAGCTGAAATGGTAGAATTGCAGTAATAGGTTTCTTGTCTATTGCAGAGTTCTTGCAATTTCTCCATAGTAAGGAAGAGGTCCCAGGAGATATGTCGTTCTCCTGCAGTCTGCCACTAATTTCCAGGACATTTTCTCCTTACTGTTCATGTCACAGAGTGGATAGTTTTAACCTAAGAGAGACATTGTACAAATTGCTCCTTTTTAGCATTCAGGGAAACATACATTTGGTATCTTTCTCAGTTGCAAAGGGGAAAGTGTCCAGAGGGAGTTGGCCGAGCCAACAGAAGACAAGCACTGATCAGTACACTTTCATGCATCTGTCTTTGGCTTGTTTTACACCAGAGTAAAGGGAAAAGATTCTATGTGTGCCCTACTAACTACTAACCTTTTCTAAGTGCAAACGTCCCTGGAAAAGAAAACTGAAATCACTAATAATCTGACATCCTTTCCTGTCTTCTCCCTCCCCCATTCCCAGGCCACTTTCTGCCTCAGAGGAGAATCTTCTCATCTGTAATAACAACTTCCAGGTGGGAAAGTTGGCATGTTCAAATCTCTTTCCTCTTCACAACCCCCTACTATATTTACCACCCCGCATCTGCCTAACCACCTTGAATCTTAATTATCTGGGCTCCCTGAAATATTCATAACCTTAGAATTATTGATGCAGTAATTTTATTTTATTTTGTTTATGTTTTTTTTAATTTTTACTTTATTTTTTATTTATTTTGGGCTGCATTGGGTCTTCGTTTCTGCGCGTGGGCTTTCTCTATTTGGGGCGAGGGGGAGGATACTCTTCATTGTGGTGCACGGGCTTCTCATTATGGGGGCTTCTCTTGTTGTGGAGCATGGGCTCTAGGCACGTGGGCTTCAGTAGTTGTGGCACGTGGGCTCAGTAGTTGTGGCTCACGGGCTTAGTTGCTCCTCGGCATGTGGGATCTTCCCGGACCAGGGATCGAACCCGTGTGCCCTGTTGCAGTAATTTTAAATGGGAAGAAAAAAGAGGAAGTATGAAAGGATGGGGCTGTGAAAGAAAAGACAATATCCACAAAAGGATATGTAAACTAGTCTTATTTGCAAACAGTGTCACATAGAGCCCTGAATTCCTTCTCTTGCTGGAGAAGGAATGAAGCAACAGAAAGAGAAATGCCCTCGAATGAGGCTACTTGCTTCTATCCAGTTCTGCTACAGACTGGCTCTGTGACTGTGAGTCATCCCTTTCATCTGTTTGGGTCTCAATTTCCTTATCTGTAAAATATTGCCTTGAACTAGATAGTTTCCTGAATAATGAAATATTAAGACATTTATGGAAAGAAAAGTAGAGAAGAGTAGACAACAGGGAGCGGCTATTCAGCTACTCAGCAGGGGTGACATTCTGTTTAGCAGGATGGTGGAGGAGTTGAAATATTGGCACAAAATTACAAAATTGTGAAAATTTGCCAATGTCTCTTTTTCCATGTATGAGGAAATGGCAAGGCATGGTGATGAAAGGGGAAGGGCTTGATGAAGATCCAAAGTAGAGCATTATTAGGAAACTGTAGCTGCTGTTGACACTGGTAAAGCATGAAGATGTCTTTGTAGGTAATACTAACAATTCCAGCTTCATGGCTGTGTTTTACATTGTTTCTGAACTGTCTGTGCCAAAGTTATGATAATTGCTTTATGAAGTAAAACTTACCAGTCTCTCCCAGCCTTTTCTGGAGTAATGATTAGAGATTTAAATGTGAAAAGTTTGCTCTCTATTTCTGTGGAGGTGGGGTTCCCATCTGTATCACCCTCTGAACATGTCAGTCTCATAATGAAATACACACACATACATGTCTCACAGGCACGCGTGCACACACACACACACACACACACACTCATAATTCTGGATCAGATTGCTAGCCAAATTCAACTCTTAAATGTCACTGCCTTTCATTACATCTCTACATTTGCTATTCATCTTGTCCTGAGTTAGAAAATAAGTTAAAGCTAAGGCTTCTGACCATCAAAAATTTTCCTGTTTGACTGCTTAGCCAAAAAAATTGTTCTTTATCTAAATGAATCACACACCAAATCCCACAAAAATCATCTACTCATCTTTGGGCATTTGTGATAGGAATGCCAAGTCTATGAGACTCTTCAAAGCTGAGAAATAACATTGCCTTTAAATTATTTTTTAAAATAAGCCTCTGAAATCTGAGGCTGAGGAAGAGGATGATGTAAGGCATGAGGGAAAAGGGAATGAGGAATAAAAAAGGAAGCAAAGATCTCTGCTCAAAAATAACATAACCAGAAAGGCAAGATTAGAAAAGAAAAAGACAAAGAAAAAAGCATAAAGACGGGTAACAAACACAAAGACGCACTAGCACAAAGCACAGCGCTTAAGTGACGTTTATGCAGAGAGGCTTGTAGACGTGGGTCTGACCTGGCTCTAGCTGGCTCTCCTGTGATTTCAGCTCCATCTCCTGCCACATGGTCACTCCTGCACCATATATGCCTACCATCCTGAAGCACCTCCATGTCCCTCCACACTGCCCCTTTCTCTAGGACGCCCTCTAGCTCCTTTGGCACGTGGATTCTTCTGCCAGAATTCTCTTTACCTTCATGAATGCCCCGAAGAATTCTGCTCATCTGTGCCACTTCCTCTCTGATAGAGACTCCACTGACTAATGAAGGCTCAGTCAATAACTCTTTTCTCATAATCTCCATAGCAGTTTCTGCATGGCTCTGCATAAATGCTGACATTTCCACAGTATATTATTATCAGTTATTGCTGCTCCCCAAACCTCTATGCTCTCACTCTGTCTCTTTCCTGGGAATTCTCATTCACTTCAGTCACATCAGTGGCCACTTATGAACTGATGCTGACTCACAGACATGTAACTCTGGCCAAGGTCTTACTCATGACTCCCTGGCTGCCCTACATAGATGCATGCTTACTGAGCATTTCCACAGGGATGTGATGGCCACATCAGGATTTCACTATCGAACATGATCCCGTTTATGTATTTATCAGCAGTTTCGTTTCTCACGGAGCCCCAGCTCTCACGGAGCAGACACACTGCTTAAATGAGTGTCTGGCCTGCAGTAGGCACTCAGTATAGATTTGTAAAGTATTTATCCCAACATGAACTCATATCTTTCCTGTGAAGTGTGTACTATCTCCTGAGCTCCCATAACCATTTATCCATTCACTCAAAACAGGAGTCATTTCAAATAAGTCTCACTTTTAGTTCTAACATCTAGCTGGAGGCTAAGCACTTCTTAACGTTCTCTTACCTCTTTCCAGAATGACTGCCTCAGCACCGGCATTTATTACCCCCTGAAATATGGTAATTATCTCTTAACTCTCCTTACCAGCAGTCTTGACTCTCTCCAGGTCACCCTCTACACTGCTTCAGAGTGGTATTTATTTATTTATTTTAAAAATTTATTTATTTTTGTGGTACGCGGGCCTCTCACTGCTGTGGCCTCTCCCGTTGCGGAGCACAGGCTCTGGACGCACAGGCTCAGCGGCCATGGCTCACGGGCCCAGCCGCTCCACGGCATGTGGGATCTTCCCGGACCGGGGCACGAACCCGTGTCCCCTGCATCGGCAGGCAGACTCTCAACCACTGCGCCACCAGGGAAGCCCCCAGAGAGGTATTTTTGAACACCAAATCCTAGTGTATGATTCCTTAACTCTAAACCTTTAAGTGGTTCCCCCTTTGCTTATGGGTTAGGCCCTAAGTTGCTGAGTTATTGTGTTTGGAAATGTTAGCTCTAGTCGTCTCTCTTGTTTTATTCACTTGGTAAATATCTACTGTCTAAGTATCTACTAAACCTAAGCATCACCTCCAGCACGAAGCCTTTTTAAAATCTCAGTGTTCCAGGTAGAAAGGAACACTGTTTCCTTTGTGTGCCCACTGGGCTTTGAGTACTGGGACAATGTCCTATTCATTATTTATCCCTTTTTTTCTAGTACAGTTTGGGCCAATAGAAAGGGTTTTAGAAAAGTGTACTGAGAATTTTTTTTTTTAATTTCTTGACCATGCATATGGGATCTTAGTTCCCTAACCAGGGATCGACCCCACACCCCCTGAATTGGAAGGGTGGTGTCTTAACCACTGGACCACCAGGGAAGTCCCTGGGAAAATGTTGAATTTTAATGGGAATAGGTAAATTGACAAGCAAAGCTTTTCTGAAGGAGATAAACACAAAGCTGGGGGGATATGAAAGGAAGAGCATGGAGGTATGACCTGCTGCATTATGTGCCCATGATAACAACCCAGTGGATTTGTCTGGAACAGAGAAGAGTCTTCTAGAGAAGCAATAGAATCAGGATACAGTTAGATCCTCTATCTGGCCCTGTCACCACATCTTTTATAATTTCCCCCTGCTTTTCAATTGCAAAATCAAGATCCTAGACAATTGCAAAAGACAATTAAAATTTCCCCTTGCTTTTCCGTTGCAAAAGACAGGTCCTAGGATCTCAACCAAAACTTGGCCTACAGGGTTGCTCTTGAGACATTGTATTTCACAACGGTAAATAAATCTTTCAGCTAAAGTAGGTGGCGACTTGTCTTTTGAAGGCAGAAAGAGGTCGCTAAAACTTATCTAGCTGTGTACTCTTTCCTCACAGCTGTTGGTTTTGGTCAGCTGCACGGAATGATTGTTTGCTTTGGCTAATTCTTAATTAATTTTCTCTGGAACACTTTTCATTTTAGAACCTGTTTTGGACCTACATCCCAGTCTGTGGAATGTCGATTAAAAACATGTAAGTCTAAGTAGAGATAGTGAAGGAGTTGATGAATGTAACTGTGTATCAAATATTGTGACTAGATTGGAAGAAGACTCCTATCTGGAAAGTGCATTTTTAAGTGCAGATAGACACATTTCATAAATTGTTATTCATTTAAAAAGGGAATGATTTTATAGCATAGGATATAGGATCAACTGATCCTAAAACTATGAAGCTGTTGTGTTAATCTTGTGGGGCAAGATCTGTGATATCCTTTGTTATTATAAGGTGATACAGACTAAAATATCAGCTACCATAGAGTTTCAAACTAAGGTTTAGAGACACATGGTTTCTTAGATCTTGTTTATTTTTCTACCTTATTCACAAATCATCTAACAAAATTTTAAACAATTACTTTCCTTTTTTCCTCACTTTTTTTGCTTGTCCACCTTCCTTTCTGCCTGTCTGCCTTAGTGTCCCTTACTTTCTCCACCTTTGGCACAAAATAGTTCAAGTCTGAAAATTCAGTACCACATTCAATAGGTTATTCCATGCCTCACTCTGAACTCTCTTTCTCCATCCCAAACCTATTCCTCCTGAGTGGTTCCCATATCAGTTGAGGGTGACTCTCTCTATCCACCTGCTATCTCTGAAAACCTTGTGATATTCTTGACTCACAAATCCTGTTGGTTTTCTCTCCAGAGCATACCCCAAATGTGTTCTCTTCTCACTATCCCCACCACCAACATGCTAGTGTGAGCCACAAAGGGACATAATTTGACTCAATTGAAAATCCAAAATAAATATGATAAGGATTATATAAAACAAATTATATGTAATAATTATATAGATAACAAAATTTTTATATAGCAAAAATTAAAATTGGGTTTTATACTTCTACAACATAGATTCTAAGTTAACTTCAGCATTTGCTAAAATAGACCAATTAACAAAGCTTCATAGATTTAATCAATACTGGGGTTGAAATTATAGCTATACTTGGAGATTCCACTAAATTTAAACGTTGTACCTTGTATAATCTTAAAAAGTAACTCAGTCAGTATAAAATAGAGGAAAAAGTAGTTATGCCTCACTTTAACTGTAGCCTTGCCTAAATTTCCCATAGTCATGGTACCTATTGCCCTAACATATCTGCAATGGACTATTTGTGCCCCCTCCCCCAAAATTAATATGTTGAAACCATAATTCTAGTGTGATGGTATTTGAAGGTGGGGACTTTGGATGGTCATTAGATCATGAGGGTGGAGTTCTCATGAGCAGGATTAGTGCCTTAAATGAAGAAGGCAGAGAGCTTACCCGCTCTCTTTCTGTCATGTAAGAATACAGTCAGCAGTCTGCAATCCAGGAGACAGTTCTCATTAGAACGTGACAGTGCTGGTACCCTGCCTGATCTCAGACTTTTAGCCTCCAGAATGGTGTGAAATAAGCCACCTAGTGTATGATACTTTGTTATAGTAGCCTGAACTGAATAAGACAATTTCTAGGATTGCACACAGGTTTTCTAACACATTCAATAATAAACTAGGAATTCCCTGGCAGGTCCAGTGGTTAGGACTCAGTGCTTTCACTGCCAGGCCCTGGTTCGATCCCTGGTTGGGGAGCTAAGATCCCGCAAGCCGCATGTCACAGCCAATAATAATAATAAACAACTAAAAGTATAGTAAGTCTTTGGCTCTTACAGACTTGCTTAATAAAATGGGATCTCATGGACCTCAATTTAAAAACCTGCTTAAGGCAGATTCCAGGTATATTTTAAGACACCGTGAGAGCAAGAAGAGAGTAGAGTGAAATACTTAAGTGTTGAGAGAAAAACCCCACCAACCTAGAATTCTGCATCCTGTGAAATTACTCCGCCAAAGTGAAGGAGAAATAGACTTTCTGAGACAAACAAAAATTTGGGGGCCCTCTTGCCAACAGACTTGTCTTGTGAGAAATGTTAAAAGAAATTCTTTAAGAGAGAAGGAATATAATATAGGTCAGAAACTGGGATCTACATAATGAAAGGAAGACACTAGAGAAACGATAAGTGAAGGGAAAACAGAAACTTTTATTTTTCTTTTCCTTGATCTATCAGATCCCATCTTGTTCAGAATATTACAGCAGCAGTATGTTCAATGATTATAACTCAGGTGTAAGTAAAATAAATGATAGCAATGATCCAAGGAATGGAAGAAGACATTTGGTTTTGATATTATAAAGTACTTGTACTACCCTTAAAACTGTGTAGTGTTATTTGAAAGCAGACTTGGATTAGTTGTAATGTGTATTGCAAATTCTATGGCAATCACTTAAAAATATATAAAAAGAAGTATAATTGATATGCTAATAAAGGAAAGAAAATGGAATCATATAAAATGGTCAACTAAAATCACAGAAGGCAGAAAAGAATGGAAGACAAAAATAGGAATAAAGAAGAAGGGTAACATAAAAAACAGTAACAGGGGCTTCCCTGGTGACGCAGTGGTTGAGAGTCCGCCTGCCGATGCAGGGGACGCGGGTTCGTGCCCCCGTCTGGGAAGATCCCACATGCTGCGGAGCGGCTGGGCCCGTGAGCCATGGCCACTGAGCCTGCACATCCGGAGCCTGTGCTCCGCAGTGGGAGAGGCCACAACAGTGAGAGGCCCACGTACTGGAAAAAAAAAAAACTGATGGAATGGCAAGAAAAAAATAGATAAATCCACTATAGTAGTTGGAGACTTCAACATCCATTCTGTCAGAAGTGGACAGACCTAGCATGCATAAAATTGGTAATGACATAGTAGAATTCAACAGTATCATCAGTCAAGTGGATAATGTTGACATCTATAGACTACTTCGTCCGACAATAACAAAACACACATTATTCTCAAGCTCACATGGAACATTCACCAGTATAGACCACATTCATGTCCATAAAACACACCTTCACAAATAAAAAAGAATAGAAATTATATATGTTCTCAGACAATGATGGAATTGAACTAAATATCAACCACAGAAAATGACCTGGAAATCTCCAAATACTTGAATATTAAACAAAACACTTCTAGAAAATATGTAGGTCAAAGAAAACCTCTCAAGAGAAATTAAAATATATTTTGAAGTTAATGAAAATATAATTTATTCTTGTGCTAGAGGAGAATCTACCAGAATTTGGCACTAAATTTTATGAAATTGAAATGAGGGGATCAGTGGCACTTTGGAGGCAAAAAAAGTGTAGTAAAAAGGTCTTTGTGCTGGGAGTCAGGAGTCCAAATCCTAATCTGGACAGGGTGTGCGTGAGTCACACAACCAAGGGCGGATCCCATTTTCACATCTGCAAAATCAAGGGGTTTGAACATCAGTAGCTCTTTTTGAAGTCTCACTTTCTGAAATTTTATTACTCTATTTAGGAAAGATTTTAGGAAAGGCGTAACACTTAAATTTTCAAGAATTTTATTTGGTTCAAAGAAAAACAAGGGTTTTATTAGATTTGTATGGTTTCTGTAACAAATTACTACAAACTTGGTGGCTTCAAACAGCAAAAATTTATTCTTTCTTAGTTCTAGAGGTCAGAAATCCGAAATCAGTTCCTCCAGGCTACAGTCAAGATGTTGGCAGGGCTACTCCTTGATGGAGGCTCTGTGAGAGGATCCATTTTATTGCTTTCTTCTGCCCCTAGAAGCTCCCTGCATTCCTCATGCATTCCTCACACGTCGCTCCAGCTTCTTGCCTTCCTCATTGTATCTCCTACGTGTGTAGTCAAATCTCTCTCTGCTTCTCTCTCATATAAGGATGTTTGTGATTACATTTAGGGCCTACCAGGATAATCCAGGATACTCTTTCCATCTCAAGATCCTTAAATTTTAATCACTTCTGCAAAATCTTTTTTTGCCATTTAAGGTAACATTCATAGGTTCCCAGGATTAGGACTTAGATAGCTTTGGGGGTTATTATTCAGCCTATCACAAGAGCCATCCCAAGAATCCAATAAATGAAGTCATATTGGAGCCAGTGGAGAGAGAGAGGATAGAGGTCTGTTGGCATCAACAGACCTAATTTAAAAGTCAGTAGAAATTAACCTGTCACAGTAGGGTAAAATTAACATCTGATAAAATCTAGTGCTAACATGTGAGTATGGAAAACAGACTTTCTCTTATAGTAGTTTTGGTAGTGTAAATAGTTATACCCTTTTTGGGGGAGGGCAATTTGGCAATATCTATCTAAAATGTGTAATAATGTTTGATCCACTAGTTCCACTGTTTTAAACTTATCCTACCAATATATCAGTAAAAAGTACGACTGCCTTTAATTTCAAAGATGCTTGCTGTAACTTTGTTTATGGTAGCAAAACTTAGAGAATTCAATATACCATTGCTGGAGCACTGGCTTATTAAGTTTTGGTATGAACATGCAAAGGAGCACTCTTTGGCTATTAAAATAAATAATGCATTGAAAATACTTACAAGATATATTATTACATAACGAAGTTAAAGTGCACAGAAAAAGTGTATATTATGATTCATTTTGTGTAAAAATGAGAGGTTATTTATAAATTGGAATGGGCATAATTTTTTTCTGGGAGCGTATATAAGAAACTATCAATAGCAATTTCCTTTGAGAAGAGAGGCTGTAGGGAAGAAAGAATATGTTTCCTTTCTGCCTTCTACCTTTCTGTTCAGTTTGATGTTTCTAGCTATGCACATATATGGTACAGTTTTTAAAAGTGCAGCCTCTGATACCAGTCAGCCAGAGTTTGAGGTGGTGCAAATAAGATTTAACTCTCTGTGCTGCAGTTTCCACAACTGTAAAATAGGAATACTAAGGGTACTTATTCTTTTTCTTTTTTTCTTTTTTTTTTTTTTGTGAGGGCACTTATTCTTAGGCTTGTTAAAAGGATTAAGAAGAAATGCACCTAAAGCGTTTAAAACAGTGTTTGCCATATTTCAAGTTCCTAAAATATTATCTATTATGTCATATTACTTTTATTTACCCAAAGTCAAAAATGTTATGAGACATTTTTGTGTCTTCTGAATACTTTCTGTATTTCAATGAAAGCCTAATAAGTGTTATTTAAAAAAAAAAAAGAATCAATTAGCATGAGTCTTGACAGTTTAGGGAACTTTTAGAGGTTTTTGAGCAGAGGAAGCTCATAGCACAAAAGAACACAGATAAAACTTTTCTAGCCTTTGGATTTTACAAAGCACTTTCAGAGGTCACTTAATGTTTTAGATTTAAGAGATGCCCTGCCAATGAAGCACAGGTAAATTGGAAGACAGGTTGGCGTCAGATGGGCCAGAAGTGGTGTTGGTATTGCAATTCAGGTATGAAATAATTGGATCCTGACTAGGGGGTAGAAGCAGGGGAGATACAATTGGAGAGAATGGGACCTGATAATTAGTGAAAGAAAAGGATGAGTCAAGAATTTCCAGTATGGGAATGTGTTAGGGTGGCAGTATTAGCAAAAAAGAGAAAGTTTAGTGACAGGTAGGAAGGTAGAGACTAGTGTTTGGGACTTAGACATGGGATTGGGTTTAGTTTGGACAGAATATTGTTATCGAGAGGTTACATAATTAGAAATTCGTAAAATACAAAAGTGCATGAATCAAGTAAAATTTTACAGCAAGAGAGATCTTTATTATAAAGCACAGCATCTTTTTATATGTATCTTGGAGTTGATTATGTTAGCCTGATGTTTTGAAAATCTCGGGTGTCAATACTAGGTGGAACTGTTCTGTTATATAATCAGTAGTAACACGTCACCTGTCATTTAACTGCTTTGAGTCTCACTTTCCTCATACATAAAATGGGGTAAATAATACTATCTATTTTATAGGGTTGTCATATTAAACAAGGTAATATTCGTAAAATGCTTAGTTGTGATCATGCTGGATACATTTTAATGGGAGTGACAGTGGGTCCAGGTGGAGGTGTTTATTCTTGCTGCCTTCTGACTGTGTATAGACTCTCCAACCAATCATCTAAATAGTCCAGACAAATTTCAGTTGTTTCTGTGAGTAGGAAATCAGGATTTTGAATAGTCAAGAATCACTGTCTCCAGACAAAGATCAGTAAAGTGCAGACCAACTGCTGGCTTTTTTTTTTTTAATTGGAGTATGGTTGCTTTACAATGTTGTGTTAGTTTCTGCTGTACAACCAAGTGAATCACCTACGTGTATACATATATCCCCTCCCTCTTGGACCTCCCTCCACCCTTCCCCACTGTGTCCACATGTCCGTTCTCTACCTCTGCGTCTCTATTCCTGCCCTCTCCTTTCCTTGACAGTTGTAATAATGCAGAGTGGTTCTGTTACCTAATGTGAACCTGAGCCATTAGCTTCCTGGAAAGGAAGTGTCCATGTGTTAGATGAAAGTTTTCTCACCCAAGGGCTTTCTGTGGAGGCCTTATGGTTAAAAGTGAGCATGTTTTATACAATTATCCAGATGTTTGGACAGCTCAAAGGCAGGGACAGTCTTCTGATCCTTGTCACTAGAATTTGGCTGTTTGATCTCTACCCAAAGTTACAGGAAAAGGAACTTAGCAAAACCTGAAGGAGATTAAGAAAAGAGCAGAAGAGAGAATGTTTTCCTCTTTAAAAATGGACTAAATGTGATCCTTCCCCACCCTCACTGAAGTTTCTCTCATGTGAAATTCTAAAGAACAGACCTTCAGACACCAAAATCTGAGAAAGAGCCAAAGAACATAATCATTCTTTGTCGACAAGGAGGTGACTAACTCCATTCGTTCTAGTCCACTGCATATGAGAAAGCCCAATAAAGCAATCCCAGTAAAGCACGTACACATAGTGTGTTTGCACACCTATACACATGTGCAAATAACTATAAGTATAAAAGTATGAGACCATTCTAGTCCTTTCACTATCTTCTATCTCTGATTCTGTTTTGTCTGAAATGACAGAGTTGGTGAATTTCTTGTGCAGTTTCTGCATTTTTTCACCCAAATATCAGTGTTCCCTGGCCCCTCGGCAGGCAGGTAGACATCCACATTACTGGTTTTGACGGCACATTTATTTGTCAAAACCAATTATAAAAATGTGAATGTCTGAATAACAATTGACCCATTAAATGACCCGTTACCATTCCTACCAGTAGTGTGTAGGAATGAGAACAAGTTTTATGTTAGAAATCAAGAGACCGAGGTCTCAGGTCTGTAAAACAGGGTTAGTAATTACATTTGCTCTGAAGCGTGTGATTCCTTCTCCCTTAACCATTCCATTTCATCCCTATCCAAAGCTTAATATTTTCTAATATTTATTTAAAATATCAGCAGACACATTTGAGGCAGACAGATTTGACGCACACTTTCTTCTTTCAAGTGCAGATAGCATAGATAAAGGATTAGGGTAATGAGGAAATGTGCCAAAACATAGTTTAGGAAACTCTTTCTCAGTATTACCCAATCAACAGAGAGAGTTTGAAAACATGTTTGAAACAGATGTCAGTCGTGAGTATAATGAAATAATATCAAAACACAAAGAATTTAATGTTCAAATCAAAGAGTGGTAAATGTATATTCATATAAGGCCATATTTTAAAAAGCACATTTTCATCTACCCTTATTCTAAGTCAGGATAGAAGACCATCCCCATGGCGCCACTGGCATCTCAAGTCTGATCGGAAGGCAGCGCATTTATCTCATAGCCACACCACTGGAGGAATAGCAGGAGAAAAGAGAGAGTGAGGAAGAAACAGCAGATTTGGGCTTCCCTGGTGGCGCAGTGGTTGAGAGTTCACCTGCCGATGCAGGGGACGCGGGTTCATGCCCCGGTCCGGGAGGGTCCCACATGCTGCGGAGCGGCTGGGCCTGTGAGCCGTGGCCGCTGAGCCTGCGCGTCCAGAGCCTGTCCTCTGCAACGGGTGAGGCCACAGTAGTGAGTGGCCCTCGTACCACAAAAACAAAACAAAATGAAACAAAACAAAAACAAACAAAAAACAGCAGATTTAGGTGTCATAGTCTGATTAAATGGCAATGATACCTTGGCTTTCTCCAGTTCCTCCTAGTTTTGGAAGTGGAAGACAATTGTAAAAGGAAAAGGGTATGATGTTCCTGATCATGAAAGGCAACTCCTTTTCTCTCTCCCTTCCTTATTAATGCCACATGGCGAATTTATCAGTTTCTTTTTTTTTTTTTTAACAGGGGAAAGAACTAAGGATTGGATAATTATGAAAATATGCTCTGCATGTAGATTTTCTTTTTAAGTAAATGAAATTTTAAAATGTATTTATTTTGCTAAATTGAACACTCATTGATATTTATTGAATATCGTTAATCGTTCAATGCTAATATGATGTGATTTTTAAAAATTAATATTTAGCTTTTAAAAAATGAAATGTTAATAACCAACCCTCATACTCATGGAGAGAAACCACAGTGAGCACAGCGAGGTATGGGGACAGCCCTGTATTCCAAAATGTTTTTCTAGGAAAAGTCTGTTAACATTTATTAAGCTTTTACTATGAGCCAGAGGTTTTTTTTTTTTTTAATTTAAAAAAGTTTTTAAATTGGGGTATAGTTGTTTTACAATGTTGTGTTAGTTTCTACCGTACAGTGAAATGGAGTTCGCTGTGCTGTACAGCAGGTTCTCATTAGTTATCTATTTTGTGCATATTAGTGTATACATGTCAATCCCAGTCTCCCAATTCTTCCCACCCACCCTCTTTTCCCCCTTGGTGTCCATATATTTGTTCTCTACATCTGTGTCTCTATTTCTGCCTTGCAAACCAGTTCATCTGTACCATTTTTCTAGATTCCACAGGTATGCGTTAATATACGATCTCTGTTTTTCTCTTTCTGACTTACTTCACTCTGTACGACAGTCTCTAGGTCCATCCACGTCTCTACAAATGATCCAATTTCATTCTTTTTTATGAGCCAGAGTTTTAAGTGCTTTATATACATGTCATTTAATCTTCACAATAGCTTTAGGAGGTAGCTTCAATTATTCCTATTTGACCCACGAGCAGACTAAGATACAAGTCACACAGGCACTAAGTGATGGAGTTGAGATCTCAGCATCAGGAGCCCTGGGGAGTATATCACTGACTGAAAATAGAGAACACCATGTTTTAGGAGCAAAAGAACATAGCAATCTTTCTCGGCTTATGGAGGAAGCACGGACCATCTCTCGTTCTTTGAATGGCAATAAAGCTCTGGTTAAAGAGTGTGCTTCTCATTTATTTTAATCCAGGTTTCTCAACCCTCAGAACGATTGACATCTTGGGTCAGATAATTCTTTGCTGTTGAGGCTGTTCTGTGGCCTGTAGAATGTTTACAGCATCCCTTAAGTACCAGTAGCAACTCCCCCGCCAGAGTTGTTACAGCCAAGAACATCCCCAGACGTTTCTAAATGTCTCCCTGGAGGCAGAATCACCTCTTTCAAGAATCATTGCTTGAATCTAATCAAAACATTCACTTTTCTTTAGTACCTCTGCTGCCAAGCCTCATGTGGCTGACACAGAAAATACTGAATTATAAAGGTATGTGAAATCATATTGATTTTATGTCCATTTTATGGACACTTCTAATTTTCAGAATATTTCAATGAGTACCTTACTATAAAATATATAGGAAAAGCATTATAATCCCATTGGCAAATAAGGACTTTGAAACATATAACTGAAAGGAGGCATCAATTTTGGTACAAAGAACTCAAAACCCAGAACAGAATTTGAATTTTACACCTGCAAACTGATTAAAAGACATTGGGTAAATCTCGGGTTTTTAGTCTCAGTTTTCCTCATCTGTCAAATGAGAATAATAATCTCACTTCTGCCCCTCACAAAGCTCTTGGAACAAATCAGAAGATCACGTACAAGTACACAGTGTACTCACTACTGTTGGTTTGCTAATGCCCATCCAGAAAAGTAAGGGCTGAGATGAAATTGGAATATCACAACTAATACTCTCTTTCCTTAGACTAAGTGTGACAAATATGTGGGCCCCACTCCCTTGACTCTGCAGATACTGAAAATTCATCACAGATCTCTTTCCCAGTGTGACCCCAGAACTTCTCAGAAACACACTCCAGACAGCTATACATTGCAGTTCAGATTTTGAACTTGAAACCAAATCTATTGGTTGTTTCTATATTACATAATGCTGTCACTTGATTCTGAATCCTTCAAAGATCAGCTACTTTATACCTTAGTATTTACATAAAATGTTAATATATTGGTATTTTAACAGGGAAGTCAGGTCAATTGACAAATCCAACATTTACCTCAGCCTTCCAAATGTACAGCCTGTGATGAGTCAGAAATCTCAAGGCTCATTTAGGACGCAGGCCTGAGTATCAGTTCTCAAACTTTAGAGGGCAGCTGACACATTTGGAGAGCTTGTTGAGATAGATTGCTGGGCTCACCCTCAGAATCTGACTCAGTGGGTCTTTGAGGGGACTTGAGAATTTGCATTTCTAACATGTTTCCAAATGATGCTGATATGGCTGGTCCAGGGACCACATTTTGGAAACCCCTGCACTAGTAAAAAGACAACTGCCTTAGAGCAAGAAGACCTCGGCTTGAGACATCCTTCTGGTTTTTATAATTTCTGTAATCTTGGGGAAAAAATGCTAGTCCTTCCTAGGCTTGAGTTTAGTGCTTTGTAAAGTGGTTCATGAAGCCTGATCTGCTTACCTCATGGAGTTGTTTTGAAGATTAAATTACATCGAGGACATGGGAGATTCTTACAAATGGCAAATGCTCTTGAGGAGTAAATGCTTGTTAGTGCTTTTGCCATTATTTAGAGAAGGTGCCTTTTTAGCCTGGAAGTTCAACCAGCTATTTATGGACCCACTTCCTCATGGGCAGTTGACCAGCTTTCTCTCCTCTCCCACGGCCACGGGCCAACTGCCGCAAGGAGCTACATGAAACATGTCAGGTCTCTATGTAATGTTCCCACATATTTGTCAGGCTTAACCAGAGTCTAAGTGAAAGAAATGCTTTCAGAATGTTCTGAATGTTTGGCCCAAGTCATTGTTCCCCTTTGCTGGTCTACAGGGAGTAAAGGGAATCTGTCAGTCAGAGATGAACTAGGGTGGGGCCATCAGCCACTGGCAGTTACTCCTCAGAGATTTGCTTGTGACTCATGACAGCAATTTGCCAGGGGGAGGGGAAGGAAATTATCTGGAAAACACCCTCAATAAGAACTGAAACGAACATTCTGGGAAAAAGAAAAAGAAAAGTGAAAATTAAAAAGAAAGTCAAGTTCCCCAAAAGATCAATCTCGCCAGAATTTTTTCACTCAAGAGTAGGAAGAACCCAGATCTTCATATTCTGATTCCAGGCTCTGACACTTATTTAACTGTAACTGTTGTTAATGTGATGAACAGAAACTAATTTACTCCCCAGTCAATTGTACCTTTCAGTTTAATATAATTCTGTTAGCTTTCTGTCAATGGCAGGTTTCAGAACCTCATTTTTTTCCAGGAGATAAAGTCCAGTGGGAGGAGTAGAAGGAAGATTATCCCAAAGCTCTGAAAGAAAATTAAATCAGCAAGATTTGGAGAAACCAAATAAGATAATTGAGTCTACAGTCTGCTCATAAGCTGTAGGACTATAGCTCTTCCCCTGGCACTGTCTCTGAGGATAAGGCAGATCAACAGCCACTAAGAGAGCTTTTAAATGGTAGCAAAACTGTTCTAGTTGCAGGGTTTACCTGGAAAGTTTGCACTTCTTTTTTCATCTAGAAGATGGGGGGGTGTAACATTCTCTCTCCAAACAGACCCATTTGTTTCTTTATTTATTCATTGAACTCTTCTTGTTTAGTTCCTGGAAGTACTCCCTGAGAATTATCTGACCTTTGGAATTCCTTGCAATGCAGAAGGCCAACCACCAGGAAAATCTACTCTAGGGTGTTCTGAAACACAAGGTAGCATCTCAGATATACTCATGAAAAAATTTAATCAGGTAGGATGTGTTACTTGGTTCTCTCTTTTTCTGTGGTTCTTCTCTAAGAAATCTGCTGCCTTTGCCTCCAGATATGGACATCATCGTTTCCCCCTAAAGTCCCCAAGTTACCAAAGTATATATTGTTCTTGCTTTCGGTTCTTTTTCTACATGAATATCAAGGCATGCTCCAGTGACTTTCAGAGTTCTCTCTAACATAGGTTTTTGTCTGTTGGCAATTGTTCCTACTAGCACTCTTCTCTCCAAAAGCATTGACTTGTCTCACTATGAACTGGAGTGGGACAACCAGAAAAGCAGAGACTCAGGAATTCTTTCTAAAACCTGATTTTCTCGATTCCCTTTTCTTGAGGTGACTTCTCCTTCAAGATACCCCACTATGGACAAATTTGAAGCTCATGCTGGAACAGTCTTTTCCGTTCCAAGTTACACTAGCTACCTCAGACTTTAGCACCATGTTTTACCTTCTCAATGTCTGTGGACCCTTCTACTCATCAATCACATGTATATTCCATTGTCTACTAGTTCAGCCTTGATTGCTTTTAATGTCTAATTTTCTAGCCCAGATGATCATTTCATAAGACCATAGTCATAATCCCTCCAAGTGGAATGGATTTTGGTCTGGTCCCCAAACTAAGCTAACTTAGCCTTAAAATCAGCTAATCTTTATCGAGGTCTATGCATCAAACACTGCGCTAGGGCTTCCCTGGTGGCGCAGTGGTTGAGAGTCCGCCTGCCAATGCAGGGGACACGGGTTCATGCCCCCGGTCCAGGAAGATCCCACATGCTGCGGAGCAGTAATAGGAAACACCTATAGGGTGCTCACTATTGCCATGCCCTGTGTGCTTTGCAACTCGATAACTCAGTTTTTTGTATAGCAACCCCATGAGGTTGGCATTCTTATTATTCCCATTTTGCAGATGAGAAAACTGAGGTACAACGAGGTCAAGTAACTTCCCATACAGTTAGCAAGTGGTATTGCCATGATCTGAGCCCAGAAGTCTCTCTACATAGTTCACAATCTTCACTATACCCCCATCCTGCTTCTCAAAGGGTGAAGCTCTTTATAAAGGTTATCTCAATGAGTCATCATAGCAACTGCATGAGATAATTCCTGTTGTCATTCTCATTTTAATTTGCAAAAACAGAGATTTAGAAAAGTAAAGACCCATGATTTATTTAATGTAGAACTGTAACTGAAATGTAAGTACAACTGATACTAAAGCCTGTATCCTTATTCACTGCTCTGTTCTATGTTCATCCATAAACATTTCCCTCTTTACCTCTTTCAGTGACACTTTTAACCAGTGTTTCTCAAACTTAAGCAATGTCTGTGATATTATAAGACATATAAGAAGAAAAAATGTTTTAGAGGCCCAATATTGATTTAAATTATTTTTATTATGTTACATAAAGACATGTAAATATAAAACTAGATAAGTACTTTATATGCTTGCAGTTCTTTTATGATTGCAAAACCAAAATTAATTTATAAATTAAATAAAAATACAGTCAAGAATTCAATAAAAAGCAGTTAATATGAATAATATCAAGCATCATTTCAAGTGCAAGGGTTTTTTTTTAAGATTTAGGTGATAAAGATTTTATATTTTTATTGAAGAATAGTTGATTTATAATGTTTTGGGAGTACAGCAAAGTGATTCAGTTGTATATATATATATACATGTATATATTTATATATATGTATTCTTTTTCAGATTCTTTTCCATTGTAGGTTATTACAAGATATTGAATATAATTCCCTGTGCTATACAGTAGGTCCTTGTTGGTTATCTAGTCTATATATAGTAGTGTGTATCTGTTAATCACAAATTCCTAATTTATCCCTCCCCACCTCTTTCCCCTTTCTAACCATAAGTTTGTATTCTATGTCTGTGGGTCTGTTTATGTTTTGTAAATAAGTTCATTTGTATCATTTTCTTAGATTCCACATATAAGTGATATCATATGATATTTGTCTTTCTCTGTCTGACTTACTTCACTTAGTAGATAATCTCTAGGTCCATCCATGTTACTGCAAATGACATTATTTCATTCTTTCTTATGGCTGAGTAATATTCCATTTTTTATATATACCACATCTTCTTTATCCATTCATCTGTTGATGGACACTGAGGTTGCTTCCATGTCTTGGCTATTGTAAATAGTGCTGCTCTGAACATTGGAGTGCATGTATCTTTTTGAATTAGAATATTCTCTGGATATAAGCCCAGGAGTGTAATTGCTGGATTATATGGTAACTCTATTTTTCGTTTTTAAAGGAAAATCCACACTGTTTTCCTTAGTGGTTGCACTAATTTACATTCCCACCAGTAGTGTAGGAGGGTTCCTTTTCCTCCACACCCTCTTCAGCGTTTATTATTAATAGACTTTTTGATTATGGTCATTCTGACTGGTGTAAAGTGATAACTCATTGTAGTTTTGATTTGCATTTCTCTAATAATTAGCGATGTTGAGCATCTTTTCATGTGCCTGGTGGCCATCTATATGTCTTCTTTGGAGACATGTCTATTTAGGTCATCTGCCCATTTTTTGATTGGGTTGTATTTTTGACATTGAGTTGTATGGGCTGTTTGTATATTTTGGAGATTAATCCCTTGTCAGTCACATCATTTGCAAATATTTTCTCACAGTCCATAGGTTGTCTTTTCATTTTGTTTATGGTTTTCATTTGCTGTGCAAAAGCTTTTAAGTTTAATTAGGTCCCATTTGTTTATTTTTGCTTTTGTTTCCATTACTCTAGGAGACAGATCCAAAAAAATATTGCTGCCTTTTATGTCAAAGAGTGTTTGCCTAAATTTTCCTCTAGGAGTTTTATAGTATATGCTCTTACATTTAAGTCTTTAATCCATTTTGAGTTTATTTTTGTATGTAGTGTTAGAGAATGTTCTAATTTCATTCTTTTACATGTAGCTGTACAGTTTTCCCAGAACCACTTATTGACGAGACTGGCTTTTCTCCATTGTATATTCTTGCCTCCTTGATTGTATATTAATTGACCATAAGTGCATGGGTTTATTTCTGAGCTTTCTATCCTGTTCCATTGACCTATGTGTCTGTTTCTGTGCCAGTACCATACTGTTTTGATTACTGTCGCTCTGTAGTATAGTCTGAAGTCAGGGAGCATGATTCCTCCACCTCTGTTCTTTCTCAAGATTGTTTTGGCCACTTGGGGTCTTTTGTGTTTCCCTACAAATTCACAAGTGCAAGGTTTTGATGGACAACTTTGTACTGAAATGACGTTTTCCATGTGACCATTGTAATAATTGCTATGGAAGAGTTGTTTTGAGCTTGGCACTCTTGACTACCATATATCATGTGATAATACAATCTCCCACCCATTGTCTTTATTCCATGTACTGAGAAATTTTTGCCTGTACCATGTTATCTGGCCTTCACATGCCAAAGATATTTGCATAGTAAATCCATCTCTGTTCCTACATAATTAGCCCACAGTAATAAAGACAGTTTAATTTGGTGCTGATTTGTCCATTACACAGGACACACATGGCTAGTCTGTTAACAACTCCTGTGGATGGTGATGACAAATTTTATCCATTAGCAAACTTTATTTGAAGGTCACCTAAAATGGAAAGGTATCCCTGCACCTCTGAATCTTAAACAGCTGGAACTACTTAAATGTCTTAAAAACAACAACAAAAAAAACCTTAAAGTGCTGTCTCAAAGTAGACCTGTAGGAAATACCCAATATACACTAATGCACGCACACGCATACACACACACACGCGCGCGCAAACACCATTTATGGTGTTTTAATGTGTTTTAAAACATCAGCTCTGGAAGAAGGAAAAAAGTTTTTAAAAATTAGAAGCAGTTTCATGAGTAAATGAACTGAATGCCTGTTAGTTCCACTACCAGCAAAAACAGCAGCATTTAGAGATTAATGTGTATTCTCAGATTTTTGATTCAAAATTGGGTTGCATGTTCTTGCTTCTAAGTGAAGAGAGAAAGGGACCTGGAAAAAAATCAGGTGGAAGATAGTCATGGGAAGTCAATTTTTCTCTTTACTATACTTCAAGGAAAAGGAAAAACTGCTCAGAAGAACATGAGCTGATATCCTATGGGAATGAACTTCTGTAACCACAGGAGAAACGGAGGCTCCAGAGTAAAGAAAGCTGCAGGACAACTACATTTATGGACCTAGGAGCTTTGTATACAGTGTCAAAGGACTAATAATATGGTAGTTAAAAGGGTTAAACTTCAAAAAATTTTGTTTTTATTGAAGTATAGTTGAGTTACAATATTGTGTTAGTTTAAAAGGGTTAAACTTTTATTTTGCTCATACTTTAGGAAACTGAGGGAAAGGGTTAGAATTCCAAACTGTTAAGCACTCTGTTTTCAACTTCTTTAAAACTAGATTTTGATCATTTGTGTATATTAGTCATGGTGATTTTAATAATGGCAATAAACTAATATCTATTTGCATTTTCCATGTTAATATCTTCACATACATTATTTTATTTCGTTCTCTTGATGTCAACAACCACATGAGGTGGACATAATTAAAATCCCCATTTTTATAGGTAAAGAAAGTTAGTCATGAAGAGGTTAAAGAATTTACTCACAGTTAAGCATCTATCAAATGACAGAATCAGGATCAGAGCCTGGGTCTCTATGATCCCTAAGCCGGAGTTCTTAATCCCTAGCACAAAGTTTCCCTCCAAGAAGCACTCTCCAGGTAATCAAATCCTAATATTATAATGTACCCCAGCAATTAGCTGTCAAGCCTGCTTATATCTTTGATGGGAAACCTGAGACCCACAGATATTAAATGAATTCTTTAAGCTTATAAAACTAGAAGTAAAACTGGGTTCCAAATTCGCAATCCAATGCTTCTACCACATATATTATTTTTTGAAAAAATAAAAACTATTAACATTCTGTATTTTTTATCTAATTTAATTCTCACAATTCTGTGTATCCAGTTATGCAGAATTAATTACATTAATTTCATATGTAAGAAAATGGAGGCTGAGATGTTAAATTCTTAGTAATCTCAAAATTAATTGTTTTGAGTTTTGTAAAAAAAAATCATAGTTGAATTATCCCTGCTCCTTCTTCTGTTAACTCTGGCCAGGCACTGCTATTCCACAGGATGCCATCAAGCTAATTCAGCTCATTGACAGGTTTTGTTCATAATTGAATACCTTCTGGCCAGTTTCCATTTTACCCTAAACCAGGTTACCTCTCATTGTCATTACCCAGCAGTCTCTGAAGGCACTTGAGTTTGTGCTAGCAGAGTACTTGGAAATTAGGGTGACCAGCTATCTCAGTTTGCCCAAGACTAAGAGGAAGAGTGTTCTCAGGACATGGACTTTTCAGGGCCAAAACCAGGAAAGGAGTAGGGAAAGCAGGATAAGATGGTAACCCTATTAGATATCCATGAAGTATTTACTGTTTACAGGGAGGAGCACAGCTATATAAACACATTCCAAGCATCATTCATTGATTCATTTCAACAGACATTTATTTTCTACTTTGTGTCAGACAACTGCTAAGCACAAGTGATAAAAGTAAGAGAGAGAATCTGCCTTCAGTGATCATAGCATGTAGGAGAGGGGGATAAGACAAACTTACAAGTAACTGTAGCCCCAGGCAAAATGATGAAAGTGATGCTGGAAGCTGAAACGAATGTTCTGTGTGTATATTATTCATAATAGGGTGATATGGCTTGCAGTTGGGAGCCACTTTATAAAACTGAAGTTCCCAGGAATCTCAACTCTCCACTTAAAAAGGTAACAAGGTCAGTACAATGAAGGATACACTGCAAATGCCAAGTACAGTTTCTTCAGCTGTTTCCAGGGGAATCCAACTTTTAATAGGAAATCCGAGTCTTTAATAGGAAAGTCATTCTTATAGGAAAGTCATTCTTTTAGGGAAGTCAATAATTATGAGATAGTTTCTTAGCCACAGTCACTTTTCACACACATGCAAATGCTTTGATTGATTTCACTTAAGGCACAGGCAGCTTAGTTGAACATGAGCTGTTTTTTCAGGTGACCCTGTAGAGTGCGTGGGCCTAGGAAAACCTCTCCGTGATATTAGCTGTAGAAAAGTAGCTTGTGGCAGCTAAGCTATGGAAAGCGTAGCTTATTACCCTTGCGAGGCTGCTACCAAGCTCTACATCACTGCTGGTAATGACTGAGAAAAGAAGTCATTAGAAGCCTGGCATACCTATCTGTATAATGGGCCATATTCATTTAACAGTTCAACAAACGTTTATGACTCTGGTTATTGACAGGGAGGGAAGGAAGTATAATATTAATTCCACCCTGAGGTTTTGGAGGGGTGAAGAAATTTGAGGAAGACTTCACAGGAGAAGCTACGTTTGAGTAGAGAATGGATGGTTCAGGAGTCATTCACTAAGAGGACGGGAGTCTTGACAGTTAGAGAGGAGGTGTTAGAGATGACAGTTAGAGTCTGGGGAATGGAGAGTAGTTCTGTATGGCTAGACCATCTGTGTTAGGCTGAAAAATGCCATCATCGGTATCCAAAGATGTGTACAATCTAATGCTGGGAACCTGCAAATATGTTACCTTACGTGGCAAAAGGGACTAGGCCGATGTGGTGAAGTTAAGAATTTTGAGATGGAAGATTGTCCTGGATTATGTGGATAGGCACAGTGTAATCACAGTGGTTCTTATAACAGGGAGGCAGGAGGATCAAAGTGAATGTTAGATGTGACAACAGAAGCAAGAAGTTGGAGTGTCGAGAGGAAGGGACCGTGAGTCAAGGAATGCAGGCAGCTCCTAGAAGCTGAAAAAAGGAAAGAGGATGGATCCAACCCTGAAGACTCCGAAAGGAATGCAGCCTTGCCAACACCTTGATTTTAGACTTCTGACCTCCAGAACTGAAAGAGAATACATTTGTTTGTAGTGAGTTTGTGATAATTTGTTACAGTAGCAATAGGAAACCACTAAACCATCCTACGCGGCAAAGCCTCAGGTCCTTGAGAACCTGGTGAGTTCTGCTAGGGTATTTGATGTTATTTCACTGGTAACAGGGAGTCACAAAGGGACTTGAAGGAAAGGGTAATAATACACAGAAATAATCAACCTTTCCAAATTGCCAAACTTTCCAAAAATAGAGGCTGCATGATCCTGACTCTGAAGATCAGACAAGTGCTGTTTTAGCTCTGCCTCCACCAGTTCTTCAAGGACTTGGAAGGGATCGTTTGTTAACTTGAACAGTGACCGTTGCTGAAATGCTTTTCAATCATTGGTATAAATGTCATAGCCAAGATCAACTTCAGGGATGGGGAATACCAAACCTAGCTGCTTATTTTTTCTTCAAATAGGGATAAGCAGTAATCCATGATGTTGGCACGAGTTTACTGAATACGTACATTTCAATTACAGAAAAGGCTGAGGCTTAGATAGGAAGTTGTTATACTGCAACTCATACTAAGAATCTGACTAAATCCAGGGAGGTTAGCAAGCCACCTAGTGCTGCTTTCTTTGGCGTGGTTGTACCAAGTGACAATGTGGAGTAATGACAAGAAACGAGGACTTTCCTATCGGGATCCAGATGCTCTGGCCCTGGCTTCCTGATAGTTCACATTCTAGCTCCTTCTTTTCTTATCCTTCTCTCTCTCCAGCCTCCCTTACCTTCTTAGAAGGGAGTATCATCTCATACAGCCTGTGTTTTTGAGTCAGCGTTATCTAGAGTTGAATCAGTGCTACCAGTTAGCACCTATATAACTTAAAAAAGGTGCACAGTGTCTCTTTGCCTGTTTCCATATATGTAAAATATAGATAACAAAGTATGTGTCTCATGGGGCTATCATGAAGATTCATTGTGGTAATAACACCTGTAAATTACCAAGCATCATGCCATTCACAGAATAATTACTCAAATGTTAGCTTCTCTTATTGCTGTTATTTTTATTCTAATCCCTGGACTCTAAGATATGAGGGTCCTAATGACTATTTTCATGGTAGAAACTGCTATATGATCACCAATCCATTTCTTGTTCACGTGCTACACTACGGTTCATGTCCTCCATTACACCATTAGGTGAAGGGATGGAATGTGAATAGAAGAGAACTGCACCCCTCTAGGCCTTGCCCCAAACCTTCCGTGAGATCCTCCATGTTCTTTCCCCCTTTGGCTTGAAATAGGCAAGTAAAGTGACCCTGAAAGCCACAAGTTACAGATGGCAAAACCACATAACTCGAGAAATATATGTCATGAACACTCATTTTGGGGCTTTATATACGGAAGACATAAACTTCAATCGTGCTAAGCCACCAGATTTCAGGTTATGTGAGTTTAGAGAAGCTGACCAATATTAGAAGTTTTTAAACTCTTTGGTCTCTTTCTGGTATGAACCCAAATACAAGAAGAAACAGAAAAAATTAGTGTATCTCTCTATTTTTTTTTGTCACTTTTGATTTTAGTGTCATGTCTAAGAAACCATTACTTAACCCCAAACCATGAACATTCTTCTAAGAATTTTATAGTTTCAGCTCTTACATTAACATCTATGATCCATTTTGAGTTAATTTTTGTTTATAGTCTGAGGTTGGAGTCCAACTTCGTACTTTGCATGTAGGTATCCAATTCTCACAGCACCATTTGTTAAAAAGATTATTTTTTTCCATATTAAATTCTTTCTATTCTTGTCAAATATCAATTAACCATAGAGATGTATGTGTTTATTTCTGGACTTTCAAGTTTATTCCATTGATTTACATGTCTATATTATGCCAGCACTCTCTTGATTACTCTAGCTTTGCTGTAGGTTTTACAATTGAGAAGTGTGAGCTTTCCAACTCTGTTCTTTTTCCAAGTTGTTTTGACTATTTGGGTTCCTTTGCATTTATATATGAAATTAGGATCAGTTTATCAATCTTTTTTTTTTTTTTGCGGTACGCGGGCCTCTCACTGTTGTGGCCTCTCCCGTTGCAGAGCACAGGCTCCGGACGTGCAGGCTCAGCGGCCATGGCTCACGGGCCCAGCCGCTCCGCAGCATGTGGGATCTTCCGGGACCAGGGCACGAACCTGTGTCCCCTGCATCGGCAGGCGGACTCTCAACCACTGCGCCACCAGGGAAGCCCTCAATCTATTTTTAAAAAGCAAGCTAGATTTTGATAGGGATTTATTTGAATCCACAGTTCAGTTTGGGAATTATGACCATTTAAACAATACTAAGTCTTCCAATTAATAAACATGGGAATTCTTTCTATTTATTTAGATCTTCCTTAATTTCTTTTAATAATATTTTGTAATTTTCCATGTACAAGTCTTGCACTGCTTTTGCTAAATTTATTGCTAATTATATTGGGGATTTTGAATGGTATTGTAAGTGAAATTTAATTTCTAATTCAATTTCTTTTCTTGTTATAGGTCTATTCAGATTTTCTACTAGATATTTTTATTAATAGATTTTATTTTTAGAATAGTTTTAGATTTACAGAAAAACTGAGCAGATAGTAGAGTCCACATACACTCTCACATAGTTTCTTTCTCCAATTATTAACATCTTGCATTAGTATAGTACATTTCTTACAATTAATGACCAATATATTGGTACATTATTTTTACCTAAAGTCCATGTTTTATTCATATTTTTTTCAGTTTTTACCCAATATCCCTTTTCTATTCCAATATCCCATTGAAGATACTCCATTTCATTTACTTGTAATATCTCCTTAGACTCCGCTTGGCTGTGACATTTTCTCAAGCTTTTCCTGTTTTTGTTGAGCTTGACGGTTTTGAGGAGTACCGGACAGGTATATTCGTTTTTCACAAAGAATGTGTATGCATAGTTTTCAGAATCAAAACTGACTTTCCATGTCTTGCTGTACAGATTAAAGGTAAAATCTACACAGGAGTTATTGTAGGGGCCATTACACAGGAGGCGTTTAAAAAAGAAAAAAAGAGCACCTTAATTCTATTGTATCTTGTATTGGTTTGCAATTTCATGAGGGCTCATTTTTTTACTTTATTTTCACGATAAATCCGTTGACTTCTTTAAATCATGAACCATAAAGTTTTCTCTTCTGTGTTCTCTGAAGTGCCGAGTTTATGCTATGTGTTCACTAGATATCTGGTGGTCAGTTATTTCAGAAGCACTGAAGTTCCTTATCCTACTACCCAAATTCCTTAAGCATCTAGAACTCAGAGATTTATTTCTTTGGGTAGAGAAAACATTGAATAGATTACTCATTGGCGATTTATATCTCAGTGGGAATGCGTTATTCGATGTTGTCCTGAGTAAAGATTTTGATATGGTGTAAGGGGTAGATTGATTTGTGGACCCCACTATTTCTTCACCTTGTATCGCCATCCTTGCCAAGTGACTTTGCAGTTCTCTTATCATGAGAGGAATTTTACTCATATTGTGGGTCAAAATCCAGCCACGTGACTTGCCTTAATGAACAAAATGAAAAAAATGGTGGTGTGCCATTTCTAAGCCTAGGCTTCAAGAAACATTTGTTGTCCCCACTGACCTTCTTGTACTTCCACCATCCCCATGACAAGGACATACCCAGACTAACCTGCTGTTCCAGAAGGAGGATGAGACATGTGGGGCAGAGCTTCTCCAGATAAACTTTCCTAGTCGAGCCCTGCCTGGTGTAGAATTTCCAGCCAAGATGAGATACATGAGCAAATCCAGCCTAGATTATCTGACCTGAAGCCAACCTACACTTGTGTAGGCTATGGTAATACATGATTCTTTTAACTCACAACATCATAGTTGATTGATTCAATAGCTTATAATTTAGGGCAGCCAGATATTGAGATGGGCAGGATGAAGTGCCCATCAATAAACTGAAGTGAGCAAAGGAGGGAAGTTCAGGAGCATCAGATATGAATATTGTCCTAAGTTATCCTGGTGTGTCGCACCCAGTCTGGTGAAATGGGTGCAGTGGTGGGGGTCTTCTGGTACTGGAGAAAATCTAGCAGGGTCTGCTTAAACAGATATAGCGTGTACCTAATAATCACAAAATGTAATATTTACCGACTGTTTACCATTTAATATTCATTGCCATACGCCATAACAAGCAAGGTACACCTGGACTCATTTACAGAAAGGAATTAACCAAATATACAATTACATTTACAATGTGGCATAATAAATGCTACAATAAGGGTAATAGAAGTTGCTACTGGATAAAATCAAAAGAGATACCTGAACAAGACTTAAAGGAATAGCCGTGGCCAAAAATGAAAGAGTTAACCAAACAGAGGGAAAAGGGTGGGGAAAGAGAAAATTAAATATAAAAGGCATTAGTTATTGAACTCTTACTCTGTGCCCGCCACTGCTGTGTGCTTTACTTGTATTGAAGCCTTTACATCAACCGTATGAAGCCAGGACTTTTGCAGATGAAGAAACAGGCTGAGGGTGGTTATGTGACTTTCCTAAGGCCATAGAATTAATTAGCAGAAGAGTTGTAGTTGGAACCCATTCTTTCTACTCTTGGCCAGTGCGCCGTAAGGCGCCCTCTCTCTCTCTCCCTCTCTCTCTCTCTCCTCTCTCTCTCTCTCTCTCTCTCTCTCTCTCTCTCTCTCTCTCTCTTTGAGGCTATGCCGGGAACACCAAGTTTCCAGTCTACTGAAAAGAGAACTCCCTTCTGCAAGTTCATCATCACTTCCCTGTCTTCCTACAGATGGGGATTTCTTTCTGGCTTCAGTGCAATTAACTTTAAACAGCTGTGTCACACTGTGCTCAGAATAAGAGGCCAGCCAGTTGGGGTGAGGCCAGATTATGGGTCACAACATCCTGAAAGCAAGAAAAGATCTGTGCAGATGTTTTGCTGTAACACTGGCTCCCAACCTTCCCATGTGAAGCCCTTCCAGCCAGAGCCACCATTCGCTCTTAGCGCTCAAAAGTCAGTGACTATGGTTTCCAACCCCAGAAAGGGAAGCAGGGGGAGTGAGCTGGAGAGTCCATTATTCTTAAAAGCATGGTGTCAAGAAATAAAACAAACAGGCAAATTTAAAAATGCAAAGCCCACCCAACTGCAGTTCGGGGAAACTGCTTTAGTGTATAGGAGCTGTGCTGGTAAACTGCTCGGCACAGCTGGACCTAATTGGGCTTTGGTCTGGGAAGCCTCTCGTTGCTGCAGGCTCCCTGGCACACTGCTCAGAGGTGAAATCCACCGAGACAAGAATATGATTCTGCATTCCACTGGAAGCAGCCAGGGATACTCTCTATGCTAGGGGACATGGAAATATTCTAGCATACAAAGAAAGGGGCTTTCCACGGATTTCCCAATAATATGCATTTATCTGAAAAGAAAAGTAAGAAAAAGCCCCGCTGGCCAAACAGAAAGCAGATCTGTCCTCGGCACAGTGCAGGCACTGTTCTGGGTTCATTCTTATGGAAGAGGCACCCATGACGCACACTGTTTTAAATAACTGATTATTTGCTTCTCATTTGAGATGCGTAATCTACTCAATGAAATGGGCACTTAATAACCCTCTCTTTGAAACAGAACAATTGAGTTAGTTGCTAGTCAAACATTTCTGTCTCTCACCCTGACCAAACATCCGTGAAGTGAAAGAGGAAACTTCTCACTGCTCTTCCAACATAGATGGCTCTTTTCTGCCTTCCTGCCTTTGCATAAGCTGGTCACTTTGTCTAGAAAACTGTTGAATGCTTAATGATCCTTCCAGATAGCAGTGTTGGTGGTGATGATGGAGACGAGTGGCCTATGATATTTGTCTTGGTGTGCTCTGTGCCTGTCACTGCCCTAAAAACTTTGCGTGGATTATTTCCTTTATTTCTCAAAAAATAATGTGCTCTATTTCTCCCCATTTTACAGACAAGAAAACTCAGGCACAGAAGAGCGTGTTGTCCAAGGCGTGTGGCAAGTAAGTGCAAAAACACGGCAGTACACATCAACTAAAAAGGCTAAAATGAAAAATACAGAGCACACCAAATGTGAGGAAGGATACTTTCCTATATTCCTGGTAGGAGTATAAACTGGTAGAACCACATTGAAAAATTATTTGATAGTATTTACTAAAGTTGAAAATAGGTATACAAGTCATTCCATTCCAAGGTATATAGACCACCCCCCCCCAAAGGGCAAATATATGTTCATCTACTAAATATGAGCATAAGTAAAGCACTAATTCCATTCCAGGATATGTAGACCCAAATGAAACGCAAGTAGGCGTTCACTAAGCGATTTGTACACAATAGTATTAATAGCACTATTTATAATAGTTCCAAATTTGAATTATTCAAATGCTATCAACAGTAAAGTGGTAACAGTGGGCATTTTCATCCTCACAACATGTTAACATGTTAAAAATCTCCAAAGTCAAATCAACAAGTAGACATTGTGCCCTAAATGCATTTCACTGTTGGTTGGGGTCCCCTTCCCTCCAAAAATTCCCAGTCTTGTAGGAAAGATACACTTATGAAGAATCATATTAATGCAAGATTAAGTGAGGAACAAACATATGAGCCATTTTAACCACCTCATCTCGTGCCACATCCCGTCCTTTTACTAACTCTCCAGCTCTTTCCCTGAAT